>NW_028327174.1:60559933-60870999 GCF_987537825.1 Furipterus horrens
TGATAAGTTAATAATGCAAAGGTAACAAATAATAACATTGCAGAACAGATCAGAAAGTGAAGATTATTTTAATGTTACTTTGCAATTCTGTATTTGAGGAATTGTGGTTGACTTAGGACTCAAAGTGATCAAGAGGTATTCAAAACTGTTTGTTGATTGAATAAATTGTTCTGTATTTTTATATACAATATAATTGTTACAGACAAGTATAATGGGGTGAAAAGTGCACTACAGTAGCAGAAAACCTAGATTGTAGTTATCTATGCTTAATAGCTCTTTGACTTAGAACAGGCCACTTAACACTTTGAGCCTCACTTTCCTCATCTATGAAATGTAAAAATACCATTCTTTGACACTTTATGAAGTTAAAATAAAATAAATATATATAAAAACAATTTGATAATAATAAACTATTATGCTGTTAAAAATATTATTTGTACTTAAATAAATTTACATGGAAATGAGACCCTCTAGTAGCAAAGATTTTCTTTTAAGGCAATATTTTAGATAGGATACAGGTTAGACTACAGTAACAAAATACCAGTATATAGTGTCTTAAGCAAGATAGAAACTTCTCTCTCACCTAGAAGTCCATGTAGACAGTCTGGGGGCTGGTGGCTGAATGCTCTGCCATTCTCAATAGGGGGCTTCCGATTTATGGGAAAAGGTGGCAACTCTAGCTCCGACTATCATCTTTAATTTTCAGCCAGCAGAAAGGGGGAAAGGGAATGGGGATGTGATAAACATGATACTTTCTTTTAAGAGCATGAATAACAAGTTTCATGTGTCACTTTTGCTTATATCCTATTAAACACAACCCAGAACATGGCCACATATAATTGCAAGGGGGATTAAGAAACCATGGTGTGATCCCATGTCCATGAATTGGAAGACAACATCATTAAGATGCCAATACCTCCCAAACTGATCTACAAATTCCAAGCAATCTTTATCAAAATCCAAGCCGACTTTTTTGAAAAAATTGAGAATCTAACTCTAATATTCATCTGTAATTTCAAGGGTCCCAGAATAGGCAAAATAATTTTTCCAGAGTAGAACAAAGTTAAAGGAATAACACTTCTCAGTTTCACAGCTTATTACAAATCTAGAACAATCAATGCAAAGTAATACTGCCGCAAGGATAAAAATAGAGATGAATAGAATTGAAAATCTGAAGACAGTTATAGTTAATTGATTTTCAAAAAGGGTACCAAGACAATTAAATGGGTGAAAAAAATAATAGCTTTATCAAATGGTGCTGAAACAACTGATTTCTACAATATGAAAGAATTAAATTGGATTTGCCCTCGCACCACATACAAAAATTAATGCAAAATGGATCAAATACTAAATGTAAGATCCAAATCTATAAAACTTTGAAAAGAAAGTATAGGTATAAGTCTTTAGGACATCAAATTAAACAATAGTGTCTTAGACATTACACCAGAAGAACAAGCAAGAACAATAAGATAAAACTAGTCATCACAATTAATAGTTTGTGCTTTTAGGACACCAACAAAAAAGTGAACAGATAACTCATGGAATAGAAAAATATTTTTGGAAGTCATATATTTGATAAGGGTTAATATCTAGATTATATAAAAAACACTTACCACTCAATAATAAAAAGATAAATAACCAAATTATAAAATGAGCAAAAGACCTGGATAGACATTTCTCCAAATGAAATATACAAATGGCCAATAAGCAAATAAAAACATGCTCAATATCATTAGCATCAAGAAAATGCAAATTAAAACCACAATGAGGTACCACTTCACACATACTACATTGCCTACAATCAAAAAGAAAGATAATAACAGGAGTTTCTGAGGATATGGAGAATTTGGAACCCTCATAGACTAATAGTGGCAATATAAAAAGAGGCAGCCACTTTGGAGAACAATCTGACAGTTCTTCAAACAATTAGATATAGAGGGACGGTACTTCTAGTCAAGGTAGAGGCCTAGGTAGACACACTTCGCCTCCTCGTGCAACACTATAGAAGAATTACCACTCACTTCAAAACAAAAAACACCCAGAACTTCCAGAAAATTAAACTGTATGGAAGTCTGACAACCAAGGATTTTTAAAACACATATTCAAGTCAGATGGGTAGGAGGGGTGGACTCCCAATGTTGGGGCAGAAAGCATGCAGTTTGGCATGGAGAGGCATGGCGAGGCGGTGGCAGTGATGGTAGAACAAGCGGTCCTACATTCACATGTGGTAGATAGAAATCAGGAGGGATACCCAGCCCCTGGCCAGATCACACAGCCCAGGGTTCCAGTGCCAGGATGATAAAGCCTCATAACTTTTGGTTGTAAAAAGCAGTGGGGGTTGGGTGGCAGAAGAAACTGCTAGTTTCTCAGGAGAGTCCATTTAAAGGGATTGCATGGACTTAGAATGTACACAAACCCACCCGCTCTGGGATTCACCACCAAGGCAACAGCTAGAAGGGCACGAGTCACATACAGGAAGTGGGTGAAGTAAATGGAAATGGGATAAGTGCTGGGCAAATTTCCAGGAGCCAGGCCATGACATTGTCCCCTCTCTGACCCCTGCCCCACACACATAGCCATAAAGCAATGAAGCAGGTTGCCCTGCCCTGGCGAATAACTAAGGTCTGCCTCACACAACTTAACAGGTGCACTAAGATAGGGAGTTAAAGCAGCTCTACCTAAGACACAGAAAGAAACACAGGGAGTCTGCAAATTGAGGAGACTGGTGATAAGGATGCTCGAGAACTCACTCAGTATGGCAACAACATAAAAGAAGAAATGAAGTCTACACTAAGTGAAACAAAGAAAACCCACAGAGATGGCCTGCGAACCAAGTGTCGCTGGTTCGATTCCCAGTCAGGGCACATGACTAGGTTGCACGTCAGGTCCCCAGTTGGGGGTGCGAGTAAGAAGCAACCACACAGTGATGTTTCTCTCCCTCTCTTTCTCCTTTCCCCTCTCTAAAAATAAACAAACAAACAAATAAATAATTAAAAAAAAAAAAGAAAACCCACAGAGAACCAACAGTGAAGGGAAAGAAGCCAGGAATCAAGTCAATGATTTGAAACATAAGGAAAAATTAAACATTCAGCTAGAACAGAAAGAAAAAGAATTTTAAAAATGAGGACCAGCTTAGGAACCTATGGGACAAATTTAAACATACCAGCACCCGAATCATACAGGTGCCAGGAGAAGAGGATGAGCAAGAAATTGAAAACTTATATGAAAAAATAATGAAAGAAACCTTCCCTAATTTGGTGAAGAAAATAGACATACAAGTCCACGAAGCACAGAGAGTCCCAAACAATTGGACCCAAAGAGGACCACACCAAGACATTATTACATGTAAATTTAAAGAGACTTATTTAAGAAAAAGAAGATCAAAACTATAAACATTAAAAAGGCAACAAATTCACATTCAACAACTGAATCTAAAAAACAAACAAACAAAAACGAAAAGAAACCTAGGCAAACAACCAGAACAGAAACAGAATTATAGGTATGAAGAACATTTGGAGGGTTATCAGCTGGGAGGGGAGAGGGGGAAGGGGGAGAATGGAGAAAATGATTCGGGGATTAAGAAGCATAATTAGTAGGAACAAAATATACAGGGGGGTATTAAGAATAGTATAGGAAATGCAGAAGCCAAAGAACTTACATGAACATCCATGGACATAAATTTAGGGGGTTAATTGCTAGAGGGAAAGGGGGTACTAGGTGGAGGGGAACAATGGAGAAAATTGGAACAACTAATAGCATCAATAAAATATACTTAAAAATAAAAATAAAAAAAAAAGAATGCTCACACATATAGTGACTGATTGAATCAGTGTGATATTACATCATGAGCAATGAAATAAGAATCAGGTTATTTGAACATTATTCCTCACTCCACCTTTTACTAGTTTTATGACCTCAGTAAGTCACAATTTCTCTAGGTATTACATTACTCACCCTAAAGTAAAGATCAAACAAGATAATTGCATTAAATCCTAAGATCATTTGATTCTGACTCTACAGAGTTATCTTTTCACTGATTCTTTTTCTTCCCCATTTGTAATTTCAATAATCAAGCATATGTTTAGATTGTCCCCTTTAGCCTCCTTCATGTATATGAGCCATTTTAAATATTATTTAAATAATATTTACTTTACATTTTCCATTAGTTGATCTTTAATTAAATTGTCCTTTCAAAAGTTTGTCTTTTATATTTGAGGTACTGAAAATGATTGACAGCTTTTCTCCTCAACATTTATTATAGACTCTTAGGGCTAAATTAGATATCAGGGTAACAAATCCAAAGCCCTGACTTTAAAGAAGAAAACGTTCAACTACAATTTAAAATATATTAGTAAAGGATATTACCCAAATTATTTGGCAGCAATTTCTAAATAGGAAATCTTAATTATTGCTAACAAAAGTCCTTCAATTCCTTCTGTCTCCAATTAAGGCAACTCTAAATAGAATTTTTCTAGATTTTTTTTCTCTTAAATTTTATCATATTGAATCATTCTTAGTTTAAAAGCCATCTTAATATTGCATAGTCCCTGTATATTAGCTAATAATTTATTCAAGACTCCTTTGATTCTCATGTTATATTCTTTCTCACCTGTCCAAATATGAGAGTCCAAAGGAGTTAGTTTTAAAAACAATACATAGAAACCTTCAGTACTTTTTAGGGAAGTCATGTTTTCGACCCCATGAGTCCCCAAGATGGTCCCTAGGCATGTTGTGCTAATGAAAGAAACATGGGCTCAGGAAGAAAAGACCATTTAAGTTCATTTGGGGGTAGAATAGGGGTGGGGTCCACTATCACAAAAAAATAATAATTACCTATCCTTTCACTTAAACATATGTTGTAGTCTTGCTCTCTAAAAGTCAAGATTTCTCAGAGGACTACATAACTGCATAAAATCATCTAGGGGCTTCCAAGATAAAGATTCCTAATTCTGGCCTCCTGATTTTCTGATTTGGGCGGTACACAAGAATGTGCCATTTTTACATGTCCACTACATGATTCTTATGTAACTAAAGTTTGAGGATGACAGCAGTCTACAAAAAACAAAACAAAAAACAAAAAAATTCTTTCCCTCTTTTTAGTGTTCTCAAAATAAAATCATATTTTAATAATAATATTTTCTAGTGTGGAGATCCTTAAATACAGTAATGAAGACCGGGATCCTTGCCCTGGCTGGTGTGACTTCATTGGTTGGAGCATTGGCCAGTAAACTGAAAGGTCACAGTTTCACTTCCTGGTCAGGGCACATGCCTAGGCTGCAGGTTCAGTCCCGGGTTGGTACTAGTCAGTACACGCTCAAGAGGTAGCTGATGGATGTTTCTGTCTCACATTGATATTTCCCCCCTTCTCCCTTTCTTCCCCTGTCTCTAAAGTCAATAACCATGACCTCAGGTGAGGATAAAAAAATATTAAAAAGGCTCTGATCCTTAAAAATATAAAGTGAACAAATTTTGGAAGAGTCTACAAATTATTACACATTTAAATTGTCATGGAGAAATATGTATGGTACATTATACAATTACTTAATTCCCTCTGCTTAAACATTATCTCTAATTATAAAAATTATATACTATAGTATATATTTGTATTATGCTTATATTTAAACACTAATAGCTTAACAAATCTTAAATTAGGTGTTTTTATATAGGCAGTATACTTCTTTAATGGAAAAATTAAGTACTTTTACTGAAAATATTTACCATCCATCAGATACACAGTTCTTAGTTTTTTGTGTGTGTGTTTTAACAGAAATACAATTTATCTACCAAGAAAGAAAAAGAAGACACCCAATGGACTATAAATGACTAATGTGGAGACATCAAATAGAAATTATTGAATATGTAATCAATCCACTGATACAAGCCAGCATCTTTTATTGAAGAAATTATCATAATTTTTAAGAACAAAAAATCCTAGATAACGTGATGCCAGTCACAGTATGTGAGAGCTATATGAGAGTTTGTTCATTTAATTTATTGAGATTGAAAAATCCTGAAGGGCTGAGGATAGAAGTCGCTCTATTAAGAACTGACAATTGCTACTATATCTTGAGCTCTATTATCAGTTTCACACTCAGGATTTCATTCTCTTTTTAGTGAATCCTATAAAATACATCTATTATTCCCATTTTAAAGATGAAGAAACTAAAGTTTACAGTATCACAGAACTAGCAAGCAGCAGTGAGGCATTCAAATATAGGTCTTCCTGATTATAAAATGTATAATCTTTCCACTATATTCTATTAAATTTCCATAAACATTAAGTAACTTAAATTATAGGTAGAGGTGTATTATTATTTCCTACACATTTTATGAATCCTTTATACTGTAAAAAATAGGTCCTGTGTATTACATAATAGCATTGGGCCACTAATAATTCATAAATCTATAATTGATATAATTCAAAAGGCCTTTAAAAAAGCATACTGGCTAGCAACAAAAAGCACTGGTAAATATATTTATCAAATCACTAAACTTGTTTTACCTTCATTTCTGATGTCTTCTAACAGACTTTTAACAGGGTCTGCAGTGCCTTACTGCTTAGAGCTACCTGGAAGACAATATCTTGAAAAATGTCTCATTCAATGTTTACATCACTCCTGAAACATAGAGGCATATGTAAACACTGCTCTTACATTGTTTTAAAACTCTTTGTAAGCAATTTAATCTTTTTGCTGTCTAAGCTAAAATGAAGAGAAGGGATTTCTAAAAAGAAAACCTGAATAATTCAGTCCACTCTTGGGAGAAAACCAAGTTAATCTCTCTGGAATCTGTATAGTTGCAGAATCACTGGACCATTACACAACTCTCTACTTCACTTTGATGTGTAGATTTTCAGGATCCATAAACATAAAAAGAACACTTTTCAGCTCTTGCACAAAACTGGTATAAGTAAAAATGATCAAATATGTTAAGATCAATATTTTGTGTAATTTAACTTGTCCTTTAAAACAAAAAAATCAGCATGTTTGAAACAATTTAGATTTCTAAAGTCCATCCATTATTATGAAGCTTGGGAAAGGACCCAGAGGCTGCTTAATACTTTTACTTTTTTCATGAAGTGGTTCTTTATCAACTTTGAAATCTGTCAATAAATTCAATAAATATAAATAATATGTTTAAACTTGAAATCTGTCAATAAATATACAAAACTAAAAACAAAAATATAAAACATGCATATTTTCTCTAATATCAACCTTGATTAGACCTATACCACTCTTGTTGGATAGGATATCCAAAATCTTTCTTGGAAAAGTTTCCCACAATACAAACATATTTTATTTTAAATAGGACCCTCGAATATACTGTCTGTTAAGGATTTTTTGCTATAATTCTAAAGCTATAAGACAGATTTATTTTTTGATTCAATTCAGTTTAGTTCTATCATTTAGTGAGTATCTACTATAGAGTAGACTGACATCAACCTTTAGAGTAGTGTCAGCAAATGGAAGCACATGCAAATGCTTGTGCTGCCAAAAAGAGAATATAATGTAGTAACTTAGATTAATTAATTTGCAGAATTCATGCCCATGTTAAAATGAAACTTTTCAGGTCCTTTAGGATAAAATATATAGTTTATTTTCTTATTATTTTGTAATCTAAAAGCTTTCGTTGGGGCACACAGTTCATCCGAGTCCCCACAACTCCTGATTGCCTTTCAATAGATTTGTTTCACCCACTTATGTTAACTATATCTAACCCTTGCAGTCATTTAAGTTTCAGTCCTAGAAGAGTCTAATCACCTTATTTATAATAAGAAAACTAATGCTCACAGAGATTAAATAACTTGGTCAAGATTACCCAGGTAGTTAGTGGCCCGGTGCCAGAGTCAAAATCCAAGTATACTGGCCCTTTGTACAAGACACTTCACAACTTTTTTTCCCTCTTTATCAGGACCTAGCATCTGTTTAAAATAAAGAGCCTCTGTTTTTTTTGTTTTTTTAAGTTCTAAATACTGCATGGTAACACTTAATTTTATTCCTATCTCAAGTTTCAAAATACCATTAACAGATTAAGCATTTCACTGTAATACTGTTTTGGTGTTTGCACTATGCTCCCACCTTCCCACTAACTTTTGTTGTTCAGAGAGTTTGTAAAGGGAGAAAGGACTTATAAAATTACAGAAAAGAAAAGAATGAAGGACGTAGAGTGGTGAATAAAATTTGGAGGATGAGGGAGTTATCAGAGGAAATAACTAGAGGAAGCACAAGGTAGAAAGAAAAAGTGAAACGGTGGTTTCTGAAGACAAAAGTTAGGAAGAGTTGAGAAACAGATAGCTAGGTTGTCAACCACTGTTCTTAGGGGATGTGCTGATTCTGGCAGATTCTTCCCTAGGCTCATGTAACCAACACCAAACAAAACTGTGAGGTAGGCAGAACTTGTCTGGGAATACTATGTACTTTCTTCCATTCAGCTTTATTGCGGTGCCACTGTGGGAAACAGTATGGAATTTCCTCAAAAAACTAAAAATGGAACTGCCTTTTGATCCAGTGATCCCACTGCTGGGATTATACCCCAAGAATCCTAAAACAACGATTCAAAAGAACCTATGCACCCCAATGTTCATAACAGCGCTATTTACAATAGCCAAGTGCTGGAACACCCTAAGTGTTCATCTGTAAAAGTGGATCAAAAAACTGTGGTACATGAGATCCAAGATGTCGGAGGAGTAAGTGAAAGCTACACTAATGTCTTCCCAGGAGCAGTCTGGACTTACAACTTAATTGTGGACAAATCATCTGGAATAACCAACTGAACACTAGCTGGAGAGAAGTCTTATAACCACAGAGAGACAAATGGCCACTTCATCACAACGTGACCAGTAGGAAGTGCGGAGACATGAAAGGGCTGGCTGGGCTCCCACGGGTGGCAGCTGAAGGGACTGAGGAACAGCTCAGCAGCTGGGAGTTGCCCTGAGAAGGGAAGGGTCTAAACCCCCAGTTGGGCTTCCCAGCCTACAGCAACAGAGTGGAAAGTAAAATAGTATCCAGCTAGGAAAAGCGAAAAACCACAAGGTTTCTTGCTAGCCTGAGAGAAAGAGCTGGAGAAAAAGAGCTCTTAAGCAGATCATGTACAAAAATATTTTGGCCCCCACTTACCCTGGGCTGAAGCAGAGGGAGGGCAGAGAGGACTAGAGACACTTGGGGAGAATTTGGGGCAGTGGCTTTGAGGGGAGAACTGGGGGAGCAGCTGACCGGGCCCAGTACTGACTCATTCCCCATACTGCAGGCAGACCATTCCCCTCCAATTGGCATCACCCTGAGGGGAAGCAAAAGCCCTGCCTACAGGAATTAAGCTGTCACACCCTCAGTCCTTAAGCCTGATGGCTAATCACAGATTGACTTGATTAACAACTAAAAGAGACAGACAAAGGCAATATATCTCTGTTAGTCTACAGCAGGCTTCCTAGGCCCAGACTGGTAGACAATCTGACGCCACCAGGGGCAGATCCAGGAAGTGCAGATCAATCTAAGAAGCAGCAATAGAAAAGAAGAGTCGCAAAAATGGGGAGACAGAGAAACAACCCCCCATCGAAAGGAAAGGAAGAATCCCAAGAAAGAATGCTAAATGAAATAGAGAGAAGGAAACTATCAGATATGGAACTCAAAAGATGGATTATAGGAAAGCTCAATGAGATCAACGAGCTCAAAGAAAACTACAAAGAACTCCATGGAAACTACAAGGAACTTATTGAGAATTACACCAGCATGAAAAAGGACATAGAAGCTATCAATAATAGCCAGGAGGAAATGAAGAATACAATTTCTGAATTAAAGAACACAGTAGAAGGAATTAAAGGCAGGCTAGAGGAAGCAGAAGATCAGCTCAGCGAGCTGGAGGACAACGTAGAAAAAAATTCCCACACAGTGCAACAAAATGAAAAAAGACTGAAAAAGAATGAAGAGGTTTTAAGACAGCTGCAGGACAACATGAAATCTAATAATATCCATATTATAGGAATTTGAGAAGGAGAAGAGGAGCAAGGGATAGAAAATCCGTTTGAAAAACTAATGACGGAAAACTTCCCTAACTTCATGAAAGAATCATGCAAGTCCAGGAAGCACAGAGGGTCCCAATGAAGATGAACCCCAACAGGCCCACTTCAAGACATATCATAATTAAAATGGCAACATTCAGAGACAAAGAGAGAATCCTAAAAGCAGCAAGAGAGAAACAGCTATTAACATACAAGAAAGCTCCAATAAGGCTATCAGATTTCTCAACAGAGACACTACAAGCCAGAAGGGAATGGGAAAAATTATTTCAAGCAATGAAAAACAAAGGCATACAACCAAGAATACTCTACCCAGCAAGGCTCTCATTCAAAATGGAAGGTGAAATAAGGAGTTTCCAAGACAAACGGAGGCTAAAAGAATACATCTCCACCAAAACAGCATTGCAAGAGACGCTGAAGGGTCTGCTTTAAGAAGATGAAGAAACAGAGAGAGACAGAGAGGAACACAAGTACAAAGGGGGAAACTGACAATGAATAAGTACCTATTGATAATAACCTTAAATATAAATGGATTAAGTGCAGCAATCAAAGACATAGGATAGCTGAATGGATTAGAAAGCATGACCCACATATATGCTGTCTACAAGAGACCCACCTTAGAACAAAAGATCTACACAGACTGAAAGTGAAGGGATGGAAAAAAGTATTTCAAGAAAATGGACATAAAAAAAAAGCTAGGGTAGCAAGACATATCAGACAAAACACAGTTCACAGCAAAGGCCATAAAAAGAGACAAAGAAGGACACTTTATAATACTTAAGGGAACAATCCAACAAGAAGATATAACCCTGGTAAACATATATGCACCTAACTTAGGAACACCCAAATATGTAGTGAAAATTTTGAAAGACTTCAGGAAGGATATAGACAGCAATACACTTGTTGTAGGGGACTTTAACACCCCATTGTCAACAATGGACAGATCTTCGAAGTAGAGAAATACCAAAGATATTGAGGCAATGAACAACACTCTAAATCAAATGGACTTAGTTGATATATATAGAACTTTTCACCGCAAAGAAGGAAAATATACATTCTTTTCAAGTGCACATGGAATATTTCCAAAGACAGACCACATGGTAGGACACAAAACAAGCCTCAACAAATCAAGAAAATTGAAATTAGATCAAGCATCTTCCCAGATCACAACGGCTTAAAACTGGAAATCAACCTCAAGGGAAATAATCAAAAACATTCAAACTCATGGCGAATGAATAACATGCTATTAAATAATGAATGAGTTAACAATGACATCAAGGAAGAAATCAAAAAGTTTCTGGAAACAAATGATAATGAACACACAACAACCCAAAACCTATGGGATACAGCGAAAGCAGTTGTGAGAGGAAAGTTCATAGCAATACAGGCCTACCTAAAAAGGATAGAAGAATCTCTAATAAAAAATCTAACCCTCCAGCTACAAGAACTACAGGAAGAACAACAAGCAAAGCCCAGAGCGAGTAGAAGAAAGGAAATCATCAAGATCAAAGCAGAATCAAATGACATAGAGACTAAACAAACAATTCAAAAGATAACAAAAGTAGGAGCTGGTTCTTTGAAAAGATAAAAGAAAATCGACAAGCCTTTAACCAGGCTCATCGAAAAAAAAAAGGGGAGAGAGAGAGAGAGAGGACCCAAATAAATAAAATCAACAATAAAAAAGAAGAAATCAAAACCAATACCACAGGAATACAAAAAATTGTAAGAAATTATTACTAATAATTGTATCAAAAGAAATTTGACAACCTAGATGAAACGGAGAAATTTCTGGAAACATATAATCTTCCAAAACTGAATCAAGAAAAAGCAGAAAGCCTGAACAGGCCAATAAGAACTAGTGAAATTGAAGCAGTAATCAAAAAACTCCTGGCACACAAAAGCTCTGGACTGGATGGCTTCACAGGCGAATTTTACAAAACATTTAGGAAAGAACTAACTCCTATCCTTCTCAGACTATTCAAAAAAATCCAGGAAGAGGGAAGACTCCCAAAACCGTTCAGTGAAGCCACTATTACCCTAATTCCAAAACCAGTCAAGACACAACAAAGAAAGAAAACTACAGGCCAATATCGCTGATGAACATAGATGCTAAAATCCTCAACAAAATATTGGCAAACAGGATCCAGCAACACATTAGAAAGATCATACACCATGATTAAGTGGGATTCATCCCAGGGATGCAAGGATGGTTTAATATTCAAAATTTAATAAACATAATACACCACATAAACAAAATAAAAGACAAAAAGCACATGATCATATCAATAGATGCAGAAAAAGCATTTGATAAAGTACAACACCCATTTATGATGAAATTCTCAGCAAAATGGGAATAGTGGGAGCATACCTCAACATAATAAAGGCCACATACAAGAAACCTGAAGCCAACATCATACTCAATGGGCAAAAACTGAGAGCATTCCCTCTGAGGTCAGGAACAAGACAAGGATGTCCACTCTCTCCACTCCTATTCAACATAGTCTTGGAAGTTCTAGCCACAGCAATCAGACAAAAAAGAGAAATAAAAGGCATCCAAATTGGAAAAGAGGAAGTAAAACTGTCATTATTTGCAGATGACATGATAGTGTACATAGAAAATCCTACAGACTCCATGAAAAAACTACTCAACCTAATAAGTGAATTTGGCAAAATAGAAGGGTATAAAGTAAAGATACAGAAATCTAAGCCATTTCTGTACACCAACAATAAAATATCAGATAGAAACTAGAAAAAAAATCCCATTTACTACAGCTACAAGAAAAATAAAGTACGTAGGAATAAACTTAACCAAAGAGATAAAAGACCTATACTCAGAAAACTACATGACACTGAAGAAAGAAATTAAGGGAGATACAAATAAATGGAAGCATACACCGTGTTCATAGATGGGAAGAATCAACATCATTAGAATGTCCATACTACCCAAAGCAATTTATAGATTCAATGCAATCCCTATTAAAATACAAATGACATATTTCACAGATCTAGAATATTCCAAAAATTTATATGGAACCAAAAAAGAGCCCAAATAGCCACAGTAATCTTGAGAAAGAAGAACACAGGAGGAGGAATCACAATACCATACATCAAACTACACTACAAAGCCACTGTGATCAAAACAGTCTGGTACTGGCATAAAAACAGACATATAGATCAATGGAACAGAATAGAGAGCCTAGAAATAAACCCAGGACTATATGGTCAACTAATATTTGACAAAGGGGGAAGGAACATAAAATTGAGTGAAAAGAGCCTCTTCAACAAATGGTGTTGGGAGAACTGGACAGGGACATGCAAAAAAAGGAAACTAGACCACCAACTTACACCACAAACCAGAATAAACTCAAGATGGATCAAAGATTTAAATGTAAGCCTTGGTACCATAAACATCCTAGAGGAAAATGTAGGCAGGAAAATTTCAGATATCCCACATAGCAACATTTTCACTGATATATCTCCTAAGGCAAGGGAAATAAAGGAAAGAATAAACAAATGGGACTACATCAAACTAAAGAGTTTCTGCTAAGCAAAAAAAAATCAGCAAGATGAAAAGGGAACAAACCATATGAGAAAATATATTTGCCAATGATACCTCAGACAAGGGATTGATCTCCAAAATATCTAAAGAACTTATACGACTTAACACCAAGAAGATAGACAACCCAATTAAAAAATGGACAAAAGACCTAAACAAACACTTCTCCATAGAGGACATACAGAGGGTCCATAGACATATGAAAGAATGCTCAACATCACTAGCCATTGGAGATATGCAAATAAAAACCACAATAAGATACCACCTCACACCATTCAGAATAGCCATCATCAACAAATCAATAAACAACTTGTGCTGGCGAGGATGTGGAGAAACGGAAACCCTGGTGCAGTGCTGGTGGGAATGCAGACTGGTGCAGCCACTATGGAAAACAGTATGGAATTTCCTCAAAAAACTAAAAATGAAACTGCCTTTTGAACCAGCAATTCCACTGCTGGGATTATACCAAAGAATCCTGAAACACCAATCCAAAAGAACCTATGCACCCCTATGTTCATAGCAGCACTATTTACAATAGCCAAAGTGCTGGAAACAACTTAAGTGCCCATATGTAGATGAGAGGGTCAAGAAACTGTGGTACATTTACACAATGGAGTACTATGTAGCAGAAAGAAAGAAGGAACTCCTACCATTTGCAACAACATGGATGGAACTAGAGGGAATTATGCTTAGCAAAATAAGCCAGGCAATGAAAGAAAAATACCTTATGATACCACCTATTACAAGAGACTAATGAACAACATAAACAAACGAGCAAAATTGAACCAGAGGTATGTAGACAAGGTGTAGACTAACAGTGACAAGGGGGAGGGGGGAGGGAAAGAATGGGGTAAGAAGGGGAAGGGTCTAGTCAAAGAACATGTATAAACATGGACAGACATGGGCAACTGAGTGGGGACTGACTGTGGGAGAAGGGCAGGGCAGGGTATGGGGAAGCAATAGGGAAAAAAGTAAGACAACTGCAATAGAAAAACAAATAAAATTTTTAGTGGGGGGAAAAAAGAAAATATAAAGAATGGAAATGCAATTTTAGTGAATATTAGAAGGACAAGGACTTTCCTTCACACTGTATATATTTCTCCCTACCTGATCCCTCCAGAATTTGGCCTTCTGAAGAAATAAGTAATGGCATAAGGTTCTTTGCATAAAACTAATAAGACCAGTTGTTAACAGAGGTTTTGTTCACCAAGACTTTGCTGGAATGTCATGCCTAAAGGAGAGATGCTTGGGTTCTGGTTGTTACCAAAAAGCTCTGAGGAACTGGGATTGACTTTCAAAGGTAATGAAAGCCCACTAGAAAAAAGGCCTGGTACCTTGGTTTGTTGTGCGGTCCATGGTAATCTTTCCAGAGAAGGAATGCAGGTTGCTTTCCTGAAAGATAGCTAGAAGGGACCTTAAGGCACAGTGGAAAACCTGAAGAACAGGTGTTTATAGGCAAGGCTGAATGGCTCAGCTCCTGTGCCCTGAAGGGCAGATTGAGGGTCACTCTAAATATTCCTTGCGTAAGTTACAGCAAAGTAGACTTAAAGAACATAAGTGATCATTTGCTGCTCTTGTTGTGTTTATGCAAATGAACAGGAGAAATTTAAAATGGACTTAATGTGGTCCCTTTAATGACAAGGAAGATAATCTTAAGGAGAAAAATCATGATTCAAGGAAAATCACAATGTTCAGTGGTAGACTATAAAGTAGTGCAACTAACCGTCTTTAAAGTTTCTTTTCATTTAAAGTTTGTTTTCATTTGAAAGTTAAACTAGGTCTGTGGCATCATCAAAGATGCTTAATTTACAGGCAAGAACAATGTCAAATGCCTTGCAACTGGATATCTTTCCAATAAGACAGTCTTGCAGATTTAGAGACTTGTTTGTGGGTTATGTTACATAAACTAACATGTGTTTTCTGTTTTCAAAAAGCATAAGCCTATGATCTCATTACCTGAGTAACTGTCTGTACGTATAGGCCTCACTTAATCCTGTCTGCATCGCTGCCTCCTGAGACTCAACAGTTTGGCTAAACTAAGTGGCTGGGTTGGTGAAGTATGGGGTGGTCTGTGGGCTTCACTTAAAACTGGTTTCTCTTTTCTATCCTAAGGGGTTGGACAGAAAGGGCCCAGAGGTCTGAGAGGGGGAAACCTAAAATATTTCCCTCAGCACAAACTAAGTATAGTGGGCAAAAGGGTTTTGGATAGGTGAGATGTGCCTGGCACTCCTTCCTCCAAAGAAGCCCTTTTTTCCCCTAATGTGGGACATTAAAAAATTAATACCTGCCTTTTGTCATCTAGTAGTTATGGATTGAATGATGCCTTTTAACCCTGTTGCCAAATCTGTTTCCCCCAGAATACCACAAGGATGCCAGCCTGTTAAACGAAGCACACCGTTGTCCAGGGACAACCAACTGACCTGGAGTCTGCACGATCCTTCCCTATGTGGGAAGGCCACCCTCCCCTCCACACCCCCACTCTTATTGGGGATTTCTGGACCCAAGGATAGGTAGGACGACGACCATGCCCAGCTTGAAGCAGCTAGAGGAGCATGAGACCTTTGCCCATTGTCCTTTATGAGATTATAAAGGGTCTCAAGTCTTAGAGGGGGGTATTGTTATTTTTTATTGTTATAAAAAATAATTAATTAATTTTTAAAACAGAATAATATAGGAAAGGGTGAAGCCAGAGAACTTGTGTGCACGACCCATGGGCATGGACTGGGGGGCATGGGATTGTTGGGGGAGGGGTGGTGCTCGGCAGAGGGGAGCAAAGGGGAAAAAATTGGAACTATTGTAACAATATAATCAATAAAATACTCCTAAAAAACAAACAACAGAAAAAACCTGTAGTATATTTAACAATGGAATACTACGCAGCAGAAAGAAGGAACTCCTACCTTTCGCAACATCATGGATCGAACTGGAGAGTATTATGCTTAGTGAAATAAGCCAGGCAGCCAAATACCATATGATGTCACCTATAAGTGGACTCTAATGAACAAAAACAAACAAGCAAAATAGAACCAGAGGCATGGAAATAAGGAACAAACTGACAGAGACCAGAAGGGAGCGGGGAGGGGCGTAATGGGGAAAAGAAGGGGATGGGTCTAATCAAGGAACAAGTATAAAGGACCCATGGACATGAACAACAGTATGGAGATTGACTGTGGGAGTGGGTCAGGGTAGAGCAATGGGGGGAAAATTGGGACACCTGTAATTGAACAACAATAAAATAAAATAAATGAGGAAAAAAACACAGTGCTTTTTCTTCTCTCTCTGGTCCATCCCAGGCTGAAAAGTGGCTCTCATTTGACACCTTAGTTTTAAGCCTTACTTTCTCCTGGTGTGTTCACCTTGAAGTCCTACCTCTTAATTTTTGAGTACAGGAACCTCTATGAAAGGAATCATTTAAACATTGGTGAGCAGAGAGTGGAATTATTTGGAAGATCAAGGAATCCTTCCTAGAGCACGTCTAAATTAAAAATCTATTCTGCCTTTTAATGGAAGATGCACTTTACTGACATATAGCCAATTTCTGAAGACCTCAGCATATTCCTTCTCTCTTCTCAAAGTTGTAGGTTAAGTTTTTAAGAATCAAGAAAGGTGTCAAGAGTCTGAGTCTGAGAAAGTAATGACAATCACCAAGCAAATAGAATGTTCTTATAAAACTACTATGGTAAGCATCAATAAAGGTACTCATTACAAATAAGCAGATGTAATATCTGGCTTATGTTCAATTATCTGTGTGATTCAAGGGAAAGTAATATTTCTCATCAATTTTTATTCAATAAGAGATGTGCACCTTAAACAATTTAGTATTTATGAACAATGTCTTATTTCTCTTCATAACTGACAATGGAAGAAGCTTAAGTTAAATAAACAGAATTTCCAAAAACTAGTAAACTGGGATCACTAGAAAGCTGATTGCTATAATCCAGATTATAAAGGTCAGTAGAAAAATAAAAACTTCTAGATTCTGGAGCTAGACTACTTGGTTTCAAATTTGGGTTCTGCCATTTGCCTCAATTATCATCTACAGAATAGGAATAATAATAATACCTCAAAGGGTTGCTATTTGTTAAGTGCTTGTTGATAAAATACTGTAGCTATTCTTTCTTTCCTGACTCTGAAGGCAACTAGATAGGTCTACAAAATGACCTCATAAGTCTGATGTATAATTCAAATTGACATTGAAGTTGGATATCTATATCCAGTTAACTCAGTGCTTTGAACATGGTACAAATGAAGGAAAGCTTAATTTACTGTGTTGCATGGATACAGTCTTCAGCATTTCAAACATGCGTTTTCTTGGAAAGGAAACTGGACAGCAGAGTGTACATGAGGCATCACTTCTCAATTATATTATGTTTATAAAATAATAGCATGATTTTGCCTTCAAAGTCTGTAATAATTTTTTCAACAGCTTTATTGTGATACAATTTATATACTATATATTGTAATTCATTCTGTCACCAGTAAACAATATTAATGTTTATTGACCGGCTAAAATGTCCCAGACAATAAACATGTATTATTTAATTTAATCTTCATAAAAACCCTTTAAGGTAGCAATTATTATCCCCAATTCTATGATTAAAATAAGAGTTAAGTACTTTATAGCTAGAGGTTGAGGTGAGGTTGAACTCATGTTCATGACTCCAATATTCTTCTCATATCATGTTGCCTCTCTTTGGAAATTTACTTGCCTCTCTTTCAGAGGTTGGCTGGGAAAGGAGGTGGTGATGGGCAGGATAGAGGTGGTGGTGGAATGTGACACTTTGGTGGTACTCCTGGTTAGAGAAAGTCTGATTTTTTTTAACCTGTTAAAAGTCAAATAATATAAGAAATAGCAGTAACTGAACTGTTTTCAGACTCTCAAATCAAGGATGTCATGATAATGCAAAATAGTATTATTATGAAGAAAATAAGCAATCCTAATGCTGATACACACAAATGATAATACCAATATATATACTATTTTCATTTAAAATGGTTCAGGACTCTTTAGTAGCATAATTACATCCACCTTCACTGCATTCCTACCAAATGAGTTAGTGTAGACATTAAAAATAGAAAAACATACAGACCATACCAGAATTCTTGTCCATCTTTTGACTTTTCACATTATTTATAGTATCTTCAAGTAAAACCACTGTATATCTTCACGTTTGGAAATACAGTTTTGCTACAATTCATTTATTAAACAAATACTTCAGTGGTTCGTATGCTAGGCAGCGTTGTGGTAGCCACCAGGTGTATAGAGGTTAAAAAAAAGATAGATGAAGTCAATTTAAATTTTCGTTCAGGCTTTAAGAAATAGTGAGTGTGCTGTTGTTGATAAATATAGCACGTGGGCTTTGTAACGGGTTAAAAGCTTGCCTCGCTACTTTGTGACCTTTGCATTTGATTTTTGAGAGACTCGATTTCCCAATTTGTAACACAATTGACTTCAAATAAAAGTTGGTCTGCTCTTTCAGGTGTACACACATTATGAAAAGAGTGGCAACGTAAATGCTATTTGTGACAGCCAGGTGATACTGTTTCTTGCATGTTTTTTTCCCCTTTAGTACCTGGCATTTTTGGTACACAGTTACACCGTGTTCACCAAGCAACTGGAACATGTTTTTCTCTGCAGCTTGGCTGTCTGGGTGTGCCTGGGGAGGCGGCACAAAGAGCCTATAAACGCTCTCCACCTACAGCAAGAAGGAGCCCAGGAAGGGCATTGCGGCCAAGCGTTCGGTTTCGGGTTGTTTTTGCTTCGGCCAAATCGAGCTTGGGTTCTGTGACCAGCAACAAAAAGATTATGCACCGAGCTGTTCAAATTCCTGCCTTATCTCAGCCGTCCCCACGCCCCCTACCCCACCCTACCCTTCCCTCAAGTACGAGTGAATACGCAAATAAGGGTTTTCAGGCGTCCGCTGGAAAGAGGTAGGAGAAGGCAGAAGTCGAGGATGGACGGGGCAGAGGCACCGCTCAAGCGAGAGAGCATAAAGGTCCCCACCGAGAGTTAAAACCAGGTGGTCCCGGCAGGGAAGAAGCCAAAGCGAGATGCTTCACAAGCGGAGCCGGTGCGGCAGCACACCATTGCAGCGCACTCACTTCGCCCCCATGGCCAACTCTTGCACGGAGCCGCACCACCCCTGTACGTCTCTTTTGGTTTCGACCTGCCGGCTGGGAGGGGCCGCGGGACGCCATTCCCACAATGCTCTGGGGCGTACCGCCGCCGTCGCTGCCGCCTCCGCTACCGCTAGTGGAAGAAGATGGCGGAAGGCGGAGCGGCAGATCTGGACGTCCAGCGGTCTGACATCGCGACGCTGCTGAAAACCTCGCTCCGGAAAGGGGACACCTGGTAAGGGAAAAGGGCTGGGGGCGCTGCGGTTGCCTGAGGATGGTGGGGAACTGGGCGGGAACTGCGGGCTAGTATCTTTCGCTAGTGACAGGTGCGGGCAGGTCCGGCGGCGGCGCCCTGGGCAGCAGGGCTTTGGCCGTTCCGGAAATGTTGGGGCAAAGATCGGACCCGAGATGAGGGCCAGGGTTCGTGGCTTGTCCACACGGGCTTCGAGGCTGGTGGGGGGCGGTGGCGGCGGCGGCGGCTCGCGCAGTTCTCCTCGCCGTCCTTCCCGCGGTGGTGCCGCTCCCACTCCAGGCCTTCCCGAACGGCAGGTTACGGTCGTTCGGCGTGAATCTCTTCTAAATGTTTGACAGGTTCTGGTCCTGCGGCTTTTCACCATCTCACCCGCTTTACTTCTCCGGTCATTTCCTTTCCCAGCGTTGTGGGCATCCAAGTTCCTTATTATTCTGCTTCTTGCATTCTTCCGGGAGGCAGGTTGCAGGATGTTTGCGGCTCGTACTACACAGGTGGCATGTGTCGGGGCGCCACTTACGAGGAGAAAACCTTAGTTTCTTGTTCCGTGTCAGGAGGGCGAGGAAGGAGTAGGAAACCTTGGGCTTCGGAGAGATACCACGTGGTCTTGAGCTTCAGCAGAGGCTTGATAGGAACCGGCAGCGTTTCTTAGAAGTGCTGCCGTTCCCTCCCTTTTGAAACGTAACGTAGGCCTGCACAAAGTAGATAAGTCCACTTGAGGCGTAAGTCACTTGCTAGTGTACGGACTTGTAAAATACCAAAGGATGTACTTCAAACACTGAAGGAAGTGTGGTGGAGGTTTTAGTACTTGTCGTCTATATCAGGCGGTATCCAAAATAACAATATATGAATGTGTAAGATGAACAGGATGGGAAAGACAATGTCCCTCTTTATTATAGCCCTTGTCACCCCAACAGTGGCATTTAATTCAGGATGTTTTTTCATGTACCCCAATATGGCTTAGTGGAAGCAGCATTAGATTTAGACCTGAATTAAGTCGTCGTTCACCACCTAGACTGCAGTATGACTTTGAAGAAAGTTAACTTAAATCATTGTACCTAAATATCTTCATCTATGAAAATAGGCAATTGTAATTTCATTATATGGGTTTTACTTTGACTCAGTGAAATATTGTAAAACATGCTATGTTCTATTTATGAAATAAGATTACATTTCAGTTACATTCTTACTACTGCCACTTCTGGTAACATGCTGTGGTTTTAGGATCATTTTCAAGTAAGCTACTAGGTGGCAGACTTGGGACTTGAATTTAAGTACTTTGATCTAAGTCTTGGTACTTTTTTTCCTACTTAGTTAGGCTTCATACTATATATCATTAAAATCTCCAAGAGTGTAAACATACAAGTGTTGCATTACAGCAAAAATTATAATTTAATAATTGTTATTTATATTGGAGTGTTCCTGAGATGTTTATTACTGTGGGGAAATTTGACGTTTTCTAGGACACTAATGAAATACCCTAGCCTGTGGGTTGTTAAAGATTAAATCAGTTCTTGCTTCCTAGTGTTTGTTAAAGGACACTTAAAAAGTCTTAATTCACCTAGCCTATTGCTATCTCATAAATGTGGATTTCCATAAAATAGAAATCAATAAGTTAAAATATGAATATTATTTGTATGGCTATTCTCTTTAATGTTTGTTTTTGTTGTGCTGAGTAATAATTGATACTGTTGACACTACAAGATGATAGGAAGTTTGGTATTTTTATTTTATTATTGAATTTATTGAGATGACAGTGGTAAACAAAATTATACAGGTTTCAGGTGCACAACTCTACAACACATCATCTGTACACTGTATTGTGTGTTCACTACCCCAAGTTGAGGGTATATGGGGCATAATCCCCCTCAATCACCACCAGCCCTCACCTCCCCCACCCCACAGCTCTCAGCCTGCTCTGAATCTATCTCTACATATTTGCTTGTTAGTTCAGTTTGTTCATTAGAGTCCACATAAAAGTGAAATCATATGGTGTTTGTCTTTCTCTGACCGGCTTATTTCACCTAGCATAATGCTCTCCAGGTCCATCCATGCTGTCACAAAGGGTAAGATTTCCTTCTTTTTTACAGCCATGTAGTATTCCACTGTGTAAATGTACCACAGCTTTTATTATCCACTCATCTGCTCATGGACACTTAGTATTCTTTAAATGAAAGTATTTTTGCTTTTTGGCAGAGTAACTGTAAATCATTTTAAAGAGTAAATAGAGGGAAATCCATAAATTTGAGTCATTTTAATGCTTTCATTTTAAAGACAAACTGAAGACTGGGTATTTAGATAACAAAATTTTTATCCTCACTTAGATTTCCCTGCATATTTTAAAGGAAAAAAATGCGGGAGCAAGATGATACTTGCAGAGATAGTTTGGTTTACATACACGTGAGCCCGTTTACTTGCACGTAGCAGGTGAAACCTCTCAAAAAAGGAACTAATGTAGAGCAGAAGTTTGATTCAGAGTTTTAAGGTGAATAATTTTATAAATGCAAAGTTGATAATTATTCACAAATACAGAACTGTAATGATATTTAATAATTTAGTTGTTTCTTGGGCTCATGTTTTTGGAACTAATTAAAATGAGTTTTTAACATTAAAAAGTTATTTCTCTTTAATATTTTAACAAATCTTTGGATTAGTCATTCATGGGTATTTAGGCAAATCCTGTTATTATTATTATTTTTTTAACTGAAATGGGCCATTTGCAAATGGAACATTGTCTTGTTGTATATATACGTAACCATCTTGGAAAAACTGCTTGGACTATTGAGGGAAAAAATGGTAGGTTTACCATAAATTTATTCTTGAAAGTTTATTACTAATGTTCGATGTTATAGTTACATGTATTAAAATAATTAAATTTTGTTAATTATGTTGTGTGCACTTTGCAGATAAGGACTGCCTAATACTCTGGAAACTAACACCTGGGCAAGGGTGAATAAAGATTTTATTCTTCATGGATACTGGAGTTTGTTTATTTGTAAATAGTGAATGGTTTTTATCTGCAAACTGACTTTCTAGAGCTGAAGATATGTTACACAGGTCTGAGATGAGTAGGGACAAATTTTATGATATGCTTGATACTAGACTTTATAGTGACAAAAAAAGTCAAAATTGATACCTCATAAAATGATAAGGGATGAAAATAACACTGATTTCTATTAAAAGGAATAAAACAGTAGCCTCATAATGCGCTTTTTGATCTGCATTTCAGCTACCATGAACAAGATTGTTAGGATTTAGGAACTGTAGAAAAATGATAAAGGATCTAGTGTTGTTTAGTTTAGGATGAATGTAAGATAACTTAATCTTCAGATACATGGTAGTTTTTCCTGATGAGGCAAAAGGGAAATTTGTTTAAAGTACATTACATGTAAGTATATTAGGGATAGAGGAACTTTGTTAAAGGGATGATAATTAAATAAATGAGTTACAAAGACAAGTTGAGGGCTATGGAGTAATTTCTTTGGAGATGTATTTTAAAACAGACCTATTGTACATAAACAGATAACTACAAATCATCTGAATCTTTGCTTTATTTCACAGTTTTATTAAATGTCATTCATTTATCAGTTATTTCCACTAATGTTTATGTGCAAGTATGTTCAATGGTAGCATATACTAACTTAAAAAATTTTGCATGTCAGAGAGTAACTTTAATTTGTACTGAAAGTCATTTAAAATGTGTATGATGTTTTTGTTTCAATAAATTGCCAAGTAATAGTCCATCAAATCAATGAGGTTTTTAGGAGACATTGATTTCAGTTTCAGAACTTTCCTTCCATTCCTACTTTTTATATTGTATAACTTTGATTTACACTAACAGAAAACAACCTTATAATAACATCAGTTAATAATTTAAATAGGCACTATTAATCAATATGAACTCCAAATTGTTTAGTATATATTTTCTAAAGAAATTTTTACATTACTATTAACTGCTAAAATTAAAGTTGTACTAAAGTTTTTACCACGAAAATAAGGTATGGTGACATCATTTTCAGGAACTGAAACCAGAAAACAAAACTTATTTAGTGTCGGTAAATTGATAACGTGAGGACAGAAATATGACATTAAAGTGCATTTTTCATATTTTAGTTGCTTAAAATATAGAAAATAATTTTTATTTAATTCTTTCCATATATTTTTAAAATCACTTCTGAGTTGTTAGTGAATACAGGATTAATATACCCGCTTAGCCAAGATGATCCAGAGCTTTAGTCAGTGATTTGATTTATCTGTTTAGTGACATTTAGATTTTATTTTTTTCTACATCATACCATGTCCTATTACCATATGCAAGGTATTACATAAATGGTCTTTTGACAAAATAGTATTTGTGATAACTATTAATCTTGCTTGCACTAAGTATAAGAAGAAGTTTGACCATGACCTATAATATTACATTTAAAAACTATATTACATACTATTTTAAGTATTTACGCATGTTAACTTACTTAGAACCACATTTCTAGGGCCCTAGAATGTGAATGTGCCACAATTCACATTTGATAGAGTAGGAATTCTGGGCTCAGAGGGGTGTTCACACAGTGATATACCTGAGATTTGAACCCAAGTACATAGTCTAGGACTTTAATTCAGGCCCTAAAATCCCTGTGCTACACTCCCTCTTATTTTAAATATGTGTTTAAAAATGTAGTTTCACTTTGAAAAGAAAAAAATGGCCATTTTTTCTCTTTTATTTTAGTGGCACAATTCTACCACTTTATCCCCCACTCATCTTTGGTGAATCTTCAGTTTCGATATGACAGAATATATAGAGAACCTTAATATCTTGCTTCTAGAAAGTAAAATGTTTAAAGATTAATAGGTGACTAAGTGAATATGTAGAATAAATGTCATTTTGATCCAAAAGTGTATTTAAACTAAAGAAATTGGCGTCACTTAGTGTTGAGATTTTGGATGTTGTTTATCAGTAATCATAAGCTTTTATTAGGGACCCTGTGGCTCCTTCTCATATAGTTTTACAGAAATAACATATCAAGCAGATAGTAAGGACTTGTAAGATGCTTTGTTTTAGTACTTTGCCTATATTTTGAAAGTTTACAGTAGCCACAAATACATAAGTCTCTCTTTTTGGACTATGAATCCAGAGAAACAGCCCAGCCAAAAATGCAAATATGAATGATTGGTATTTTATGTTCCATGTTTACCGATTTTTTGAGAAATAAGTTGTAGTAAATTTTCAAAGTAAAAGACACTTGAATTAAAAAGGTACATGACTCTATTGATACCTCTTTAGTGCTTCAAGAAAACTATCACTCCGAGTAGCATTACTGCTAGTAGAACAGCCAGTTTTTCCATCTTACTCATTAGATATATCCTTTTTTATTACATGCACTTACTGATTTTTCTTTTCTTCATTTTGAGAGTCACTTTATTAATAAACCTTGATTTTTTAAAAAAGCGAATTGAAACCATTAGCTATATTGGCAAGGAAATAGGGGGAGGGTTGAGAAGTGTGTTTGTATGCAACATTTGATTTGATCCTCAAAATAAGGTTCAAGTATGTATTTATATTCCTTTCTTTTAGATAAAGAATCTGAACTCAGAAATCATGGGTTCACATGTGGTTTGCAGATGATAATACCACCAGGAGTGTACATTTATACATTTATTGAATGCTTACTCTGTGTCAGCCACTATTCCAAATGCTTTATACTATGTAGTCTTTAAAGTAAGTGTTCTTATTTACCTTTATAGCTGTCAGGTGATTTCAGAGCTGGTTTAACTTTAAGTACATGCTTTATAATTACTTAAAACACTGGATACATTGATACGTCTTTAGTATTAAATAGTTTCATACTTATCAGTACTGAAATGTAACTCAAACAGTATTTCATAGAATTTTTCAATAATTGCTAGGTTTTTTTTTTTAATTGAGTAATGTCAATTCAGTTTGTGCCTTTTATTTTCATTTTCTCAGTTACCACTGTAATTCATACTCTATCTTAAATTTATTCCCTTGAAGCCATTTCTCCAGATTCGTTCTCCACCTATTCTTTAAACTAGAGAATGTAGTTCCTTTCATTTTATCATTCAGTTTACATAGAAGTCACTACTAAAGAAACCTAGAATAAGACTGGTAATAAGTGACCTCAGTTTTGGATTCAGTAAAATGATGTATTTGAGAGAATGTCAAAAATGGTTCCTCAAAAAGAAGTAAAGAGGTCATCTTGTACTATAAGGCAGAAAACCTCTGTAGGATTAACCTGTATTTTATTATGCCTAGAACACTTCTGCTTTCATTTGTAAGATTCTGCATGGTTTCCTTTTAGCCCTCCAAAAAGAAAAGGAGGGTAATGACTTCTTTTCTTCTCCATATGGACAACTAAGAATACTAATACTCCCTTTCACTCTCTTTTTAGCTCTGAGAAGATTCAGATATTAGCAGATAATTCCTTATTGTTAGGGAAAATTGTCTAGCAGAAGTAGCCATAGAAAGACTTCCTTTGTGACTTCCGGCCAAAATGGAGGCGTAGACAGGAACGCTACATCTCCCTCCACAACTAAGAAGGAATACAACTACCTCAAAAATAGAAACAACCAGAAGTTCCAGAAAATCAAACTGCATGGAAGTCCAGCAAACAAAGATATGGGGAAGAAATACTCATCCAGACAGGTGTGGGGGGGGTGGAGCCAGGGCGGAAAGGACGCAGTGTGGTGGCAGCAGCGACGGCAGCAGTGGCAGGCCAGCAGAAAGCTCAGTCACACATTTCAAAAAGTCAAGATGGACACCTGGGGAGCGTTCCCAGCTCCTCACCGGACCTTGCAGCTCATGGTCCCAGCACCAGGGAAAGTGAAGCGTCATTGCTTCTGACTGCAGGCCAGAGGGGGTTGGGGTGGAGGCAGAAACTGTCTGTCTCAGCATAGTCTGCTTGTTTGGAGGGCCCCCACTGTCCTGGAGCATCTGCAGACCCACTCACCCTGGGAATGATGGCCAAGGCAGCAGCTAGAGGGGCGCCAGTCTGGTGTGGAAGTGGGAGAGATGCCTGGAAAAGGGGCAAGTGCTGGGCAGGCAGCGTTGTTCCCTCTCGGACCCCTCCCCTACACACAACGCCACAACGTGGTGAAATAGGTCGCCCTGTACTGACGAATCCCTAAGGCTCCACCCCTTACAAAGTAACAGGAGCAACAGCTCTGCCTGGGATGTGGAGGCAAACAAGCACAGGAGTCTGTCAGAATGAGGAGACAGAGAAGTATGGCCCAAAGGGGGGAACGGATCAAGGTTCCAGTGGGAGAACTATGCGATGAGGAGATAGACAACCTAACAGATGCAGAATTCAAAACACTGGTGATAAAGATGCTCACAGGCTTGACATATGCTTGAGTACGGCAAATGCATAAGAGAAGAAGTGAAGGCTATGCTAAGTGAAATGAAGGAAAATCCACACAATACCAATGGTGAAGGGAAGGAAACCGGGGTTCAAATCAATGATTTGGAACATAAGGAAGAATAAAACAGTCAACTAGTGCAGAATTAGGAAGCAAGAATTGAAAAAAATGAGGAAAACTTCCCAAATTTTGCAAAGGATATGGACATACAGGTCCGGGAAGCACGGAAGGTCCCAGGCGAGCTGGACCCAGAGGGGACCACACCAGCACACATCATGACTGAGGTGCCAAAGGTGAAAATTAAAAACAGAGTCTTGGGGGCAGCAAGAAAGAGGCCGATAGTTGCCTACAGTGGAGTGCCTATCAGCTGATCTCAGAGTACACTTTGCAGGCAGGAAGGCACTGGCAAGCAGTATTCAATGTGAAGAAAAGCAACCTACAGCCCAGATTTCTCTATCCAGCAAAGCTATCATTTGGAATGGAAGGGCAGATGAAGTGCTTCCCAGACAAGGTGAATCTAAAGGAATTCATCATCACCAAGCCATTAGTATATGAAATGTCAAAGGGACTTAAGAAAAAGAAGATCAAAACTATGAGCACTAAAATGACAACTAACTCACAACTGTCAACAACTGAAAATAAAAAATAAAAACAAAATCCAACTAAGCAAACCAGAATAGGAAGAGAATCGTAGCTATAGGGATCATTTGGAGGGTTATCGGCTGGAAAAGGGGAGGGGGAGAAATGGAGAAATGGTGCAGGGACTCAGTAGCATAATTGGTTGGTACAAAATAGACAGGGTGAAGTTAAGAATAATATAGGAAAGGGTCAAGCCAAAGAACTTATATGTACGACCCATGGACATGAACTAAGGGGGGTGGGATTGCTGGAGGGAAGGCGGGGTACTGGGCAGAGGGGAGCAAAAGGGAAAAAAATTGGAACAACTGTAACAACATAATCAATAAAATCTACTTAAAAAAAAAAGACTTCCTTTGTGAAAGAAGTCAAAGAAAGAGAAGTCAAAGACTTAACAAGCAAGGCCAGGGGTGGCTCTGAGGCAAGGCTATTCTAAGTTTTAGAAAGTCAGTTTAAATCAAAACCTGAGAGCATTAGAGACAAAATTAATTACTTGAGTGAAAAGAGCATCAAGTTCCTTTAGTGAAAAGCAAAAAGACTGGGAATGATGAAGGTGAAGTGATTATGTTAAAAAAAGAAAAACCCTGATAATTCACATTGCTTTTAATATTATTTAACAATAATACTTGAACAGCTTGAGAGGGTTTAACAGCTTAATCAAGATATTTATTTTTATTGCTGGGGGAGGGGAGGTACTGGGCAGAGAGGAGCAAAGGGGAAAAAACAAACTGTTGTAACTATAATCAATAAAGTATACTTTAAAAAATATTTTTATAGGTGGAAAATTTATATTCATAAATTTGAATGCATTTAAAGCTGAGGAATCTTGATTCTCAGGAGAGGTATAGCTTAAGTAGTTATATGTACCATATAATTTTGGTTATGGTTACCACTCATTTACCGTGTTAAGAACTTTGTATACATTTGAAATAAGTGAGTATTCTCATTTTATAGTTACACAAACAGGGTACAGAGTTCAGTACACATGGCCATACACTCAGTCAGTGGTAGAGCAGGGATTCTGGCTTAGCCAGTCAACTGTAAAAGCCTGCATTTTCACCTGTGCTGCCTGAGTATGAGTGATAGAGCTATACCCATATTATGGAAGCAACTTTTTGAGGGATGACTGCTTGGAAATATTAAAATCAAGAAGTGAGAGCGTTGCCATTTTAGTAAAACATCACGTTTGTCTGTTATTTGTATGAGGAACCTATAGAATTTTCTGGATCTCCCTAGGTTAGCATTCTAAATAGTTTCATTTCTAACTAATATAGTAGTTTCATTTCTAACTAGTATCTGCTTTGATACAGATAGTGGTTCCCATTTCCTGTACATTATTTACTTATTCCTGCATTATACATCATTCATATTATTTCAAATACACTTTATCAATTCCTGACTTTAAAACCTACTCAAAACCAATCTCTGTAAAA
The DNA here is from genome assembly GCF_987537825.1 of Furipterus horrens. Classification (NCBI taxonomy): domain Eukaryota; kingdom Metazoa; phylum Chordata; class Mammalia; order Chiroptera; family Furipteridae; genus Furipterus; species Furipterus horrens. Next base: position 60,589,309 of record NW_028327174.1, read on the forward strand.
TCATTTCTAATAATCCTACCATTAAATATATATATAACAGCTTTATTGTGATATAATTCACATATTGTACAATTCACCCACGTAACATGTACCGTTTATTAACTTTGGGTGTATTCACAGTCATGCAACCATCAACACAATCAGTTTTGGAATATTATCACCCCTAAAACGTACCCTTATCTGTTAGCAGTCCCCCAATTTCTCCCCAACTCCCCCTGCTCTAGTCTAAACAGCTACTAATATACGTTCGGTTCTATAGCTTTACCTATTCAGGGTATTTCATATAAATGGAATCACATAAGATTTCTGTGTCTGGTTTTATTCACTTAACATAATATTTTTTAGGTTCACCCATGGTTTAGTATGTATCAATATTTCATTTCTTTTTATTGCCAGACATTTCATTGTACAGAGACCACATTGAATTTATCACTTCATGAGTTGATGGACATTTGGATTGTTTACATTTTTTGGCTGTGGACATTTGTGCGCAAGTTTTTGTGTAGCCATAATTTTAATTTCTCTTGGTTATATACTTAGGAGTGGAATTGTTGGGTCCCTATATTTTTGAGGAACTGATAGACTCTTCCAAAGTGGCTGCAGCAATTTACTTACTTTGCCACCAGCAGTGTATGAGGCTTCTGACTTCTCCACATCCTTGTCAGCATGTTATTGTCTTTGTGATCATAGCCATCTTAGTGGCTGTGTAGTAGTGTCTCATTGCTGTTTTGCATTGTGTTTCCCTAATGGCTGGTGATGTTGCACATCTGTTCATATATATATATGCTTATTGACTATTTGAATATCTTCTTTGGCAAATGCCTGTCTGGGTTCTTTGCCCATTTTTGAATTTGGTATGTGTCTTTGTATTATTGAGTTAAGAGTTCTTTACATATTCTAAATACAAATTTGTTATCCAATGGATGATTTGTAAAATTTCCTCCCTATCTAAAGGTTTTCTTTTCACTTTCACAATCTTACTTGGCCTCCTTCTTGAGTTCCTTATTTGTTTTAGTTTAGATGTAAAAAGAAAAGAGGTCATAAAAATGAGTTCTTGCTAACTGATGAATTTAATGTGCAGAACAGAAAAGAAGTTGGAAATGCTCGAAATGTAAAATTTAAGGTATAAGTGGATGATTTAACAAGCCATTTGCTTATTTAAAAGAACTTAACAGATTTCTTTGGTTAAGATTTCCTGAAACAATGAAAGTCTTAGTTTTAGTTTGTGGTACTTAAAAAATTTTCAGTAAAATATTTGGTAAAATACTAGGTATTATTATCAATGTCTCCTTTATTAAGATAGTTTTATGCCATCGCTACTCAAATTTTATTTCATTAAGTGAGAGGATTAGTCATAGATTGAATTAACAAATTAACATCCAGAACTGTTTATGCCATTAATTTTGCACAAGAAAGTTATATATGTTGTTCTGAGATTAGTGTGGTACATTGGATGAGGTTGATATTTTTATGTATTTTTTGTTGTTGTAAAAGAATGACTATCTTATAACTACTTTGCTAAAAGTTAGAAGTTTTAAAAAATAAACAATGTTATATTCATGTCACTGTTAGGTAAATTAAGCATTATGAACTTATCTGAACGTTGTCAACTTAAACATACTAATTTAAAAAAAGAAAAGGAACTGTGGTTTCCTAAATTTTGCTACAGGGATTTAGTCATTTCCCTGTACTACTTTTAAACTATATCTAAGACTATTTCTGAACCATGTATTGGTCCCTATATATCTTTATTAAATTTGCTTCTAGTGTATCTAAAAACACTAAACAACTTTTGAACCTCTCCTATCTCCCCCTGCCAACTGCCTCCCACCCAATCTGGCCTTTTTAGTTCTTAATTTAGCTTTTCTGCATTTGAGGACTGTCTTAAAATTAACTCAGGTTTATTTGGAGTACTAAAATTGACCTAGCCTCTCTGGAGCTATTTAATCATTTTATACAGACCACAATAATATTGTCTTTCTTGATCCCTTCAGAATATTTAGCACTATACAATTTAGCCTTTTAAATTACTCATAACATAACTTCATGTAAGTTTCTTATATATTAATCATTTCACATGTATTTGATCCTCCCACCAATCCCGTAAAATATTCCCAGTGGTCTTTATAAAACGTAAATCATGCCATCTCTCTTCTAAAAAACCTTTCAATCTTTTCTCATTGCATTTAGGATGAAATATCTTTATCATTACCTTAAAGGGCGCTATGTACGTATATAGTTTGGCCCCAGACCACTTCTCCAGCCTAGCATTTCTCCTCCCCTGTTATAAACTCCAACTTCATTTAGTAAATTCCTCCAGCACACCAAAGTCCCAGAATTGCTCTGGCCCTAGCACATACTTGCTGTTCCTTCAGTATAGACAGCTCCCCACCCCTTACTCTTCCTGATATAATTCCTATTCATATGCTAAAATGTTATTTCTTCAAAGAGACTTTATTCTAAATAGGGGCTCTTTTTTATGCTTTTATGGCTCCTTGTACTTTTGTTCACAGACTTGCAACGATATTTTACTATGTATCTTAATTACGCACTGTTTCTTCACTGGACTCTGAATTCCATGAACATAGGGACCTGTGTTGTTTTGCTAACCACCTATTCATGTGGAATAGCATATTAGACCTCCAGTAAGTGTTTTTAGAATGAATGAATTTCCATTTCTAAAATACACAATCTAAAGATTTTAGTGCTCAGTAACTTCTCTGAGACCTCACAGCAAGTAATGTCAGAAAGAGAATTTTGGTCTAGTACTTTTCTACAGTATATTTAGAATTCATATATAGTCAAGTCTGATTTCAGCAATTTAGATATTTACAAGCAAAAATAATCACAAACACAAATTGAGAATGGGTATGAAAAAACTGATCTGCAATTTAGTGTTTACCACAACTCAAGAAAACTCTTAAGAGGAAGATAGTATTTATTTTTTCATGTTGTTTTAAATTGAGGTGAAAACATGACTCATCAGGCTTTACTACTAAGTTTCTGATAGGCCTACTTTGAAAATACTTATTTTGTTCGTAAGTAAAATGGATAAAAATTGCTAGACTATACCTTTTAAATAAGTATGTCCATTCTTATTTATACTTGATGATAACATTATATTTTTTCTGCTACTTCACTTTATAAAGAGAACATTTCATGAAGAGAATATGATGTATGATTTTTACCAAGCATCCTGGCTGGTTTAGCTCAGTGGATTGAGCGTCGGCCTGCGAGCTAAGTGTCGCTGGTTCGATCTTCCAGTCAGGGTACATCAGAGAAGGAAAACTCTGACTCCAAAAAACCTCCGCTGCCTTGCGGCATACCTCTTCAGGGGAAAGGCTAAGGGAGTAAACCCTGACAGAAAATCCGGAGCCGGAGTCCCTAAGACGGTTTGACGTTGTAGTCAACACCGGCAACTCCTGCGGCGCACCTGAAGCCAAGCTGTATTGACTCCGTCTTTCCCTTGGACCCTTCAGCTGCGAAGAGAGGGGGGGTCTGCTGCATGGGCAACAGCAGACCCTCCATATCACCCTGCCCAGGCTCTGTAGCTTCAGCGTCATCACAAGATGTCGATTCAACACGGGAGGAGACAGATACCGTGTCACTCCCGAGTCGGACTGCACAGCCATTCTCGGCGGTGCAGATAGACTCTTAAGAAGCTACACCATCGTCTCTCGAGACGGACGGCTGCCGACGATGTTATATCTCTAGCCTTTGTTAAATATGTGGGATTTAAAGTAAAGTTTAATACAGTAGAAAGAGCATTGAATCATAGAATCTGAAAACTAGAGTACAAACTGAAAACTGGCCCTGTCTCCCCACTTAGTAGTGTTGTGTGACCTTGGTAAAAGTTACTCTAATGATAAACTAAGGAACGTGAAAGCACTCCATACAGAAAACTTTATATAAATATAAAGCATTTATAGTTATGCAATATTAGTATTTTAATATTTAAACAGAGGACTGATAAGATCATATTTCTCTTTAAAATGTCTGTGGCCTTTCCTGCGGTGGCCAGTAGGCAGCAGCCATGACACCCAGCTGAAATGGCCTGATTATGAAGCCCCACTTCCAAAAGGACTGGCCGTGGCACATTCCCATGTGGTTTAACAAGCCTGCGTGGAAGATCCACAGGCAAGCCAACAGCCAGCTCCTGGCCCTGTGCGCCCTGCTTAGGACCCACGTGGCCCATAGGGAGATGCCCAGGCTGAGGTACCACACCAAAATGCCAGCAGCATGGGCTTCAGCCTCGAGTTAAGTGTGGCCGGCAAGCACAAAAAGGTTTCTCGGACCACTCGGATCTGCAGGCGCTCAGCGTGCAGTAGCTGAGGGAGTATTGCTCTGCTCATCCTCTTCCGCGGCCCCAACAAGGAAGACAGTTATGCTGAAGAACTCAAGTTGGCCACCCAGCTCACAGGACCAGTCATGACTATACAGAATATCTACAAGGAGGAGAAAGCGAGGGTCATCACAGAGGAGAAGAACTTCAATCTGTTTTGACAGTTTTTGCATGGCCCATACCAATGCCTGGCTCTTTGGCGTCCAGGCAAAAAGAGTTAAGGGAGCTGTGCACAGGATGTTGAAAAGAATAAATAAAGTTTGTTGGCAACTTGTGATTTAAAAATGTGGCAGCAGAATAGAGGGAAAATTAAAAGCAAGCAAACTTAAAGCAGAGAGGCAAGTTAGGCAGCTATTACAGTATAGTAATCTATGCCACTAAAAATGATGGGGAAAAGGAGGTACAAAACTGAAGTACTTTTCTGAATGAAGAGGAGAGGGACAAATTTGGTTACTAGATGTTATAGGATGAGGGAGGAATATAGAATATTTGTGATTTCTGGCTTGGGAAGTTAAATTACCACTTATCAAAGGAATACTAGAGAAGAAGTACATTTGAAGCTGTGAAGATGATTGATTGATGACTCAGGGTTGAAATGTCTGAAAAATCCCAGTTGACATGGCTTATTAGGAATTGGAAATAATGGTTCAAGAACTTGGGGACTGGCCTGGGAATACAGATTTTGGGAGTATTGACATGAATTACAATATTATTGAGAGTATAAACATAAAGAAGAAATGAGAGAACTCTGTGGAATACTGACATTTAAACAGACGAAGGGGATGTTTAAAAAAGTATATCCCCTCAAAAAAAGGTAGAGTTACTTTTTTTCCTTTATTTTTATTGTTGACACTGTCTGTTGCACTGTCACCCAGTTATGTATACTATTCTGGCTTATTTACTGGCTGCTCTAGTTCCCAAAAGGAAATGATTCCTTGAAAATGAATATATTACTATATATCAGAATCCTTTTGATAAATTTAGAAACAGTCAAATAAATAATGCTTTTCCAAAGAAAATTCTTCAAAACTTATGTAAATTTTTATTAAAACAATGCACATTCATCTGTTAGGGGAGATAATTTATTATCAAAAATAAATATGAGATGATATAAAATTATGAAACTTCAAAAATAAAGTCAGACTAAAACTCATATATTTTGCTGTACATACTTTTATTCCAGTTTTTAAAAGCCTATGCTCTATTTATAGTTATTTTTCTTATTTTTATGCTTAAGTTTCTCATTTGTTGACTGTCACAACAATAAAACTGTTGTCAATTTTATTGGCCTCAACATTATTCATAGTCTATACATTTGTGTGTATGTATATGAAGGTATATATACCATTATTCTGTTAAATAGCAAACATAATCATATTTAATATCATTTCACAAAGAAGAGTACAAAGAAAAGTATACCAAAATATCTGTGTAACACTTCTCTAAGTTAAAAAACAAACAATAAAGGTAAATTGAATCTTTTTATGTTTCCCTAATTCCATCCCCTTCCCTCCCTTGACAGAGGAAGCCACTATCCTGAAATTGATTTTTATTATTCTCTATACTTTTAATATACATGATCTGTAAATAATATGTATAATTTGTGACATGAGATTTATTCATGTTAATACATGTAGTTGTATTTTTCATTTCACTTTTGTGTAATATTTCTTGATATGAATAGTATTAGGTTTTTCTCAATTTTCTTAAAAATTATGCTCACAGTTGTGGTAATGTAAATAAGTGCAAGAGTTTCTGTAGGATAAAACTTAGCAGTGACAATACATAATTATATGATATGCATATCTTCATTTTTAACAGGTATTACCAAATTCTCTTGTGAGGGATCTAATTTACATTCTCAGTGACAGTATATGAATTTCTGTTACTACATATTTTTTCACTCTTAATATTGTTAATGCATGTGCATGTACATGCCTATGTGTTCACTAATTTCATGAGAATGATATGGTATTGAGTTAATTTGTATTCTCCCCATTGCTAAGGAGATTGAACACCTCATATGTATAGAGGCCATTCTGTTTCCTGCTCTATGAACTGCCCTTTTTTTCCTTCCTTTTTAATTAAAGGAGTTCATGTATTCTTTTTTTTTTTCAGATTTAATGTGTTTTATTGATTAAAATATTACATTTGTGCCAATTTCCCTTCCCTCTGCTCCCCTCCACCCGGTGGCCCCCCTCCCTCCAGTTGTCCCCCCCTTTTAGATTATGTCCATTGGTTGTGCATACAGTTCCTCCCAATCTCTCTCCGTCTATTCCATTCCCTCCTACCATGATCCCCAATTCCTATATCGTCTCCCTCCCTCTCCCCACTCCCCCTCCCTGTTGACCTCCCCCCACTATGCTTCCCTTACCCACAGTTCCTTTTCCACTCTCGTTGCCTGTTTCGTTTGCCTTTGTTTCATCTCCCTAGCTTCTGTTTTTTAAACCAGTCCCTTTAACATCTCATATAACAGTGGTTTGGATCTAATGAACTCTTTCAGTTTTATTTTGTCCTGGAAACACTTTCTCTGTCCTTCTATTCTGAATGACAATTTCGCTGGATAGAGTATTCGTGGTTGTAGGTTTTGGATTTTCATTACTTTGAATATTTCTTGCCAGTCCCTTCTTGCCTGTAGTGTTTCCCTTGAGAAGTCAGCTGATAGTCTAATTGGGACCCCTTTGTACATAATTCTTTTCTTCTCTCTTGCTGCTTTTAAGATTCTCTCTTTATCCTTAATTTTTGACATTTTGATTATAATGTGTCTTGGAGTGGTTCTCCCTGGGTCCAGTCTCTTGGGAACTCTCCTTGCTTCCTGGACCTGCATGTCTATTCCCTTCCCCAAGTCTGGGAAGTTCTCCTTTATTATATTTTCACTCAATTTTTCAAGTTCTAGTTCATCTTCCTCATTCTCTGGCAAACCAATGATTCTTATGTTGGGCCTTTTATAGCTGTCCCAGAGGTTTCTGATCCTCTCATTGTTGCTTGCCATTTCCTCTCGCTGCATTGGTTGACTGCTTGTTCCTTCTCCATATTCCAGTTTGTTGAAATGAACTCTGGATTCCTCACCATCTGTCTCGTATGTGGTTTTCTTCCTTTCGTTATGAAAGTTTTTCGCTTCTTTCATATCTTTTTCCTGCTCTTTTGTGAATTCTGTAAGCCACCTGATAACAATGGCCCAGAACTGAGCCTCTGACAGGTTTCTTATCTGTTCATCTGTCAGGTTCTCTATCTGCTGTCTGGTGAGTTGTGCCACCGGGATCTCTATATTTGTCTGCCACATTTTGACAGATGCGTTTTGTTTTCCTGGGCTGGCTGTTGGGGGCAGTGCCTGTGTACGCGTCACAAATCAGCGACCGGCCGGCGCCTGCCTGTCCGCGACCTATTTCGCAGCTCTGTGGTGCTTTCTGTGGGGGCGGGGGTCCAAGATGGATTCACACAGTTATTCAGCTAGGAGACCGGGATCCGTCCTCCCGCCCCCCTGGGCCTCACTGTTCAAGGCGATGCTGCGGCTGCTCCCCAGCGCCCGGAGTCGCGCAAGCCAGGGGCTTGATTTGAGTCGCGCACGCCAGGGGCTTGATTGCCTCCCGGATTTTTCGCCGCCCCGCCCGCCGCTCCGCAAACAGCTTTGCCTTCTTTAACTCTTACCTGCCCAAATGGCACCGCTGGTTTATAACTTCATATGTTGGGCTTCCGTGTAGTTTTATTTTCTGGAATTTCTAGTTATCCTTTGTTTTGAAGTAGTTGTATTCCTCTATAGTTGTAGAGGAAGACCTAGCGTGTCCATCTAAGCCTCCATCTTGGCCGGAAGTCCCGGAGTTCATGTATTCTAATTCTTTGTTGGTTACATGTGATATAAGTATCTTCCTCTGTCTTCTCTCTAGTTGGTGTTATATTTGCTGAACAGAATCTTTTCATTTTAACCTTTGCAAGTTTATCAAGCTGTCTTCGGGTTCTTTGCTTTTTGTCTTGACTTATCTATTCTAAAGTAACAAGAATTTTCTCATACTTTTTAAAAAAGTTTACTTTTTCTTTCACATTTATGTTTTTAATCCAACTATAATTTTATTGTTTTTGCACAGTTTGTTCCTCTGTAACACAGCATGTATTCCTAAAAATCGCCATGCTATATACAAAATGACGCCATAAAAGCCACAGGGCATATGGGAAAAATGGAGTTGGGCACAATACTCAAAACATTTTTTCAGTGACACTTTAAAAAACATAGAATTAAAAATAGTAGCACAGTTTTACATATGTTAACTGGTTAAGAAATGCATAGGTACCACAAAAACATTTTTTATTTTAAAAAAGATAAAGTTTTCTTGAGGAGGTGGGATTCAGAAGGGTTGCAGCCTTTGAGTTATGAAGTGGTGGAGATAAGGTTATCTGAAGTCTCAAGAAGTTGTAATGGCAGTTGTGGTGTGGCTCATAACACATGTGTGTTTAGGTAGATGATTGAAGTGTGTGTGCTTTGTGCATTCATGTGTGGCTCAGTACACCTAATAGTTTCATCTATTCACCTAGGGTTTGTTTCAGAGTTAGGACTAGGGGATGGTAAGGAAAGCACCTAAGTGTAAAATGTAAGGAGACATTCCCTATTAGGACCCCAAGGCATCTATCTGTTTTACTGCCTCACCTTAGTCCTGGCCCTGCTTGTGAATGAAACAGTGGTTAAGCATACACTAAAATTGTGTTATTCCATAATATATTAATCACGTATAACACATTCCAGTTTTTGAAACAAGCATTAGAGTAGAACTGACTGCATATGTGAGGTAGAGCTCCTAATTTTTTCCCGTGTACATAGCTAGATCTTTCCTCATTAGTTTGTAATGATGCTTTTGTCTTACATCAGAGTTCCACGTATATAAGTCTGGTTCTTGCTTCTTTGTGCTGTTTTCAGTGGTCTTTTTAATTCTCCCTTTGCCACTATCACATTTTCTTAATCACAAGCCTGGAACTAACTTTGTAACCGTGGGCAAATTAATTTCTATGTGCCTGTGAAATTTTAATAAGGCCTACCTCATTGGATGGAGTAAATGAGCCAATATAGTCAAGTACTTAGAAGTATGTGCCTGGCCCAAGAGTAAAGCTCAAATGTTAATTATATCATTAATAAGTAATTTCTATAATTTAATAAAGAGTCTTCATATCTAGTAAACTGAGATTGCCATTTTGTTTTTGGTTCCTTTGTCTTTTTTCCAAATTGAGAGGAAACAGGGGGAGGCTAGTGGAAGAATTCCCCAAGAAAGTGACATTTAGGCTATCTAGAAGATAATAGGCATTAACTAGGTATTGAGAGCAATAGAAGAATATTTCCAGGCAGAAGGAGCCATGAGGCAGAAAATTGTCCAGAAACTGAAAAGAAGGCTCTTGTAGGTGGATCTCAGCACAAAGATAAATGGTACCAGCTGAGACTATTAAGGAGGAGTAGATCATATAAGACTTACTAGGTAATGTTAAGAATTTAGTTTTCATTTCAATCATAATTATGACTATTTGTGAAGAATAAAAGTCATGAAATATCAGCCTTCACAGATTGTTACAACTATTCCAAAAAACAAACTCAGAAGCTAAAATTGGGCTTATCTGAACCCTGAGAATATACCAAAGATTAAGAGTGATGTTGATAATGTGTGAATTCGGGTCTCTGTTCCCTCATATGTAATCTTGGTAATCTATGTATTAATAAATATCTTGAAATAAAATTTTTCATTTATTTGACTATTTATTAACATTGTTATCTTTCATGAGTAAATCTAAGACTAAACATTATTTTTGTAATAGGTGCTTCTATTTTTTCTACTTTCCTCATATTTCCTTACCACAAAATTCTTCAAGTAAGATGTAGGTGGTCTGTAGTATAAATATGATGCCCCTTTGCAATTGAATGTAGTGTTGAAAGCAGCTAAATATTTATCGAATGGAAGCATCTCATAGTAGTATCATGTTACGGCATCAGATGAATACTGCCCAGTGCAAATCTCCACTATAACTGTGGAGAATTAAATACTTTGGGAGATAAAGTCTCATCATTTAGAAATATCTTTTAAGTAAATAAAACTAGAATGTTAATAGTATTCCTCTAATAGCTTTTTAAGTAAGTTTTATAAATTATATTTTTAATTATAATTTGTTAATATATAAATTCAACACAATTCCAATCAAAATCTTAAACTCTGTGTGTGTGTGTGTGTGTGTGTGTGTGTGTGTGTGTAACTTAATAAACTGCTTCTAAAATTCATGTGGAAGAGTAAATGGATGAAGACAGTTAAGACAATTTGCAATACAAACTAGCAGGGAGAATCTGCCCTTAAAAAGTCAGAATTAAAATAGTTAAGACTATGAAATTAGAACAGTGATGGAAAAGAAGATGAATGGAAAAGGAGAAAGGCCACTTAGTATGACATTTATTTGCAAAGAAAGCAAATGAAATGTCTGAATAGCTTGTTTAAATAACAGTGGAGAAAGTAAAAAAAATTTGGTGAGTGAAATACAATTTAGTATAACTTTATTATCAATTTAACATATAAACTCATTGCTAGTCTAAACTTTTTAGAAACAGGATTTTTTATGACTTAGTCTCTCAACTGTTTTTTTTTTTCTTCATATATCTCGAATTTTATGATTTGAAGTCTTTCAGTTATATAACCATAATAGTGGATTTGGGGTACTCACAGGAATTCTGTCATATCCACTGTTAGGGAATTAAACTGTTGATGAGAATTCTGTAAGAACTGTGGGGTTTTGTTAGGTTGGCGTATTTGCTTCAGAGATTTTCAGACATAATTATAGCATTGTATTCCTACAGTGCTGTACATAGTGAACACAGAAACAGAATGCTGATCTAAAATCTTGGTTGCCTGTGCTATTAAACACATGGGCTATACATATCTTGTTAACCTTTACTTTTGCGATTGAACCTGGTTAAATGTAGGGAAATGTTTCTGGGAAAGAATAAAATAATTATGAACCAATGACAACTTCATAATAAATATAATGTATCGAAATAAATTAAACTTATGAAGTTCTTTTTTTTAAGATTTTTTTTTCTTTATTTTTTAGAGAGAGGAAAAAGGAGGGAGAAAGGGAGAAAAACATTGATGTGTGAGAGAAACATCTATCCGTTGCTTCTAACACACCCTCAGCCCAGGACCTGGCCTGCAACCCAGGCATGTGCCCTTACCAGAAATCAAGCTAGCAATCTTTCAGTCCACAGGCTGGTGCTCAGTCCACTGAGCCATACCCACCAGGGCAAAAATTCTTTACATTTAGATTTTTTAATGTTCTCTGCTAGAGAACCTTCATTTTACTTTTTTCTGTCATTGGTCATCTGATGAGAAACTAATTCTAGGTATTTGAAAATAATATAGTTTCATTAATGCTTAAAATGCTTGGTGAATCACACTTTTTAAATCCTGCTAAATGTAATCATAGATGTCCTGAAAGATGTACTACTGTATAAGAAACAATTGGATACAGTATTGTTGTTATTAACATTTTTTGGTAAAGGAGCTATTATTTTTAAAGTTTTTTTTTAAACTTTGATGGTAATCATTATAATCAGTCTTGCAAACCTTTAATAATTGCTTTTCTTACTCCAAAATATACAGTAAAATATAAATTAACATACTATATTTGTAAGTTTTTTGCAAAAGAACCCTTTTTATTTCTTTATATTTGATTATATTGCATTTTATAATTTATTTTGATTTTTATGATTACTATTGGAATTTTTGTTCACTTGACAGATATTTTAATGAAGAGAGATTACTTGCGATTTTTTTAAGTATATTTTATTGATTATGTTGTTACAGTAGTCCCAGTTTTTTTCCCCTTTGCTCCCCTCTAACCAGTATCTTCTTCTCCAGCAATCTCACCCCCCTTTTAATTCATGTCCATGTTCTTTGGCTTCACCCTTTCCTATGTTATTCTTAACATCCCCCTGTCTATTTAGTACCAACTAATTACTCTTCTTAATCCCTGCAACATTTCCCCATTTCTCCTCCCAGCTGATAACCCTCCAAATGATCCCCGTACCTATCATTCTGTTCCTATTCTGGTTTGCTTCGTTGGATTTTGTTTTATTTTTTAGATTCAGTTGTTGATAGTTATGAGTTTGTTGTCATTTTAGTGTTCATAGCTTTGATCTTCTTTTTCTTAAATAAGTCCCTTTAACATTTCATATAATAATGGCTTGGTGATAATGAACTCTCTTAGCTTTACCTTGTTTAGGAAGCACTTCATCTGCCCTTCCAATCTAAATGATAGCTTTGCTGAATGGAGTTATCTTGGTTTTAGGTCCCTGCTTTTCATCACTTTTAATACTCCTTGCCAGTTTCTTCTTGCCTACAGTTTCTTTTGAGAAATAAGCTGATAGTCTTATAGGCACGCCTTTATAGGTAACTCTCTGCTTTTCTCTTGCTACTTTTAAGATTCTCTTTTTATTTTTCACCTTTGGCATTTTAATTATGATGTGTCTTGGTGTGGTCCTCTTTGGGTCTAGCTTGTTTGGGACTCTCTGTGCTTCCTGGACTTGTATGTCTATTTCCTTCACCAAATTTGGGAAGTTCTCCATTATTTTTTCACATGAGTTTCAATTTCTTGTTCTTCCTCTTCTCCTTCTGGCACCCCTATGATTCAGATGTTGGCATGTTTAAAATTGTCCCAGAGGTTCCTAAGCCTGCTTATTTTTTTCAATTCTTTTTTATTCATTCTGTACTGGTTGACTTTTTTTCTTATGTTCCAAATCATTGATGTGAACACCAGTTTCCTTCCCATCACCATTGGTTTTGTGTGGATTTTCCTTCATTTCATTTAGCATAGCCTTCACTTCTTCCCTTATGCGTTTGCCATACTCAAGCATATCTGTCAAGCCTGTGAGCATCTTTATCACCAGTGTTTTGAACTCTGTGTCTGTTAGGTTGGCTATCTTCCTGTCGCTTAGCTCTCCCACTGGAACCTTGATCTGTTCCCTCTTTTGAGCCATACTTCTCTGTGTCCTCATCTTGACAGGCTCCTGTGTTTGTTTGCCTCCATGTCTTAGGTAGAGCTGTCACGCCTGTTATGTTGTAAGGGGCGGAGCCTTAGGTATTCATCAGTGTGGTGACCCGTTACACCACGTTGTGATACTGTGTGTGGGAGGGGTCTGAGAGGGGACAATGCTGCTTGCTCAGCACTTCCCTCTTTTCCAGGTACTTCTTCCACTTCTATATGGGACTGGTGCCTCTCTAGCTGTTGCCCTGGCTGTAGTTCCCAGAATGAGTGAGTCTGCGGACACTGTAGGACCTTGGGGGCCTTTTAAACAAGCGGACTCTGCTGAGAGATTGGCAGTTTCTTCTGCCCCAACTCCCACTGATTTTGCAGTCAGAAGCAATGAGGCTTTATTGTCCCCAGCGCTGGGACTGTGAGCTGCTCAGTCTGGTCTGGTACTGGGAGCTCTCCCCAGGTGTCCCTCCCCACTTTTTAAAATGCGCGACTGTGTTTTCCACCTGCCTGCAGCTGCTGTCACCACACTGAGTCCTCTCCGTCCCTCCTACCTGGCTGGATGAGTATTTCTTCTTTATTTCTTTGTTTGTTGGACTTCCATGCAGCTCTATTTTCTGGAACTTCTAGTTGTCTCTAGTTTTGAGGTAGTTGTATTCCTTCTTAGTTGTGGGGGTAGATGCAGCGTGTCTGTCTAGGCCTCCATCTTGGCTGGAAGTCCCTACTTGCAATTTTTAAAAATACTATTAAGTAATTTAAAATTTTCACTTATTTATTTATTTACTTATTTGCGGGGGTTGCCCCCACTCTATAACAATTTCCCCCTCTCAGACTTAAGACCCTTTATAATCTTATAAAGGACAATGGGCGAAGGTCTTGAGCTCTTCTGGCTGCTTCAAGCTGGCCATGGTCATCGTCCTACCTACCCTTGGGTCCAGAAATCCCTAATAAGAGTGGGGGTGTGGAGGGGAGGGTGGCCTTCCCACATAGGGAAGGATCGTGCAGACTCCAGGTCAGCTGGCTGTCCCTGGACAATGGTGTGCTTGATTTAACAGGCTGGCATCCTTGTTGTGTTCTAGGGGCAACAGATTTGGCAGCAGGGTTATAGGACATCATTCAGTCCATAACCACTAGATGACAAAAGGCAGGGGTTAATTTTCCAATGTCCCACATTAGGGGAAAAAAGGGCTTCTTTGGAGGAAGGTATCCCAGGCACGTCACACCTGTCCAAAACCCTTTTGCCCACTATACTTAGTTTGGGCTGAGGGGAATATTTTGGGTTTCCCCTCTCTCAGACCTCTGGGCCCTTTCTGTCCCAGTCATTAGGGTAGAAAACAGAAACCAGTTTTAAAGTGAAGCCCACAGAACTCTTATGCTTCACCAATCCAGCGACTTAGTTCAGCCAAACCATTGAGTCTCAGGAGGCATCAACGCAGACAGGTATTAAGTAATATTTTAATGTGTATCTTACTACTTGTCTTCTTGTATTATTTATAGAAATAATACTTTAAACAAGTGAAGTATTTTTCTTTCAAATAATGTGACATTAAAATTATTCTTTTTGAAGTAGGCACATACTTTAATATAAAATGAAATATCAGAAATAGCTTCTGAGCTGTTCCTATAGTTTCTGATTTTTCTTTACCGGTTTTTTGTTTATAGGTACTTAGTTGATAGTCGCTGGTTCAAACAGTGGAAAAAATATGTTGGCTTTGACAGTTGGGACAAATACCAAATGGGAGATCAAAATGTATATCCTGGACCCATTGATAACTCTGGACTTCTCAAAGGTATTATTTCATTCTTTCAGTCAAGTTGTAAATCTGTTCATTTCAATATGTTATAGGCAATGTATGTAATATAGAAAATGTTTATGTAAATAAATCAAGAAATTAGAAATGTCTTTATATTGTAGATTTGACCCAGTGAACTCAGATTATTTTGTCAAGATTAGTCTGTATTGTGACAAATATTTTTCATTTATGATGTAATAAAGGTTTATTATTTAAACCTTTAAATGAAGAATGTAAATTAGAAAGCACTATCTTATTATTTGGGGGGAATGTTGTGTTGTATGTTGTTTTTTCTAGTGGATACAAGACATTTTTTATTTAATTTAGGTAGCACTGGTATATGTTTATATTCTTGGATCTTTGCATTAATAAAGTCCAGTGGAAAATGTGGGCAAAAGATTTACAGATGTTTCACCAGAGAAATATTCAAAAAGCACATGCAAAGATATTCAACATCATTATATAGTTATTAGAGAAACGAAGGTTAAGAACACAATGAAGTACCACTATACATGTATTAAAATGATAAAAATATAAAAGACTGACCCATACCGAGTGTTAAGGATGTGGAGCAAGTGGAACTTCCATACACTGTTTTGGCAATGAAACAGGCTGGCAGTTTCTTGAAATGCTAAACATATTTACCATAGGAACCAGCCATTCCACTCCTAGGCATTCACCCAACAAAAATGAAAACATATACCCATATGAAAACTTACATACAAATGTTTTTGACAATGTTATTTGTATTAGAGAAACCATCAACAACCAAATGGATAAACAAATTATAGTATATCTAATTAATGAAATCCTACTCAGCAATTAAAAGGAATGAACTATTTATACATAAAAACATGAATAGATCTCAAGAGGATGAAGCAGCATAAATAAAACCACACAAAACAGTACATAGTATTTTTATTTAAGAATCTAGAAAATGCAGATTTGCATGTAGTAACAGAAAGCAGACACAATTTTCATATAAAATTCTAAAACATGCAAAATAGTCATAGTTGCAAAACACAGATACATGGTTTTCTGGCAATAGGATGGTGAACCTGGATGGATAGAAATGAGAGATTACAAAACGCTATAAGGAAGTCTCTACTGGTGATGGATACATTCATCATTTTTGTAGTGGTGATGGTTTCACACTGGTATCAATATGTCAAAACTTATCAAACTGTACATTTTAAATATGTGCAGTTTATTTGTATATCTGTAAACACAAAAGTAACAAATATCAGCCATTCTGTGTTTAGTTTAGGGGTGTTTTCCCTCCCTTAAAATAGTAATTTTATTTTGTCCACTAGATACAGATAACTATTTACATTCTGGTATATAGTCAAATCACTCAAACTCTTGAATTTTTGTGGAAAAGAACATAGAAGTCTTAATTTTAAACTATTTTTTGTAACTTTTTTTTGAGGCATTTTGTTATAGTGAAAGAAAATGGATGTTAGATTAAAATGATTTGTGTTTGAATCCATTCTCTATAATTTTCTCTCTGTGTAACCTTGGACAAGTTAATCGAATACCTGAATTTATTTACTAATAAAAATGGAAATATTTAATTCATAATAGTGTTTTAAAAATCAGTTGAAATAACAAGGTTTTCTATAATAACATTATTTTCTGAATGTATGATCTTGGGCAAGTTACTTAATTCCCTGAATATATTTTCTAATTAAAAAGGAGATACCTATTTTATAGGATTGCTTTGATGGTTGACTGAGATAACATGGTTATCTGCTATATTATGTCTCATAGCACATCTATACAGGGGTTTAGAATATTTAAGCTTCTTTCAACTTCAGAATGAATTACAGCTAAGGTTTTAAGAAACTGAGCTTAAAATTAAGGCATCATTTGCATCTACTATTGAAGTTCATATTATAAAATTCACAAATTTCCTATTTTTGTTCTAGATGAAACCTATTTTCTGAAAGTATATGATTCTGTGACCACAGATTGATCATAGATAGAATAAATAACTTTCTCTTAATACTTTCAGCAATTTTCCTGCTACTTGCTTAATTTATATTTTTATCTCTAATAAGAATAGTATGTTCTTATTATTGAAAAGCTACCAAGAAAAATTTGGTTTCCCGTGTTTGAGAGGTTAAGACTGCCTTAGAATGAGAAAATCCCCTTTATGTTTTCTGTAACTTAATTAGCTATTTCTGTGTCTGTACCTCTGAAATTGAAGTAAAGAACCAGATTATAATAAATGAATCTCAGATTAGAATTATGATATAGATATAGTGTAATTCAACATCTCTGTCCTGCCCTGTATTAAATTTTTAGTTTAAACAGCATTTTGAAAGTGAATCAGAATTAGAACCACATCTGAAAAACTACTTCCATTGTAGCTCTGGGGAAGAATCTAGATTATGGGCTTTCTCAAATAATTAGTTGGTTCACAAGATGTCCTTTTGTGATTTCCATTATAATTTCCAGCTCCATGTGCTTTCGAGTCATTGTGATAGGTTATTACCTTGTTTTTGAGTGACCAGTATTACCATGTGAGGGTTCTCTGATACTTAAAATATTTGGGAGACACTTTTTATGGTTCCTTGGCTAACAGTTATACCTTATTTTATTTTTAAGAGCCTAATAGAAGAAAAAATGTTTTTAAACTAATCTGTTGCTTGATGAATGCTAAACATTGTAACTTTTTAAAGCAACGGTTTATTTTGGAATATATAGATTTAGATGTGAACCTTTTCAGAGCTTTCTCCAAATCTTATTTAAATATTTAAATTAGTATTCATGAGTTTAAGTAATTTGTGTTGTATACAACCAGAGTATTTAGAGGTATGTACTTTTGTTTCTTTTTATATATTGAATTTGTTTTTTCTTTTGCAGATGGGGATGCCCAGTCACTTAAGGAGCATCTTATTGATGAATTGGATTATATACTATTGCCAACTGAGGGCTGGAACAAACTTGTTAGCTGGTACACATTGATGGAAGGTCAGGAACCAATAGCACGGAAGGTACATATTAAAAGTAACTGGTTAAAAATGTATTTTTGAATAATTTACGCTGTTTGTTAAGTCAGTGACTTTTGAATACTTTCAGTTATCTTCGAGATAAAGACTATCAAAATGTTACTGTACACTGTATAATAACCTGTGTAATAAGCTAACACATATAGAGGGATTACTATGTACCAGCCACTACTATAAATAAGCATGTAAAATAGTCCCTCCTTATTTGCGGTTTTGCTTTACATGGTTTGTTACCTGCAGTCAACTGTGATCCAAAAATATTAAATAGAAAATTTCCAGAATTAAACAATTCATAAGTTTTAAATTGCATTCCATTCTACATAGCGTGTTGAAACCTCACATCATCTCTCCATTCTGCCTGGGATGTGAATCATTCCCTTGTTCAGCATATCCATGCTATATTTGCTGCCTGTCTGTTATTCACTTAGTAGTTTTCTCAATCATTAGATTGGCTGGAGAGAGAGGCCACATTCACATAGTGTTTATTCCCATATATTGTTGTGTGTTCTATTTTATATTGGTTATTGTTAATCTCTTATTGTGCCTAATTTATAAGTAAACTTTGTCATAGGTATGTACATATATATCAGAAAAAAATATAGTATATATAAGTTCAGTACTATTCATGGTTTCAGGCATCCACTGGGGGTCCTGGAATGTATCCCCTTTGGATAATAGGGGACTACTGTATACAATATTAACTAAATTAATCCTCACAGAAAACCCTATGAGGTATGTATTATTATCTCCATTTTATAAATGAGGAAATGTGAAGAGAAGTAGAGAGTGCAGGGCCTTTTAGAAAGTCACATCAGTTTACAAACTGGACCACCTGACTTTTTTTAACTACTGTGCAGCACTGACTTTTTTTTTTTTTTTTTTAATATCTGTATTGATTTTAGAGAGTGAGCAACATCGATGTGAGAGAGAAACATCGATTTGTTGCTTCTCGTACTAGCCCCTACCAAGGATCTAACCAGCAACTTAGGCATGCGTCCTGACTAGGAATCAGACCCCTAACCTTTTGATATATGTGATGACACTCCAACCAACTGAGCCACACTGGCCAAGATAGCACTGCTTTTTTGGTAAAACAATTAGAAAATAATAAAGAACCTAGAACTTGAAGAAATATATTGCAACATATTTATTTTTTAAACTTGAAAATGCAGATACCTTTCTAATTCTTCAGTTTAAAGCTTTACAGTTATAATCTAGAAGAATTTAAAAGGAACGATTTTCTTTACTTTTTGGAACTAAAAAGTTATTTATGAAAGTGAGGGTATTGTAATAGTGGAATACCAAATGCTTAAAAGTAGATCTGCCAACATTACACAAGTGTTTGATAATGTATTTGGGTGAGGAGGGAAATGAGGGGAAAAGCTGCAGGGAGAACCAGAATCTCTGACCATAATTTTTTGGGTTTTTCCCCCCTACATGGAAACAGTGAAAAAGATGAATTATGTAATGCATGGGTATAAACTTCTGGTAGACCAAACCATATTTGTATTTATTTGGAACTTCTGCTACAAAATTACTATATTAATGGTTTTTATTTGTATGTGTGTATTTATTCTTTGGGTTAGAATTGAATGTTGTTTTCTAAATAGAATGTGCCTTTGATTTAGTTTACCTCCTCAATTTCACTCAGCCTTTTCTTATATACATTTCACAATTAAGATTCCTCTTTTTAGGAATGCTAGCCTTATATGTATAAAAAGGTCTATCATTTTATCTATATTGCTGGAGAATTGAGTGTTTTGACCATTTGAAGGATAGAGTAGCTGTAAAACTGTCTAGAAGAAAAACTTCATTTCTGGAGTAAAGCAAAATATGTGTCTGAAACATCTTCAAATGTTGTAAACTGTTATTACCTTTAACTTTAATGATACACTTATTTTTGCTAAATAAATGTAGCATACTATACAGTACAGGTCATTATTATTAATGGTAAAGAGATCAACCAGCAACTTCATTGGCATTATGTGTTTAAAGAGTTTTTTTTGACATTTCTTGAGATCTGTGTCTGATAAACAAAGTTAAACAAAAAAGAAAAAGAATCATGAAAACTTCACACAGGTAGAAAGAAAAAAATCTAACAAGCCTGCTAGATAATACTTTTTTTGTTTGTTTTTAGTAGGTGGAATTTTCTCAGCCTGTAATTTTCTAACTTTAGTGTGCATAAAATTACCAGGAGCTTTTATTAAAATGTGTCTTCCTCCAATATTAAATCAGTGACTCTCAGAATTTTCATTTATACTATGCCCCTCATGAGTCTGATGCTAGTGGAACTAGTTAAAGAATAGACTGGTCTTTTAGGATCTGAAGCCTAATTTTGACTGTTACTAGTCTCTAATTGGAATCTAGAGTTGGTAATACCCCTGGCTGTTATGCAGAAACAAGTTAATCATCTTCCTGGACTTCAGATCATGTCTACAGTGTTTCATTTCTAATGTCAGACATTTATTTTTTAAAAAAAACAGGCAAATGAGTAGGAAATACAATGAAACTAAAATCCAAGAGAAACTGTAGACAACAGAAACCCATAAGGAATCCAGATAATGGAGTTATCAAGACAGAGACTTTAAAATGCTATGCATATTATCTTCAAAAATATAAAAGAGTTGAGAAGGACAGAACTGTTAGGAAACAAATGAAATTCTAAAACTGAATAATATGAGAAAATTAAGAATTAAGGACTTAGTGTTTAGGTAAAATACTAGATAAAACAGAACCAAAGACAGAATTTGTAAAGTAAATGGTAATATCAGTGCAAAATACACAGAGTAAAGCTTAGAGAGAATAAGGGATGCAAAAGATTTAAAAAAGCAAAGGGACATGTGAAAAACAGTGATTAAATTTAACATACATAAAGTGAACTCTTAGAAGGAGAGTAAAGAATGGGGTAGAAGTAATCCTGGAGGTAGTAATAGCTGAGAATCTTCCAAAACCAATGAAAGTTATCTTGCTAGAGACTCAAGAAATTCTGTGAATCCCAAGCTGAAAAAAATATAAACAAAACCATAATCAGCAAAGCTAAAAAGATATTTCTGTCAGGAGGGTGGCTGGATTGCAGAGGGTAGAGGGATTGAGCAGAAAAAGAAAGAAAAGAGAAAAAAATCTCACGAACTCGGACAACAGTGTGGTGATTGCCTAGGAGGAGGGGGAGAGGTGGAGAAGGACAGGGGAGGATAAGAGGTGATGGACAGGAGACTTGACTTGTAGTGACGAACACACCATACAGTGTACAGATGATGTGTTGTAGGATTGTGCAGCTGCTGTATAATTTTGTTAACCACTGTCACCCCAATAAATTCAATAAAAAGGAGAAAAAGAAATATTTTTATAGTAGCCAGGAAAAAGATATATTGAATATTGCCTTCAAAGTAAGGATATGACAAAGAAATGATTTCTCAAGAGAGATGAAAGCAAAAAATTTTCAACATGCTGAGAAAAAACAACTGCTAACCTAGAATTCTATGACCAAAGAAAAGATCCTTTAGAAAAAGCTATTTTTAGATAGACAAATTGTAGAATTTGTTACCAGAAGACCTGAATTAAAGGAAGTACAGAAACGGTCTGCAGAACAGAAGGAAAATTATTCCATATGGAAGCTTGGAGACACAGGAAATATGTAGACTGACAAAAGTAAATATTGTGAATAAATCTTAAAGCAGACTGTTTAAAATAGTAATAATTTTTTACAGGGATAAAAATATGTATAAAATTTAAGTACATAACAATATTACCATATAAGCTAATACAGTAGCCTCCATGATGACCTCCAGTGATCTCTACCTTCTCATATCTTCCTCATATCCATATCCTTGAGTAGTCCCATTCCACACTGTTCCAAGGTGTTGGTATTATATGTACTGGTCTGTGTAGCCAGTAACATGTAGCAGATGTTATGGCCTATCACTTTTAAAATGAGATTTTTTAAGGTGAATGGGATAAAAAGGAACAGAGTTCCAGTTATCAAAAAGTCATGGGGATGTAGTGAACAGTATGGTGACTTATAGTTAATATGGTATTGCATATTTGTAAGTCGCTAAGAGAGTAGATCTTAAAAGTTCTCATCACAAAAAATTTTGTAACCCTGCATGATGACAGATGTTAACTAGACTTATTGTGATGATCATTTTGCAATGTATACAAATATAGAATCATATTGTATGCTTGAAACAATCTTTTATGTCAATTATACCTTATTAAAAAGAAAAGATTAGCTTAGAAAAGACACCTCATCTTACATCCTGTGTGCACACGCCTTCATGCTCCCTCTCATTTCTCAATCTGGGAAATTAATCTGCATACTCAGACTATGGATGGTCTCATATGGTAAGGTAATAGGATCACTGGACAAGAGAGCAGCAGAGGCCTACCAACAACAATCATGAAAGAACTTGGAAGTGAATCCTCCTGTCTCATTCGAGCTTCCAAATAATTGAAGCCCCGGCCCCCACACAGCTTGACAATAATCTCACAAGAAACCCCAAGCAAGAACAACCCAGCTAAGTTGCTCCAGATTCTTGACCCGAGAAACTATGTGATATGTATGTTTTGTGAAGCTGCTAAGTTTGGGGGTAATTTGTTATGCAGCAATAGATAAGTGATACAGATTTTGGTAGGCAGAATAATGTGCTATCTAAATAACTTGGAAGGTGACGGTGGTTTTGGAACTGGGCAGTGAGTAAAAGCTGTTAAGAATTTGTAAGAGTATTAATGAAAGTCTGAAGAGCCTTGAATAAATTGGTAGTAGAATTTCAGAAATTGAGGAGGCTGCCAGTGAGGAAAGTCTTATTGGAACCTAGACGAAAGTGGTCTTTGTTATAAGGTAGCAGAAAGTTTAGCAACATGATAATTGCAGTAAATTAAAAGGTAAAAAGTATATCTAATGAACGATCTGCCAAAATGTTGAAAATACTGCCTGGTTTCTCTTTTGCTGCTATACTCAGATGTCAGAAGAGAGAGAGAAGCTAAAGAAAGGACTGAAATAAAAAGGTGTAAAGACTTCCTTATTTTGAAGATTTCTAGCTTGTCCAAATGACAGACTGCTAAAACTAAGAAATGTCTCTTAAGCAAAGATCAAAAACTCAAGTCACTCTCAGGAAAGTATGGTCTAAAAGTTGAAGCCTAGGTATGATTATAAAATTCATTAAGACCTCAGAAAAGTTGATGATGCCTCACAATTCTATTCAAACAAAAAGCCTTTCCCTTTTAGCTAGTGAAGTTGAAAAGATGCTCGACTTCACATGCTAATAGGGAAATGCAAATGAAAACCACAGTTGTGGACTTGGCTGGTGTGGTTCAGTGGATTGAGCGCCAGCCTGAAACCAAAAGGTTTGATTACCGGTCAGGGCACATGCCTGGGTTACAGGCCAGGTCCCTGGTTGGGGGAGTGCAAGAGACAACTGATTGCTGTATCTCTGACATAGTCCTGTTTCTCTCCTTCTTTCTTCTTCCCTTCCCTTCTCTTTAAAGTAAATAAATAAAATCTTTTTTAAAAATACCACAGTGTGATACTATTTCACACTTGTTAGAATGCCTATTATCAATCAGACAAGAAATAACATGAGTTGGGGAGAGTGTAGAGAAAAAGGGACCCTCACACACTACTGGTGGAAATGTAAACTGTTATAACCACTATGGAAACAGTATGAAGATTCCTCAAAAATTAACAGTAGAGCTACCAGATAACCCAGCAATTATTCTTCTGGTTATCTACCTGAAATATTTGAAAACAAATTCGTAAAGATATATGTACCCGTCTCTGTTCATTGCAGCATTATTCACAGTAGCCAGGACATGGAAACAACCTAAGTCCTTTGATGGATGATTAGATAAAGAAGTTGTGGTACAGATATACAATAGAATACTACTCAGCGATACAAAAGGATGAAATACTGCTATTTGTGACAACATGGATGGATTTTGAAAGTATCATGCTAAGCAAAATAAGTCAGACAGAAAAGGACAAGACACAAAGGATTTCGCTCGTATATGGGATATAAAACTGAGCAAGAGACACCTCACCTGAGTTCTCCAGATTAAGGCCTACTCTGGTCCCCTTTGAGCATGTCATTGGATGAGAAGACTGTTGAGTTATTTGTCACAGTGCACACAGTTATCCTGCATCAATGCTTAGATATACATCTGGACATAAACCAAACCTCCAAATAACCCTCTGATTACTGTCAAAGACTCAGGTATCCAGGACACCTGGCACCCATCTGACACCTATTGTCCAAATCACTGGATGCGTCCAGACCTCCTGGCATCCATTTTCCAAACCACCTGATATCTGACTTGATAATCATCCTGGACCAACACTAGGGCTAAGAATGCAAGATTGATATTTCTTTAGAATGTACTTTTTACTGTAAGAACTTTTTAAAACTTATTTCTTCTTTGGAACACTCTTGGTTTTTGCCTAGCTGTTTTCTGTTTGTAAACTCTTAAGACCCTGGAATAAATCTTTATATCACTTTTTTTTTTTTTTAAAGAAAGCAACAAATGAACAAAACATACAAACTTATGGAAACATACATCAATATGAAGGTTACCAGAGGGGAAGGGGGATGAGGAAGGAGAAAGAGGGGAAGAGGCTGATAGAGAGATTCTAGACTGGATGCACACATGCAGTATACAGATTAGATATTACAGAATTGTACACTTGAAACTCATATAGTATTATTAGCCAATGTCACCCCAATAATTTTAATTTTAAAAATTGCTAGTAATAAAAGTACTAAGTATTGGTAAATATATATAAATATCTTTTTAGTCTTTTAATCTACAGCTTCCTTCCCACCACTTTTCCCATCTTGCATTTTATTTATTGAATAAATTGGGTTGCATAATTGACAGGGGAAAAAAGGATTTTAGAGTATACTTCACCCTCCTTTCAACATTCAGGCTTCTAAAAAGCTTAAAGGCTTTACTCCTCAGTATAAACCCAAAGTTGAGAGGACTTACCTAGAGGAGATTTTTGTGTGTGACTTTTGCCTAATGGAATGATTCCAATGAGAGCCCCTGGAGACCTACAATGTTTTCAAGAACCACTGCCATCTTGGACTTCAGAGACAATGTAAAATGAAAGAGGCCTTTGACCTCCCAGACTTCTACAAGCAGGAATCAGACAAAGAATTTACTCAATTGCAAATATGTATTAACTTTTCATGAAAAAGTCATGACCCAGATAGCAGAACCAAGTGTTACAAAGTGAGTCCTAATTAAGGATCTTTTCAGTATTTGCCCAGGTGGATTTCAAGTTTGCTATAGGCCACTGACTCATCTGTACACATACCCCCCTTTTTTTTTCCAGGAATATATAAAAGATTATCTTCTGTATGTCCCATCATTTTATTCTGGAGACAGGTAGTAACTATTTTCAGCTTTGTGGGTCACAATAGTCTCTGTGGAAACTACTCATCTCTACTGTTCGAGGTGTAAAAGCAGCCATAGATGATACATAAATGAAAAGGATGTGGCTGTGTTCCAGTGCAATGTTATTTTAACAGAATAGGTGGTGAAACATTCAGCTTGTGGGTTGTAGTTTGCCCACCTTGATCTATGCAGTAGTTAATTTATGCCTACCAACATCACAAAAAAGGGGTAACTAGATATTATTTGCATTCCTTTAGAATATATCTCACCACCTGAAGTAGTCTTAATAAAAATTGCAAGAATATAGAGATGGATGGTTAGCTTTCAGTTATATATTTAAATGATTTTATCTGTCATTTCTAATGTGTAGGTTTTATTTGGATCCTGATTCAAACAATATATTAAAATGAGAGAGCAGGGACAGTTTGAACATTAACTGGAGATATTTGATATTAGGGGGTTCATTTGAATTATTTGAGTTGTGATAATGCTATTATGATTATGTTTGAGTCCTTTATTTTGAAAAAGATCATTCCTGAAATGTTTGTAGATGGAAAATAATGTGTAAGATTTGTTATGTATTGAAAACTGATTTCGCCTTTGTGTCGTACATCTTTACTTGTCTGTCTTTACCACTAGGGCTCTCACTCTGACTCCAGAGCCTAGGTCTAACACACCTGTTACTCCTAGCACGAAGTACAGTACAGGTGCTTCATAAGTGCTGAATGTAGCTAACTCTTTAAAAATAATAAATGTGTGCATTAAGAATAGAGTTATTAAATTGTTATAAAGTAACATTTCTTTAGAAATTACTTTCGACTTCCAAAAGGGGAAAAGTAGGCACTTGGAATGAAGTAAAGTTTTTTGTGCAACTTCCATATGCTGCTATACATAAAGTTTATCAAATATATGTCATGCTTTGTAGAAAATTTTATAATATTCACAGCAAAATGAACAAATAGAAATTATATTTATTTAATTTGGCATAAAGCTGTATTTACCTCACTAACGTAATAAAGAGACTTGACCTTTGACGTAGTCTTGAATTAATGGAAGTATTTTTATATAACCATAGTCTTATATTTTGGACAGGGAGCTTTTTCATCTTGTGCTTGTTCTTTGTTCACAACACTATAATGTTATAATTCACTTACAAAAAGCATTTTAACTGTCATCTTCAGCCTTGAATTTCAAATGTATTATTTTAATGGTTTTAATAATAGGTAAATATAACTTTATATCCTATTTGTATAGCCTGTTTCTTTCTGTTAGTCTTCACCGCCATTATGTAAATGATTATTTTCAGTGCAAATATTTTTAATGAATGTAGGAGGCTTTATGTAAACAATAAAGGAGATAGTATATAAACAAATAATTAAATAGAATCAAAACTAATACATAAATGTGATAATTATTCTGTGTTGTGGTGCCATTGTATTCAAGCTTCAATCATTCATATAGTATATGGCTCCTTCAAATGGAAATAGAGGAAAAGATATTTTCTTTAAAAGAACAGCTTTTTAATATACTACTTTTAGAAGTATTAATATAATATATAATACATACAGTAGTGTTCTAAGTAATGATAATGAGCATTTTAGTAATATAAGATATTGCTGGAGAGAAGAAA
The DNA here is from genome assembly GCF_987537825.1 of Furipterus horrens. Taxonomy (NCBI): domain Eukaryota; kingdom Metazoa; phylum Chordata; class Mammalia; order Chiroptera; family Furipteridae; genus Furipterus; species Furipterus horrens. Next base: position 60,616,465 of record NW_028327174.1, read on the forward strand.
ATCAGAAAAATTCTGAATTCTAATAAAGTGTGGATTTTGAAATCTTAATGGGTTTTTTTCCCCCACTGTTTACAATGACTGACAGCTAAATCACTGGGTGTTTATCAGGAAAATATCTGTTAGTGTTGTGAAAATTGTCTTAAAAATATTTTGTATACCTTAATATAAATCATAATGAGGGATTTTCTTATTTTCGTTATTTTATCCTGTTTCTTTATTCCATTACTTGATCTTTTGTTGCTCATTTCTTTTTTTTTCCCATAAAAATAAGGCGTATAGTTTTAGCAACTTACCAATGATCAGTAGCAATCTTAATTTAATATTATTTTAGGATTCCTACTCAGATATTGAGTCTTAGAGCAGAAATTTTTGATTGATGGTAATATTTGATTCCTAGTTTTTCTACTTAAATAGAGCTATAAGCAGTATCTTTTGCTACATTCTTAGCCTCAAAATAAATAAGGATAAAAGAGAAAACATTCCATTAGTTATGAGAGCCAATTTACATATTGGTTTGTAAAATGAATTCAATTAATTAATAGAAGGAAAGATGCAGGCTGTTAACCTGTTTTAGAAATAGGAAAGCATATATGACAGAGTATCATAAAAATTGTGTTGAATTGGACATTAAGTGCTAAATAAACTAAATTTGAATTTTTTAACTAAAACAATTTCCCTACAAGTAAAAGAAAATTTTAAGGCCCTTACTAAATTGATGCTAAGCTTGTGAGTACAAGAGTCATTTGGAGCCTCCCTTTTGCCATATTTGTCTAATGTATCACGTATCAGGCTGATTACTATTTTCAGCAACAGTATTCATGACTGAAATCCTACAGTTAACCTTTAGAAGATCGAAAGGAAATATACTTATTAAAAAGGTGACCCTAATATATGCATATTTTCTGTCTTTGTGTTTTATTCCTTGCATGTTTGACAGCTTTTTTTTTCTTCATTTGTTGCATAGAACTACTAAGTGTGCATTTAAAGGTCAAACAAAGTCATCTCAGGATGAAAAACTAACATATCAGTTACAGGGCACAGATGAATATTTTGGTAGCAGTAATTTAGTTATTTTAAAATATATATTTTAACATACAGAGTGATACAACTATTGCTAACTTAAATTTTATAAAACTTAACAGTTTTACAAGGTTTTTTGCTTTGAGATCAAGTACTAAAAGCTATAATTATGTCTATCTTTAATCAGAGCTATATTTACATTTTGAGTAAACTTTCTCATAATAAATACTAAACATATTCATTATGCACCTAAGTATCTTCATAGATCAGTAGATATCTTTCTAAACTGTTAGTGTTTAATATGATTATTTATATTCTGTTAAATATTAAATTTTCCAATTTTCAAATATTCAATATCTTTTAACTTACATTGTTAGATTTTACTAGTTACTGTTTTTCATTGGATATCTGATTTTTTTTCCTAAAGCCTCTTTAGAGAAATGCATTCTGTTAGAGACAATGAAATATATTGCACTGTAGCTGACACAGTTTTTGTTTGTTTGTTTGTTTGTTTCTTAGGTGGTTGAACAGGGTATGTTTGTCAAGCACTGCAAAGTAGAAGTATATCTCACAGAACTGAAGCTCTGTGAAAATGGAAACATGAACAATGTTGTAACTCGAAGATTTAGCAAAGCTGACACAATCGGTAAAGCAAGATCTTGTCTGCTAAATCATTGCTATTAGAAATTTAATTATAATTCTTTGTTATATGCTACTAGGATGATAATGATTTTAAGGGTCTATACTTAACACTATAGATTTCCAAGCCTGATGCAATATATCTTCGGTTAGAGTTGAATTATTTATAGTTTCTAAATTTACTTTACACTATTAGATGACTTTAACCTTTGTGCCATTTTGCTTTTTAAAAAAATCCATCAAATAGTTTTAGTTTAGCATTGGAAATTACATTTTGTTTGTAACAGGATTATACGTTAAACTAGAGCTTTTATAATGAGTAGATTAGGGAATTATACTCTCAAAAATAAGTGTACTTAACTCCCTTTATATATTTTTGTGTATATATCTATATATATTCATATATCTACATATATAAATGTAAATGAAAATATACATAAATTTTTTCATTCTACTTAAAATTATGTTTTAATTTCAGATCAAGACTATATTGATTAAATTTTTTAAAATAAGTGATTGGTAATTTAACAACAAAATTATAGTACTTTCTGACCAAACAGCTTAAAATGAAAATCATAAGAGGTAGTTACTGGAAAACAAGGTTAATGATAATAATTTCATGTTGTTGGAAAATTTAAGTGGACAGTGGTGATAATACTTAAAGCAGAACGCCTCAGTGAAGAAGAGAGGTTAGCACATTTATGAATTATGGCACTGTGTAATTTTCCTTGTGGGAACCAATCATTAAGTACACTTTGATTAAAAGTAAATAAAAGTATTTCTAAATTTCATAAGTTGTTTAAATGATTTTTTACCACTTACTCATTTCACAAAAGGAAAATACTGAAAATACTTTTAACTTGTATTTTTCATAAAATTGGTACCACCCTTTTATACCCAGTGCTTGGTTAATCCTAATGTTTTCACCAAATGAAGTATTATGTATGAGTTTTTTATTTTCATCCTCTTTATTTAGCTAGGACATTTATAAATTTGAGATATAATTTCAGTAAACCCACAGCCATCTGTTTAAAATGAATGCTTAAAGTATTAGGAATTCCATATATAACTATCATTATTATGAAAAAAATAACTTTTCAGCTTCTAGATTTGTGGAACATATTGAAACTTTTCTACATACTAAATACTGAAAGTTTTCAGTATAATACAGTAGTGCCCCCTTACCAGTGGACATATATTCCAAATACCCCAGTGGATGCCTGAAACCAGGGATAATGCTGAACCATATATATACTTGTACTATGTTTCCTCCTATACATACCTACCTATGATAGTTTAATTTCTAAATTAGGCACAGTAAGAGATTATTAACAACATTGCTAATGACTAATGGAACAGTTATAACGGTGTACTGTAATAAAAATAATTTAAATGTGATCTCTCATAATATATTTTTGTATTATATTCACCTTCTCACTTTATGGGCTCTCTTTGGCATATCCAAATTTCCAGCATCACTACTCCTGTACTTTGGGGCCATTATTAAGTAAAACAAGGGTTATTTGAAAACAAGCACTCCAATACAACAGTTAATCTGATCACGTCCTGGACAGGACAAAGCAGACAGCACGGGATTTCATCATGCTACTCAGAACCTATGCAATTTAAAATTTAAGAATTGCATATTTCTAGAATTCTCCATTTAATATTTTCAGATGGCAGAAAGCAAAATCACAGGTAAGGGCAGACTACTGTATATAAAATTATATTAAACATTCTATGAAAATGTGCACAGTAAGAATAGGAGTCTATCCAAGAAGGATAGTTTATTAAAATTAATTTTGAGACTAATCTCTGAAATGTTCAGCCAATTGGAATATAAATGAGAAGTGACCTCTTAAAATACTTGTTATAAACTGTGTTCTCTGGTTACCTTTGAAGCTTTAATATTTTCTTCTCTTCTTACCTCATATCTATAAGAAAATTATATGTAAAATGAGAATCAGAAATCTTATTTTGGAACATTAGTTTACTGAATAGTATTTTAAAACTCATATGAAAATTAGCAATTAGATTTCTAAATTGAAAACAAGTGTTTTGCTGTTCTCACATTAAGTTCTAAGTAACAGTTTATCAAGGAAATATGTAATTTTTAAAGAATGTCTGCTTCAAAAAGTTTATGATTTGGCCCTGGCCGGTGTGGCTTGGTTGGGCATCATCCTGCAAACTGAAAGGTCGTTGGTTCAATTCCTGGTCAGGGCACATGCCTAAGTTGTGGGTTCGGTCCCAGTAGGGGTGTGTAGGAAAGGCAGCCAGTCAGTGTTTCTCTCTCATGTTGATGTTTCGCTGTCTCTCTCAAATCAAAAAGCATATCCTTGGGTGAGGATAAAATATATAAATAAAGTTTGACTTTTATAGACTTAATGAGTGTAGTTCACATTTACTATACTTTTAAATGCTACATACATTGGATATATTCCTTAAAATTGTATATGAACTGAGTTTTTATAGGTAAAATATTTTTTTATTAGAACTGATTTCAAGCTGTTATTAATACTTAGTCATTAAACTGGGGAGTAAAGAGAATGGAATAGAAAATGTTACAGTAGAAAAACCAATATTTTATATGTGAATACGATTTCTTCCTGTAAATCTTAGTATTAAAAGTTTGAAAGTCTGGATTATAGCAACTTTGCTTTTTGTGCAAAAAGTTTTGCAAAAATTATTAAAATTAACCAAATCAGGAATTTTAGAGTTTTTATGGTTATAGTTATCATAATAGTTAGCAGTTATTGAATAGTTATTATGTGTTAGGCACTTGACAGGAATTTTTAATTTAAACTTCAACAACACTGTATTGTCATCTTATAGGTGGTAAAGCGGAGGCTTCCAAAGGTTGTGTAACATATCTGTTCACCCTGGTTCCAAGTGGTAGAGCCAGTATTTTAACTCCATAGTCAGGGTTTTTATATCAGAACCTTATTTATGTCTTAATTGCTGCCTTATACCATTTGTGCAAGTGTTAATTAGGCTGATTTTGTTTTTCTCAAGTAAGTGAATTTTGAAACGATAAAGAATTTGGATAATAAGAAAGAAAATATGGAATACATTATTTCCTTTCTAGTCTTTTTAAAAATTGTGATTAAAAATGACCAAAATAGCTATGTACATGAAATATAGCTATATAAATTATATAAATAGAATTTAAAAATGTAAATACCTGTTTTCTGTTTTTACCAAATTAATAAAGTGTTCCTTTTTCAGCTAGTACTACCTACATTGATTTATAATAAAAATGATGGTAGCCCTAACCAAAATGTAAACAGTTTGCCACACTCAGAGCCAAAATACTTTGCCTTTGAATATTTTTCTTCCTAAATTAATATATTTGTGTATTGAATATTCCAATAAGAAAGATAAAATTTCGTTTTATTTTTTCTTTAAGGATAACACTGAAAAATAATTTTTGTTATAAAGTTTCTTAAATGTTTTATGTTTACAGAATTTATTAATAGAATTGCTTAACTTTCACATCAAATGTTTTTACTAGACATCTATCACAATTTTCTGTTATCTGAGTTAATATTTTTCTACCTCTGTGTGCTTTTTATTAACTGCCTAATGGAGTCAGATTAATATATGGGAAAATATATACATGCTCTCAATGCCTTGATATTTTTTTTTCCCTAAATTTATTGAGTGACATTGGCTAATAAGATTATATAGGTTTTAAGTGTACATGTCATTGATACATGATCTGTATATTGCATTGTGTGCCCACCACCCAAAGTCAGATCATCTTCCATCACCATATATCCAGCCCCCTTTCTCTTTACTACTCCCCCAAACCCCCACCCTCTGGTACACCATACTGTTGTCTGTGTTATGAGTTTCGGTGTTACATGCCACATATGAGTGAAAACACCCTCCAGTGATCTTGATCTGCACCCAGAGTCAGCCACTAATTCCCGTAGACTGTTATTATCTATGACTGCACTTGCTAAAACTCAATTTGAGCATTCTGCTTTCGGGCTCCCACTTCTCTGCTGCCATTCTCTTTTGAGCCTACCACATCAGACATTCAGGCCTACCACTCCCTTGGTACTGTTTCTGTGATAGTTTTCAATACTGTACTTCTATATTGATAAATGCAGTGATAATTTCAAAGTCTTCCGTTTCCTTAATCTGCTAAGAAAATTAACCTACTTATTCCTTTTTCCATCTATAACCACCTTCTCTTCACATGGCTTCCAGGGCATAAGTTCTCACTAGCTGCATCTTCCTCAGGTCTTTTGTGAGACCCTCTATATATTCCTGATATCAAAACATCAGAGTGTCTCATTCTTAGTCCTTGGATCTCCTTTTTCTTGTTTTTTTCCTCTGGTCCCCTGGCTTTAAATACTTTTCCACATATTGATGTCTTTTTTTAATGTCTTTTAAATATATGTCTTTTATCCAAATTTTCCCCTTAATTTCATATCTTCACTTATGTGTGATAAGAATCCGAAAATATAAATGAAATTAAACTCGCTTTTATTTTTCACCCTGCATGTAATCTAGGAGCATGTCTTTAGCAGTCCATTCAGAGCCCAGTCTTAGTCTGACCACTTAACACTGCTTCTACTGCTACCACCACTACCACCTTGGTTTGCATTGCTGCAGTAGCCCAATCTTTCCCCCTTGATATCTGTCCTCTCTGGTTTGTTCTTCACTGGCAGCAAAAGAAACATTTAAAATATCAATTAGAACACTTCCCTACTTTGGTCAAAGCTCCTCAGATAAATTAGGATGCTTTCATATCTTGCAAGATTTATATGACCCTACACAAGTACCTTTGTGTTCTCATTTTTACCTTGCTTTTCTCACTTAAGTCACATTTGTGCTGCACCACATGCTGTTCTAAAACATGCGTAATATATTCCCACCCCAGGGCCTTTGTATTACACCTTCTTCTGCCTGTTAAGTTCTTCTCTTATATATGAGTGGAGTGCAAAATTCAGTAAAGAGGAAATTCCAATATGTGTTTGTACATTTATATTATGTATATAAATATGTGTGTTAACAGATATTCTGAAAAAATATCTAAACAAAGAAATATCAAAATGTTAGCAGCGCTTACCTTTAGGTAAACATTTTACTTGCACTGTATTTGTATTTTCTAAATTTTTGAATGATCAAAAATTATTTCTGCAGTAAGGAAAAAGTATTCTGTTTTATGAAAAGACTACAATGACCTCCCTTTCTCAGCTTTTTCCTCTATCCTCCTTCCTATATAATGTTCTCTTCCTTGATTTGAGTGCTGTTTACATTGTATGTCACTTTGGAAATTTTTCATGATATACTAATAACTTGTGCATTTTTCTGTATATATTTATACTTCAATAAGAAAAATTAACCGCACCCCCCAAATAACAAGCAATATATTTATTTTTTTGTAATTATTTAAATGTTCTGACTAATTTGCTTTAAGTTTTAAGTTACACTGTGAGATTTACTAATTTAATGCCCTAATCAAAATCGCATTGACTATAAGACTATTGAAGAACATTAACTGCTAAATTGAACATAAACAGTATCATTGGAGTAAACTTAATTATATAGAATAGGTATAGGTGTTTATATTTTTTCAGAGAAAGTATTAGGTTTAGTATTTTATAAATAATTTTTTTCAAAACTAATCAAATATTCTAAAATTTAGAAATATTTTCTATTTCTTCATCTGTCATAAAATATTTTTATTACTTTACTTGAGTCTTAAGTTATGCAAGTTATTGACCAGAATTCAATAGATTTAATAGTATTTTCTAATATCTCTTTCTCATGCTTAAACATTTTAAAGATTTATTTAACTATATGATATTGAAGCTTACTTGCATTTGTACTCTCAAATATATAGACATTCCTGTCTTATTTTATAGGAGATTAAGAAGCTCCAGTTAAAAAAAAGAAAAGACTTCTCCCACTTAGATAATTGATTTATAAATAAGGAAAATATATGGTTTTACCTTGAAAACAAGAAATTTTAACCACTTTCTCTTGTGTCCATATATTCTATTTTTCGTTAGCTATTTAAACTGTAAATTATATTCAGTTTAATATTAGTTCTGAAATTGGTCATGTTATAATTTAAAATATTTTTCATTTGTAACATCTTTGAATCATACTTTACTTTCTAACTTCTGCACATCATCAGAAAAATTATGTTGCTTTTATAAAGTGTAAAAATTAAAGTTTTATCCTGTATGTCATAAAGTATAATGTTATATGATTGAACTTTACCTTTTAAGATCTCAGTTTCCCCAAGTAATCTTCTGTCAGAGTTATAATTACCATTTTGTTCTTTTAAAAACACACCTTCTTTCCCTGGCTGGTGTGGCTCAGTGGATTGAGGGATAGCCTAAGAATCAAAGGGTCACTGGTTCGATTCCCAGTCAGGGCACATGCCTGGGTTGCGGGCCGGGTCCCCAGTTGGGGACATGCGAAAGGCAACCACACACTGATATTTCTCTCTCCCTCTCTTTCTCCATCCCTTCCTCTCTCGAAAAATAAATAAAATATTTTTTTAAAAAGAAAATAAATAAAAATAAAAAAACACACCTTTATTGTTTTTTACATAATTTCTACATATTGCCTGTTTTTACTACCAATATTTTAAATTTAGGATTTTCATGCTGGTGAGCACTTAGGTCTATGTGGTATATATTTAAATAATTATTATACTTACATATTTTTTCTCTTTAAATCTAGATACAATTGAAAAGGAAATAAGAAAAATCTTCAATATTCCAGATGAAAAGGAGACCAGATTGTGGAACAAATATATGAGTAATACATTTGAACCTCTGAATAAACCAGACAGTACCATTCAGGATGCTGGTTTATACCAAGGACAGGTATTGTTTAGCAATACTATTTATCTTAAGCATATCATACATGAAGCTTTCTGGGGTCACAAACTTTTTTGGATATCCTGACAATCTAAGAGGTTCTACTCGCTCTGGCTTCCTCTGTCTAACTCATCTCCTCTACCCCTGCTGGACACTAGCTATACCTTCTGTTTCCCTTCTTGAACTTGAATATAAAAAAGAAATCATCTTCCATCAAAAATAAATAAAACAGCTAATAAGATGGGTCAGCAAACTTTCTGTAAAGGATGAAATAGTAAGTATTTTTCCCTCAGCTGTCCATATGGTCTCTGTCATAACTACAACTTTGCCGTTGTAGTAGCATGGAAATAGCCATTAGAGAGGATATGTAAACATAGAAGTGGCTATGTTCCAACAAACTTTATTTACAAAAGCAGTCAGTGAATAAGTAAACTGTAGTTTACCAGCTCCTGCTTAGAAGGTATCAACCCCTGATTTCATCTTTCTTTTTGATACAATCCAAAGAAATGAATGGGTTGAGAAATCAGCAAGTCCTGCGGATTCTACCTTGTAAATGTTTCTTTAATTAATCTCTGTTATTCTCAGCCCCTATCTTTAACAGATCCCTCTACCTCCGGTGTTTGGCCATGTCCACTTTCAGTCTTCCATATTTCTGTCAGAATCCTCTTTCTAAAATGTAAACCTTATGATTTTCTTTTCATAAACCTTTCCTAGCTCTTTAACAATTGTAAAGTCCAGGTACTTTAAAACAGCTTGCAAGTTACGGTTTGACCATTTGCCAGTCTTCCATGATCTTTAGATTATCCTTGTTTTGTGATTTACACTCTAACAAAACCAACTGAACGACTTATGGTGCCCTAAGCATTACTGTGTTGATTATCCTCTTGTGTTTTCTTACCTGTTGTTTCACAGGCCTATTGTATACCCTTCTTCCCAACCCTTGTATCCAATCAGCAAAAAGTTTTTTTAAATATCAAAACATTCAAATTAACCATTAGTTCTTTCATGTAGTTTAACCAGATCAGATTATTAATCCTTCAAATTCCAGCTCAGATATAACATCATCTCTTCAGCCTGATTTATTTTCCTCAATATCTACTTGAGGTATAGGGTTTTTCTGCTTTGGAGAAAAAGTCACTCCCTTAATTTCCATGAAGAGTTACATATGTCTTTTGTATCATTATGTACTTCAGTTAATTATTTATTGAGCCCTGGCTGGTGTGGCTCAGTGGATTAAGCGAAGGCCTGCAACCAAACAGTCGCCAGTTTGATTCCCAGTCAGGGCACATGCCTGGGTTGTAGGCCAGGTCCTCAGTTGGGGGTGTGTGAGAGGCAATCACACATTGATACTTCTTTTCCTCTCTTTCTTCTTCCCTTACCCTCTCTCAAAAATAAATAAATAAAATCTTTTTAAAAATTATTATTATTATATATTGAGCTCTTCAGCTAGACTATGAGGTCTTTGTTTTGATTAGACTTCCATCTTATTATTTTTGTTTTTATTTTTAGTATTTAACACAGAGCCTGGTGCTCCTGTGTATGGAAGATTTTGTCTTATTTTGCTCTGTTTTATTTAAAATTACTGTTGACATCAGTAATATGATACAAGTTGTTAAAAATTTAAAGGAACAGAAGAAAATTAATTTTTAGTAAATGTTTACTCTATGTCAAATCTTGTAATAGGCTATAAAAAGTGATTTTCATACTTATTTTAGCCATTATTTTCTTAAGTGAAATCTTAAAAACTTAATATGTATATAATTAAAAAGAGAGTTACCTGACTGAAGCTGGATGAGGAACTGGTTAGTCAGCACTCCCTGCTTAGCCAGTCAGCTCTCTCTCTTGCCCAGCGATAGACATATAACTCTCTTTGGTTTCCGTTCAGGAGGCCTTGAGGTAGCTCAGGAGTACAATTTGAAATAAATAGTATTATTTCTTTAACTCTTTTCAGTGACTGAGCCTATGTAATGGCTGTTATTATTTCTACCATGTACATTAGAAAATTGAGGCTTCAAGAATTTAAATAATTTGATCTCCTTGCTAGGAATGCATTTACCAGATTTTGAAATAGGAATGCTTCCCAAAATGTGCATTAAGTTTTCCAGATTTTCTAAATTATTTTCTGACTAATGATAAATAAACTAAACTGTATCCTGGACTTTTATTTTTTTTACTAAAATTTAAAGTATTATTATTAGGAAGTGAAACAAAAATATATTAGCAAAGAGTTTACCCCCAAAATGAGTGATCCTTTTCTTTCTCCCATGTGTGTGTGTGTGTGTGTCTGAGTGTGTGTTTCCAGTTGCTTACTTCTTATAATTGACTTCTTAAATTTTCATCTCCCATGTCCAGCTTTGGAATCAAAATGCAAATACTTCTTCACTTTGTCTGCTGTGCTCTTTAATTAATCACCATGTTACTTTAGCTTCTTAATGAATTCAGCTAATCTTCTAAAACTATTTTAATGTTGGGGTTAAGAGAAACACTTTCATTGTGTCGTATTTTTAGGTGTTAGTGATAGAACAGAAAAATGAAGATGGAACATGGCCAAGGGGTCCTTCTACTCCTAAGTAAGTGCTTCCACTTTTTATGACATATTACATGATTTAGAAGCCTTTGATTTGAGATAATAAAATCCAGAATGATAGATTTTAATTGTGTGCTGTACATATGTTCCTTTTATTTTAATATTTTATTTTCAGTATAGAAGTTATCTAAATTTGTACTTAAATTAATATGCTATTACTAAAAAGGCTTCCAATTCAAATCTCCTGTAGAATGAGGTATAGTTTAAAGGTTGCAAACGTTACATTACGTTGTCTAATACAGTTAAATCACTAAACATTTTGTTTAATATATTGTTTGTGATATTTTTCAAGTGTCTGTTAAAAGAACATTCTTTATCATAATGATTCTGGTGTGAAAGTAATATTTTTATTTATTAAAATAAATGTATTAGAATACAAAAGCACAAGTAGACATACAATAGTATAAGAACCACTTTTGATAGTAAATGAGGGATGAAAAAATTAGAAATCTTTTTAACTTCTTTTTTTTTAAAGTTGTGGGAAGGACACTTGAGCTCTACCACCTTAATCCATTTTTGTGTTCACAGGACCATACTGTTAACTATAAGCACATCGTTGAACAGCAGATCTTTAGAATTTACTCATCTTGTATAACTAAAACTATTTCTGTTGAACACTAACTTCATTTCTTCCTTCCTCAAGTAACCACCATTTTACTTTGTTTCTATGAGTTTGACTAGTTTAGATACTTAATATAAGTAGAATCATGCAGTATTTGCCCTTCTGTGACAAGCTAATTTTACTTAGCATAGTATCCCCCAGGTTCATCCCTGTTATCACACATGGCAGATTGAATAATATTCCAGTCTATGTATATACCACATTTTCTATATCCATTCATTCATCGATGGACATGTAGGTTGTTTCCATATCTTAGCTATTGTAAATTGTACTGCATTGGACATAGGAGTGAAGATACCTGTATTAGATACTGATTTTGGTTCCTCTGGATATATACCCAGAAGTGAGATTTCTGGATCGTATTATATTTCTATTTTTATTTATATATTTTTGAGGCACTTTCATACTGTTTTTCATAGCAGCTGCACTTATCTGTTGTTCTTTTGACAATAGCTGCCGTAACAGGTGTGAAAGGACATCTCATGGTTTTGATTTGAATTTCTGCAGTGATTACTGATGTTGAGGTTCTTTTCATATACCTGTTGACCATTTGTATGCCTTCTTTGGAGAAATGTCTATTCAAGTCATAGCCCAATTTTGCCATCGAATTGTAGGAGTTCCTTAAATATTGGATATTAACTCTTTATCAGATATGTGATTTAAAGATTTAAAAATAAAGCCCAAATCCATAAAACATCAAGAAAAAAGTCTTAGGGGAAAAGCTTTGTGACATCGGTCTAGGTAGTCATTTGTTTACTATGACACCAAAGCCACAAGCACAAAAGCATTGACAAATGGGACTACATCAAACTGAAAAGCTTTTGTACAGTAAAAGAAACAATCAACAAAAAATTAATTTTTAAAAATAATAATAATATAGGAAAGGGAGAAACTGGAGAGCTTGTATGTGTGACCCATGGTCATGGACTGGGGGTAGGGGGATTGCTGGGGGAGGGGGGTGCTGGGCAGAGGGGAGCAAAGGGGAAAAAATTGGAACTATTGTAACAATATAATCAATAAAATATACTTAAAAAATAAATTTAAAAAATAATTAAAAAAAAGAAGGAAACAGTCAACAGTGAAAAGGCAATATACAGGATGAGAGAAAATACTTTGAACAGTTTTAGAATTATCAGATGTATACTCCATTATTAAAAACACTTAGGCCTAGTTGTATTTTTAAACCTTTGAGAAGTAAATATAGTACATATGCCGCCTGTTATTTTATATTTCAGTAGAGTTCAGGGGGACCTGTCATAATCAAACACGTTAATATTCAGCAGATATTTATACTAAATGGTATAAAGAAGAACTATAAATAGTCTCATGTTAGTTTGTGTGAGATTACCCTCAAATGAATTGTGAAAATATTTTTTAAGTTTTTAGAGCTTTTGGAATTTCAGGTTTTCTAGTAAAATTGTGGATCTGTATTTTGAAATGCTTCAAATAATGACTCTTAAATAAATTAATTATAATTTTGTATTTGCTAACCTGGTAAATCAGTGATTTTCAACTGATGTGCCCCATGGCACACTATGTTTTTGGTGTGCCATGAGATGAGAAGGTTGAAGATCGCTGTAGGAAATAAAAGAAAAGAAAGACCTGGTACTTAGTATTCATTAAAACTAAAATTCATCTTAATGAACAGTTCTCTATCCTTTTTATCTTGTGTAAAGTTTTTAAATTTAAATGTCATGAGAATGTGCCTAAGTATATTAATTACATTTTACTCTTACTCTACTTAGTTGGATATAATACAAGGGTAGAACTTAATAGAAGAAGATTATAAAAAGGACATGGTGGAATTATGTAGATTTCTTGATGATGTTTTAGAAGTTAGGAATATCTTTGTGAATATTCACATTTAGTCTTTAGATCAGAACTACTATTGTTCTTTTCTAGCTTACCTTTAGATTGTTATATACTTGTTATAGCATTAAATAATTTTTGATATTACAAAATTGCTTGTGGGTTAACATAAAATACCATGAGTTCCAAAGAATTGAGAGATCTTTTGTACCTAAAATTATTGAATTTCACCTGAAAGACTGAACTAATTCTATATTTTCTTTTATCACCTGTAAGAGAAAACCCAATTTAATAAATAATACCTAACACACAATACATGTGCAATAAATGTTGGTAGAAGAAGGTTCTACACTAGAAATGCATGAAAGTATAATTAAGTCCCATTCTTCACTGAATTAACCAATTTAATAGGGAATCCAGATATTAAAACATGAAAAGTTAAGTATTCATTCACTATAAAATGTGAGAAATACCATATAACAACATATCATTAATTTTCAAATGAGTTTATTAGAATATAAAAAATTTTTTTAGAAATTATCATTTGTGTATGAAAAGACTCTTAAGAAAACTAAGGATAAAGGGAATTTTGCTATTTTGATAAAGCCTAAATACCCAAAGTCTATAGTAAACATATTTGAGAAATTTTGAACACAAACCAAATAAGATTGAAAGTTAAGCAAAGCAATAAAATTTACTATTTGCATATTATGTTGTCATCTACATAAAATCCAGAAACATTTAGCAAACTAGAACTAAGAAAATTCAGTAAGATTCTCTTAATATAATATTAAACTATAAAAATTATTAGGTGTTTTCTATACACAGAAGTCAGCAATCTTTTAAGAACTAGATAATAAGTAGTTTCAGTTTTGTGAGCCATATGATTTCTGATTCAACTATAACTGCTGATAGAGCTTTAAAGCAGCCATAGACATTATGTCAACAAATGGGTACGGCTGTTTTACAATAAAACTTTTTTACAAAACCATATGGCAAACTGGATTTGCCTTGTGAGCCATAGATTTCTGATCTCTGCTAAATACCATTAGTAGCCCACTTAGAAAAGAAAATAGAACAGCAAAAATTAACCTGATTAGATGTGCATAAAATCTTGGAAGAATGTCTAAATTTATTAAAAGACAAAAGATTATCATGTACTATATTCCTTAACCTAGTGTTGCCTGATTCTCTAAATCTATCATGTCAGTGCCTGCTATTCAAAATTCTATTCTGGTTTCTCTCTTTTTAAGAAACTGTACACATGCATTTTAAAATTAAGATATACCTTAAAGGTCCAGGAATAGCTAAGTAAATTTTGACAAAGACGGAGGAGGCGGCACTGGACCTACTAGATAACGAGAAGTCCTGCAAAGCTATAGTAATAAAAAGAGTATGATGCTAGCAAAATAAAGGCAAATAAGACTGGAATAAACTAGTTAGCTCCACAGTACCCTCCGCGGTCCTGGGATCTGTCTCTTGCTTCAAGAGGGTTTGGACGGAACAGACCTAGGGTCGTGTTTTCTTTTCAAGTATCCTCCATCTTTTTTAGTCGCCATCTTTGGAACCACCTCAGTGATCCTCAGCCTCCGAGACCAGCCAACACCATTTTTTTGGCCTTAAATCTTCATTGCCGAACGACCATGACCTCCCAAGTTCGTCAGAATTATTCCACTGAGGTGGAGGCCGCCATCAACCGCCTGGCCAACCTGCATCTGTGGGCCTCCTACACCTACCTCTCTCTGGGCTTCTTTTTCGACGGGGATGATGTGGCTCTGCACGGCGTGGGGCACTTTTTCCGAGAGTTGGCCAAGAAGAAGCGCGAGGGTGCCGAGCGTCTCTTAAAGCTGCAAAACAAGCGCGGTGGCCGCATTCTCTTCCAGGATGTGGTGAAGCCTCCCCAAGATGAGTGGGGTAAAACCCAGGACGCCATGGAAGCCGCCTTGGCCTTGGAGAAGAACTTGAACCAGGCCCTTTTGATCTTCATGCCCTGGGTTCTGCCCGCATAGACCCTCATCTCTGTGACTTCCTGGAGAACCATTTCCTGGATGAGGAGGTGAAGATCATCAAGAGATGGGCGACCACCTGACTAACATCCACCGGCTGGCCGGCCCCCAGACTGGGATGGGCGAGTTTCTCTTCGAAAGGCTCACCCTCAAGCACGACTAGGAAGGAAGCCTTTGGAGCCCAGAGGCCTTTGAGGGGGCCCCTCTGCATTTCCCTGGCGTCTGCCTTTTGCTTGAGTCTCTCCCTGAAACGACTAGACACCCCCTTAACCACCCTGGAACCCTCTCCCGTGCATTGGACCAAATGGAAACAATAAAGCTTTTTGCAGCAAAAAAAAAACAAAAAAAAAAAAACACTAGTTAACTCAGAGAAACGTATGTATGTATGCATGTATGTATGTATGTATATATGAGAACTTGATAAGTTGTACCACTCGGCAATGAGAAACAGGTTTCTAAAGCGGATAGGTGCTTAGATTTTTTTAGAAGTGTAGAAAAAGAAAGTAGGATCAGTAACTTAGACATTATATACTGACAGACTCCAGAAGGAATTAAGACCCAAATAAGAAATGTAAAGGTTTAAAGCTGATAAGAAAATTTGGAGAATATTTATGTCTTAGGGGTTGCAGAACAAAATGTGAAAATTAATGGATTGGATTATATCAAAATTAAGTATTTCTGTCAAAGATACCATACACAGAATTAGAAGTCAAATGTCAGTTTTGGAAAAGTTAAAATCTGCAGAGAGAAACAAACAAAAATAGCTTCAAAAAATAGAAATAGACTAAATAAGGGGAAGTCCACGTGCTCATAGGTAGATGAGGATATATACAAACTAGTAATTAGCAAAACTAAAGCATAAGATAGAACCTAATAGTGATCAGAATGACACAAATTTAAGATTGCCAATACAAAGTGTTTAGAGGTGTAGGAGAAGTCTTATGTATAATGGTGTGAATATAAACTAGTACCACCATTCTGTAAATCAGTCACTGTTTGTTTAAATCAGGAATGTTTAATCCCTCAGACCTAGCACTCTGTGGAACTTTTACATAGGTCCCTGTCATACAGTCTTTGTAGCTGTATTGTTTGTGGTAGTGGTAGGGGGATTTGGAGGCAGCCTAGCTTAACTATCTTATCACAGGTAGTGATTAAGATGCAGTGCACAAATGATGTTTTGTTAAGTTTTACACTTGAAACCTGTATGGTTTTGTGAACCAATGTCAACCTAATTAATTTAGTAAAAAAAAAAAAAGAATGGTGGTGTACTGTGGATACCAGTGTAGCAGGTAGAAATAATGGTGCAATCTTTAAAACTGGATAAATTTTAAAACATACAATTGAGAGAAAAAAAATAACAAAATGAGATTTTAATTCAATAGTATTTATATCAATTTAAGTTTAATACAATACCATTTATGTGTGTTTATTTATGTAAAAGAATAGAACATAACACCTGGCTGATGTGGCTCAGTGGATTGTGTGCTGGCCTGTGAACCAAAGGGTTGATGGTTCAATTCCCAGTCAGGGCACATACCTGGGTTGTAGGCTAGGTCCCCAGTTGGAGGCATGTGAGAGGCAACCATATATCAGTATTTCTCTCCCTCTCTTTCTCTCTCCCTTCCCCTCTCTCTAAAAAATAAATAAAATCTTTTTTTTTAAAAAGAACATATATAAAAATATTTAAGAACATAGAGACAACACTTACAGTAGAGGAAAATTGGAGTACAGGTTAGAAAAGACAAAAAGGTTGAGGAAATGTCACTTGTTTTTGTTTATATCTGTATAATATAAGATAAAAGAATGCAGTTAATTTTTTTCTGGAATTCCATACATTCATTGAAGTCACATTATAAACACATGTAATTTAGAAAAATTCAACTCCAGCAAAGGACATGTAATTCAAGATACTAAGACACAGAACAGCCTGTTTTATATACTCAAAATGTCCATCATATCTGTCAGGAGACAACTTCTTGTCCTCGACATGGTATGGAGGTGCTAGTTCTAATGAAATGTCCCTAACCTGGGATATGTTGTGTCCTCATATGGCTTAGCATAGCACATAACCAGTTCCTACACCGAGCATCAACAGTCAACGAAAAATTGCCCTGACTTGTGTAGCTCAGTGGATTGGGCATTGTTCCACAAACCAAGAGGTTGCTGGTTTGATTCCCGGTCAGGGCACATGATTGTATTGCAGGCTGGGTCTCTGGTTAGGGGCGTGCAAGAGGCAACCGATCAGTGTTTCCCTAGCACATCGATGTTTCCTTCTCTCTTCCTTCCTCTCTAAATAAATAATATAATCTTTTTTAAATGTCAAGGAAAAACTATTAAATTTGTAATATGGTAATCAAAGGATCACCTGTTGAGTTTGTTAAAACACAGTTTTCTAGACCCATCCCAAAAATTTCTGATTTGGTAGATCTGAGTGGAGTTCATGAATTTGCATTTCTACTAAGCTCACAGATGATTCTGTTGGTGTAGTCTAAGGATCAAACTTTGAGAAATTCTATAAGCAGTATTTCTTAATATGTGATATGTGAACCACCATACGCAGCAGCTTCCAGAGTCCTTACCCTAGAGTAGTAGAATATAAATCTTTATGGTGGATCCAGGAATCTGCATTTAGGTGCTGCTATGAACAGCAAAATGTAAGAATACCACTATAGTAGGCATAAGAGAAAACATATTAGTATCTTCATTGTCTGACTTTTTTATGCCACTGAAAACAGAGGAACTTAAGTGCACTGAAGATACTAAAGTTGTATTAGGCCCATTTTGATCAGAATGAGATTACATATCCTTAGCTAAAGAACAAATTTTTGGACTACTTGATTGAAGATAAATGCTATATATTTTAAATATTAAGGGTAAAATATAATTTGATTTAAAACATGTCCTGAAGTTTTAAAAATGTATATACCCTAAAAAACTCAAAATCTATATTAAAAATCTGAAACCTTCCTTTAAAAAAACTCAGAAAAAGTTTTGTCTGGATTTTTCTGCTAGATATCAACATATTATTTGAAATTTTTATATTGATATTTAACTATATTTTAAAAATAAGTGCTTAGTTCTTTTCAGAATTTTCATTTCTATAATATTTTGAAGTATCTAATTTCTTACAAGTTCTCAAGAACACTTATTTTTTCTAATTATACCTTAGGAAAGTTATAAACCCTCTAAGGTTGGGTTTTTGGGGGGAGGGGGGTTCTGTTAAATTTGACCATTTATTTTCCAAAGATATTAGTATCACGTGGATAACCTATTTAGTTGGAGAGGTGTAGCTAGTCCCATCTTGTTTTTCTAAAAATATTATTTCAAAGAGTAATTGTAGAAGACAGGATGGCACTAAAGAGAGGAGAAACTAATCAATAGATTAGTCCTTACTAGAACTCCAGAAAATTTGTTTAATGTTAACACCTTCTTCCTAAGCTGTAACTTCTAACTAAGGTACAACTCTATTAAATTTTGACTAAACTGTACTATTAATTTTTTTCCATATTGTTTCATTTAGGTATAGTTATTTCAAAGAATGCCTCAGATTATTAATATTACAGAAATAACAAATTGAAAATTTTGCTGGTTTTCTGAAATAAGTAAAAATTCCTCTTGTGAAAATAGCATAAGAAGTTGACTTAGACATTTTCATTAATTGCTCAAAAATACTGAAAAAAGACATGATTAAGTATCTGGGAAAAAAGAGGTAAGGATCATTGATGATTGTGAAGAGGCTGTTTTCATGGGCTAGAAAACAAGCAGAGAAGAAACCAGAATCAACCTGATAAGGCATGAGAGGCTGAAAAAAATCAAATGGAAAACTAAGCCAGTAGTATTACTCATGCATTGTCCGTCTACCATCTGTGTTGTTCTGATTAACAGAATTCCAATTTGGTGACTGAAACACTAACTATAAACATAATCTAGTGCCATGTTAGTATTTTTGCAGCACTCTGCCTCTGAGTGCCTGGAGAAAGGGAGTACTTTATAAATAAAACCATTGCATACTACTTTCAGTTAGGATAAATAATAAACACCTAGGTGGCTCTGCAATATTCTGTTTCTGGTGTTGGGTTTTTTTTGGTTTTGGTTTTGGTTTTTGTCTTTTTAGTTTTTTTACACTATCTTGTTTCAGTATTGTACAATACCAGTTTAAATGCAAGTAGAAAAACTTACCATATACTTTAGAACTTTTAGAGAATAATTAAATCAAATTTGCATATATAATTACTAGATAACTAGAAATGGTAGTAGATAGACCTATTTGATTGAAAATTATTAAAATATAAGGAAATTTTTTTCATGTATTTTCATTTTAATAAAAATTATAGTGAGATTTTAAGTATTTATAAGTATAATAGTTGCTTCTTATTTGAAACATTAGTAAATTTAGTTATGACAGTTCTGTTTTGGTACTAAAAGAGGTATAGTTCACAGAAATTGAACTCTTAATGTTTCTATGAAAATATACAAATTTATTAACAGTTTTAACTTTGTTCAAATAGTGGAGGTAAGGAATTGAATAATTTTGGTTTGTGGGAATTAAGAGGATGGATCAAGGCCCGGCTTTTCAATCCTTGCCATTCATTCATATTTGAGAGAGGCTCTGGGTCCCTCGGAGTGGATGAAGAAACTACTCAGACACTCTCCATCTGAGGAAGGAAGGGAGGGGATTTTCTCTAGTGGAAAATTGCCCCCATTTCTTTATTAGCCAGGGTTTTTATCCACTTTTCACATGTGGAAGTACTTAAGGAAAATATGCAGCCCTTCCTCAAATGGTAGGGAGTGAAAGGGAAATGCAGATCAATACAGGGTTGAAACATCCAGGTATTTTACACAAGGTCAAAAGCACTTCCTCTTACTTAATTGTTCTGTTCTTCACATTTTACTGACAAGGATTTGAGGCTTTACAGAGAAAAACAGAGCAGGTTCCCTTTTCCTTAAAAGCCACTTTGTATTTCTATTCTATCTTTAAAATCCCCCGGAGGGTGGGATTCAGAGCAGGCCTGGGAGACAACCTGCGGGGGGGGGTGGGGTGGGGGGGCCTCCACACAGCAGTCAGAGTCTTTTAAACTAATGTCTGCTTCCCACATCTCCCCATACCTGTCTGTCCCCCACACATATTCATATATTTTAAATTAATAAACACCTTTAAATTGAAATATAACCTATGAGCTATAAATCTAGGGTAATATTCCAAAATCTGCAATTTGTTGTCATTTTTAAAGACATATTGAATTTTATAAAATTTTTCTCTACATTTTCTCATTTAATCTTGTTTTTATTATATTCTCATTAAGAAAAAGGCATTTATGACTTTTTCTGGGAATGTAAGTTTTGTGGTAATGGTATATAGCCCAACAAAATTACCTTGGATGCAGTTAAAGATAGTGGATCAAAATTGGAAAAGTAATGAGAACTGTGGGCATGGAGTTACATTCCTAGAGGTGAGAAACAAGAGGCATGTATGAATCATCTAATCTTTTCTTCCTCCAAACACTATACCCACTTTCTGTCGTGGAAAGTTAAAGTATGATCTAGTACCATGTCTCCAAGTTTTACCAAAGACAGCATGGTAACAGCCAAGTGCATTAACTGGTCCTTGATTCAGTATTTACAAATTTAATTGGGGTTAGAAAATTTAGACACTTATTTTATGCATAATGACTGTAATATAAGTGCAGAGTTTTCATGTAGATGCTTGATATTCACAGGCACTCACAAATAATTGTTGGGTATATTATTTCTTCCTTTATCCCCTGGTTTGTTTCAAAAAGTAATTTTACAGTAAACTGTGTAAGTCAGAGTTAACTGTAGGACTAGATACAGAAATCGGTACAGATGGAAAATGGACATAGTCACAATAAGATGAAGCCAGAGAAGAATTTCGTTGACAGGAGCAGTAAGGGCTTTTGTAGATATTAAAATTAATCTGCAAATGTATGGACTTTTTTTAGATTCTAATTCAAACCAGTTGTAGGAGAGAAGATATTTTGAGAAAATTGGGATAAAATTGAACATAAACTGAGTATTAGATTAGGACCAACAAGTGGTATCAAAAAAGATCTCTTACCTATTCTGAATGAATACTGTAGTGTTTACCAGTGAAATTATGAATGCCTGGGAATTGCTTTAAAATAATCCAGCAAAAACGTGGGGGAAGGGGGGCTGAGGAGATTATGACAAAACAAGAATGACAGAATGTTAATATTTGAAGTTGAGTGACTGATACAGGGCATATGAGGCATTGTGTATGTTTGGAAATTTCTGTAATAAGTTGAAAATAAAAGTACCATAATTAGCAGTCAAAATAAGGAACAAAAAATAAAGTTCTAAGAAGCAATCTATATATAAATTCCCTTCAACTTGCTTTTGTTTAGATGTAAGTAACTAACACCCTGCCTGACACAGCAGAGGCACATGTAGCAACTGCTTATGGAACTGAATTAATCTGTATCTCACAAACAATACAGATTAATTCAAGAGATATAATTTTTCCACAGATATAATTTTTTCTCTAAGAACTTATTTTAGTGTAATTGTTAAAATGGGGAAAGTTTAAAATTGCTCTTGGTTTTTTAAAGATAATTTTTGTTTTATAATGTTAGATTTTACAAAGTTGGGTTATGTCAGATTTGAAAATAATTATAAAAGTCTTTAAATAATTGTTTTGCTATATCAGCTTTCAGACTTAACCTCTTTTTTTGTTGTTGTTGTTGTTGCTCAGTATGGTATCAGATTTCCTAGTACGTTAAATATTCAGTTAATTTACCAAGAATAACTTTTGTTTTTCTGTTGAAGTAAGAAGTTTAACTTAGTCTTGAATTGCATGCTTTTCATTAACATATTGAGAATAGGGAAATTTAAATATTGCATTAAGTTGTCAGGTTTAATTTTCTCTATGAAATTATTTTACTACATATATGTTTTACCTTTTTTCTGTCTTGTTTAAAAGATAAATCACCACCTTTTATTACATCTGCCTCAAACTAGTAAAAATTAGTTAACACTAGGTTAGTTAAATTTAGTATCTAATCTATGATTTCATAGCTGTGTGTAATATTCTAAGCATTTTTTTCTCTTCTCTCTTTAGAAGGCCACTAGAGCAGAGCTGCTAATGAGGAGTGTAATATCCAGATACATCAAAGGAAGAGAGCTAAAGGGTTCAAGTTATAATCCACAGACTGACTAGGCAACTCCTAAAAAACCTAAATGTTAGCTATGTGTAATAGGTCAGAAGTGAAAATCAGAATAGATAAGTGATCAATAATATCTTTAACAGCATTTAAAAAGTTACCATATTTTAAAATTACCTGTGGAGCACATCCGTCTAATCTCCATGATACTTAAGAACAATCTATCAATGTTATTTATCCTGGTGCTTCCTAGACCTTGCTTTTTCTTTTACTTTATTCTCTCTCCTGCCTATACAAATGCTTAGCACACTACCATAATATAGTAAACAGTTAAATAACACTCGTTTATTCTCGTTTCTTTTCCAGAATCATCTTCCCCCCAACCTATATAAATTTAAACAATTCTCTCCCATCTTAAAAAAAAAAAAAAGCCATAAACTTCCCTCAAATATCATTCTTAAAATTTTCTTTTGACAGCCAGTTTCTTTAAAAAGGCCATACTGTTTCTTATTTTTTTTAACCTAATTTATTCCACCTCTCTAAAACTTTTTTTTGCTAAGTATCTTTTAAAGAATTTTTCTTAATTAGAATGCATTATACCACAGCTTTTCAGCCCTCTGGCTGACTGGCTCTCTCCCTCTCCTGTGCTGCCATGTTTGGTTGTGCAGGTGGTCTGCTACACAGCTCTTGAGCGTATTGTTCACATTGTAACCTACGTAAAAGGCTTTCCGTGGCACTGTGCATTATACTACTTCACTGATTCATATGCAGCTGCTCTTCTCACAGTTTAAATGCATTGATACTCCACAAATTTCCATCTGAGGACCTCTTCTTTCATACCATGATACACTCAAAATCTGCGGATGGACTCTGCTAATCCTGTTCCTTAGCTCAGACCGACACAGATGTGCCTTTCTATATTTCTAGCGGAGCTTTCTTCTAAATTTTACAGATTTCCTAAATGTCATGTAGGATTTATGTGAGATTGAGCTCAAAATCTTTTTAATCCATGTTCTCCCATCCCCTCAACCTAAACTGTATCCATATCCTGTCTTCTTTATTTCAGGTACCAGTTTGAGTTCTTCCTGTAACCTTGTTTCTCTTATTCAATTAGTCAGCAAATCTTACAGATTCTACCTTCTAAGCCCAAAGTTTCTAAATATTTTGTTCTCGGTACTCCTTTACATTCTTAAAAATTAGGGACCCAAAGAACTACTGTCTGTGGGTTTATATCTATTGAAACCTATATTTTAGAAATTAAAAATACATTTTAAGTATTTATAAATAATACAAAACTATTATATTTTGACATATTTGGTGAAAAATAACTTTTCAAAAAAAAAAAGATGTATGAGAACAGTAGAATTGTTTTACATTTTTGCAAATTTCTTTAATATCTGACTGAATAGAAGACAGCTGAATTCTCTTAGGTGCTCGTGCATTCAATTTACTGTGATATGTTTGGATTATATATGTAGCCTCACATAAATATATAGTTGGAATAGGGAGGTGTTTCAGATTATTGATACCACACCAGAACTCAACTGGTGGTGGTTTAATGATGAAAAGTTAATTGCAATGTGGAATTTGAAATCATGTCAATGAACTTCTTGTACTGTTACATTAAAATCTTCATGCATTGGAAAATGTTGATTCACTGGATAATGCAGGTATTCCAGATGATGGTATATATCATTATACAATACTGTTTAAAAATCACACTTGTTAAAACATCACCAGTTTTCTGAGAAAAGTTTGAATAGTGGGAAGCTATCAAACTACTGTGGCCAAGTCAAGTTTTCCAAAGTTGTTTTATTGGTAGAATTTTTTCATTAGCAACAAATAATTTTAAGTTGTTTTCCTTAAAGTAACAGGCTCCTTTCATGTATTTTTGAGAAAATGTCTGCCAGATAGCCTTTTATGTAAAAGAGTGAAAAGAGTGGGTGTCATGAGAAGAGGCACTAGTTTACTTGAAATTCAGATAATCACACAAGTCTTTCATGACAACCATGTTACTTCAGTATGTAGCAGATGTGCTTTATGAAAACTTCCTGATTTGTTATACAATATTAAAAGAACACAAATTAAGGGTCATGATTTAATAAAATAATTTTTATTTTCCAACACGGATATTATTAAGGGAAACTATTTTCTACTCTGGAGATGGGAGTGTAGTAAAGGATACAGTGATTCTAGTATATAGATTGGTACTACTGCTTTAATTCATGCTAATATGTCAGCAGTTTAACCCACCTTTTTTTTTTTTACACTGTCATTGCAAATATCCACCCATGAAAGAGGTCAGATAACATTTAAATAATACTTTGGTGTTACTGTGAAAATAGTTTTGAGCCCTGACTGCTGTTGCTCAGTGGATCGAGCACCGGCCTGCAAACCGAACGGTCACTGGTTTGATTTCCAGTCAAGGCACATGCCTGGATTGCAGGCCAGGTCCCCAGTTGGGGGCACGCAAGAGACAATAGCACATTGATGTTTTTCTACCTCTCTTTCTCTCTTCCTTCTTCTTTCTCTAAAAATAAGTAATAAAATTTTTTTTTTTTAAATAATTTGACCTCATAGATGGGCACACTGAAAGAATCTTGGAGCCCCCTAAAGGTCCATGGACTGTACTTTGAGAAGCGCTTTCAAAACACTCAAGACATGTTGCCCTTGCCACATCCTTTATTAATTCTCACCTTCATTATTTTTATAGTTTTTTAAATGACCTTCCAATCTCAAGTGTCTTTCTCTTCCCCAGGACTTACATTTCTAGAATACAAATCTGATTATGTTGATACCTTATTAAAATCTTTCTACTTGCCGTGACACAATTGGATAAAATTCAGATTCCTTCATAGAACGTAAAAGGTCCTTTGTTATCATACCTACCTGACTTCTGTTTCTGTCACTACATACTTTCTGCTCTTGCAGCCAAGCTGAATTTATTAATTCCCTGAACACAATATAATATCTATAGTTCAATACATTTGCATGTCCTGTACTACCTGGAGTACTCTCAGTTCCCACCTACCCTTCTGTGCACATAATTTTAGAATTACTGCATGTTGCTACCCACAAAATTTTATATTTTGTTTTAATTTTAAAATTATATTGTTTTATAGTTTTTTGCTTATGTGTCATTTTCTTTCACTAATTTGTGACCTGTTTGAGGTCAGGAACTGTCTGTCTTTGTATTCTTACTACCTACCAAGGGTGAGGCTTTAGTAATCATTTCATCAATGCTTAAATGTTTTAATTAATTTCATGGAAACTTCTAATACTATCCTTGGATAGAGTTGCTAATGAACAGTAAAAAGGCCGCAGATATAAAAAGAAAAAAATAATATACACAGTGAGGCAAAAGTAGGTTTACAGATATGAGTACACAAAAGTTTATTCTTGTATTATTATTCATTAATTATTGTTTTATTTTCCATATGAACAACTGAAAACCTACTTTTGCTCCATCCTGTATATGTACCTCAGTCACTTTATTGGATTAAGTAATGTATCTTTATTTCCACAATTTTTGCTGTATGTAAAATTCATGGGCACATTTCAGTTTATAACTATTCCTGAAAAGTTGTAATGAATTGAATTAAATATAGTTGAATAGGTCACATTTGAAAAATTAACCTCCTTAATTTATTATACCTCAGTGTCTAAGAAGTCTTGGCTTTTTTCTAATTTAGCATTCTAAACATAAAGGAAAAGTGCCTGGATACACCTGTATTTTTATTAATATTTCAAAACTAGTATATCTTAACAGAGAAGGAAAACTCTGACTCCAAAAAACCTCCGCTGCCTTGCGGCATACCTCTTCAGGGGAAAGGCTAAGGGAGTAAACCCCGACAGAAAATCCGGAGCCGGAGTCCCTAAGGCGGTTTGACGTTGTAGTCAACACCGGCAACTCCTGCGGCGCACCTGAAGCCAAGCTATATTGACTCCGTCTTTCCCTTGGATCCTTCAGCTGCGAAGAGAGGGGGGTCTGCTGCATGGGCAACAGCAGACCCTCCATATCACCCTGCCCAGGCTCTGTAGCTTCATCGCAAGATGTCGATTCAACACGGGAGGAGACAGATACCGTGTCACTCCCGAGTCGGACTGCACAGCCATTCTCGGCGGTGCAGATAGACTCTTGAGAAGCTACACCATCGTCTCTCGAGACGGACGGCTGCCGACGAGTATATCTTAAAATATTAGGATTTTAAAGTGACCTTTTAAATAGGTCCTCTACCTTCTTTTATATTAAATTTTGATTGCTTGTATTTTGTATCTTCAGTTTAATATAGTAAAATAAAATCTTGTAAGAGTCTTAAGAAAAGCACCTAAAATAGAAGTCTCATTTATGTAATCTACCTATACACAGCCTGCATCAACAATAAGAACCTTCCTCTAAATGATAAAAAAAAGCCCTGACTGGTGTGGCTCAATGGATTGAGCACCAGCCTGCGATCCAAAGTGTTTCTGGTTCGAGTCCGAGTCAGGGCGCATGCCTAGGTTGTGGGCCAGGTCCCCAGTTGTGGGCCAGGTCCTCGGCTGGGGGAGTGCGAGAGGCAGCCAATTGATGTATCTCTTGCACATTGATGTTTCTCTCCCTCTCTTTCTTCCTGCCTTACCCTCTCTATATAAATAAATAAAATCTTTTTTAAAAAGATGACAAAATAATTTAACAAAGATTTCATAATATATGTCAAAAGTTAAATAAAAATATTTCTATGTTATTGCACACCACTTATTCTGTATAATGCATTGCAAGTATGTAGATTTAGTGAAATCCAGTTTACTGAAAGCTGTACTGTACTTTCCTGCCCATTGGCCATTTTGTTGTTCATTAGCACCTGAGTAGAGGAAATAAAATAATTTTTAAAACCAATCACTTTGGGACCTCACGAATTTAGAATTTATGATGACTGAAATACTAAACTGAAAGTTATCTTTTTATAGACCATAGCTAGGTGTTGCCTAGTAAATTTAAATTGTTTACAAAATTAAAATAGAAATTAAAACCTGTATAGACCTCTGTAGTGGATTTGTTGATTATAAGTCAACTAATGCATTCAGAGAATTAGGTGGTTAAAAGCTAATAATTGATTAAAAGCTAATAATTGAGATTTCTGCTAAAAGATGCTAAATTAGTGAAGTATGCAACATATAGTCATATTTATGTCTTTTTTGTGTTTGTAAGTATAACTTTGGCCCAAAGTTACTCCTGGGATTATGTTTTGAATTCTTACACTATTCTATTTCTGTTCCTTACATTTTAAAGAATTGGTAAATCAGAGGTATCTCTGTGTCAATATATATATAATTAGAATGCCATTGTAACTACTAAAACACAAAATGGGTTTTATTTATATGTTTCCTTAAAAATTAATATTCTAATTCCATTCATTTAAGGAAATTATTGATTGTAATATATTCATTGTGGTTACCGGAACTCATAAATTAGTGTTATTGGGTTAGTAGATCTTTGGGAATAATATCAAGTTGTATATTTAATATCATAAATTTCTTTTGAAAGTAGTTCCCTTTGTACTAATATTTTTTATATAAAAGAACACATTCGAAATTGAAAACCAAAAGATATATAGTGATTTTGCTCATAAATCTGTTTTCCAGCATTCATTTACTACATACATTGTCATCTGTTGGTTCTTTTCTTTATTTCATAATTATTTTCAAAATTCAGCATTTTTATCTAATTTAACATTTTCATATTTTTAAAGGTCCCCAGGTGCATCCAATTTTTCAACTTTACCAAAGATCTCTCCTTCATCTCTATCAAATAATTATAACAACATCAACAACAGAAAGTAAGCACTGAATCTTAAGAACTCTTTGTTTAATTGATCGCCCTATTGTGGTTGCAAAAAAATCTCTTGTATCTAAAATTTAGGATAAAAGTCTTAATGCATTAAAATTGATATTTTTTAAATTACTAGTCAGATCTTCTAGGAGTAACTTCTCAGAAAAGAACACACATTATAAACTTTTCCTTGATTTAATACAGTGATTTACTAAAAGAAATAAAGCACTTTTAGAATTTTACATTCTAAACTACATATAGAAATCTGTTAGAAATCAGTTTCTTAGAAGGAAGATAAATTTCAGATGTCATTTCAGAACTAGATATGTAATCACCTGCAATATATAGTATTTTTTAAAAGTGTTCATCAGTGAAATACAACTGTAAAGCATACACAAGTTTTTACATTTATTAAAAAAGCAATCACTTTTTCTTTAAAACATTCAGAGAAACAGTTCCCTTGCCCCAACCTAAATAATATTCAGAATCTTGGTATTTATAAAAATGTGCTTTATTGCTGAAAGAAAAGAAGTTGAGAATCACTTGGGCCTTACCGGATCCCTGATCTGGTTTTATTACCTAGAAAATTGGCATGGTTTTTATTTTATAGAAAAGGATAAAAAGAAAGCTTTTATTTTAATTAGTTCGGTCAAATTATGAGAAGAACTTTAATCCAGATGTGAGTATTCTCTTTTTATTTCTTGGTTAAATACATTGTGGTTTATGTATTAGGTTAACAGTATTATGTAGCTGAATATTTGTACTGCTTGTCTAGTTCATAAATGGCATCTGATTATCCCAAAGAGTAAATTCAAAAGGACTAAACCTATTTGTAAAATACTTTTTATAATAACACCGTTCCTTGAATATATAGGTTTAATTAGTTTTCTCTTAAAATTCATATTTAGGGGGAGCATGGGAGTAATTGATGAAATTATTTTAACATGAACCTGGATTTTAAATATATAAGAATAGCCAAAATAATTTGGAAAGGAAATATAATGAAAAAAAGAGTCACCTTACTAAATATCACAACTTGTCATAAAGTTACAAGAATTCTAACTGCATGGTGCTGACCCAGGAATACACTTTCAGATCAATGGACTAGAAAAGACTGCCCAGAAATAGACCTTTATATATAAATGAATTTAGTGTAATCAGAAAGTGTTCTAAGACTGATGGAGAATGGAGCAAGTTATCCTGTAAATGTAGGGAAAATTGAATTGCTATTGAGAATTTTTCTTTGAAATTTAAATTAAATTACTCTTTGTCAGGTACATATAAAAATTAAAAGGCAAATAAATGGGAAAAATACTTGTTGCAAATGAAAAATTAAGGGTTACTATTCTTAATACATCAAGTTCTAAAAATCAGTGAGAAATTTTCTAAGACAATTAGAAAAATGGGCAAACAATACAGCTAGGCAATAAAAGTAAAAGAATTAAAATATATAAACATTTTAAATTCCCTAGTAACTAGAGATATGTAAATTAAAACAAAGATCTCCATCCACTTCCTCCCAGCTCAGTCTCATTGGGAAAAATTAAACAATGAATATCTATTATAAGGATTGTTTGGTTGAAGTATTAGTTCAGCTTTCCTAGAGAAGAGTTTGCCATATGTATTAAGAAGATTTAAAACATTCATTCCTTTATTTCAGTAATTCATTAAAAAATATGTGCACCATAGTTTAATAATATAACAATATATTGTAGTGTAAAAATGAAATATGAAGACACTGAATATCCAGTATTGCAGTGTAGTATGTTCTTTTCTATTTAAAAATGTTTATCCACAGATAAGAGTAAAAGGAGATATTTTCCTTCCATCTGGTTTATGTTTTATATGAATAAAGTTATCAAAAGTAATTTTTATAGGAGATAAAATATTATGTTCCTACAGTTGCAAATGGCTCCCATATTTACTATAAAAGAATTCAGTTCCAGGTAGAACATGTATTTACTTATAGTTATTCTTTAAAGAGATTTTTAACATTGTGTATAGACTATATTGAACAGGGATTGTATTTTGACTAGAGTCTCTATGTTAGTATATGTGGTCTGATGTGTTTTTGTTTTTGTCTTATTTCCCTCGTAGTAATAATATGACAGTAAAATCTGATCTCAAAACCTGTAACTGTAGAAAATATTGAAAGGAAGTGGAGTGTTTTCTTATTTTTTAAAACATGATCAACTAACTAATAACTACTCCTGTAGTTAAAATTTTAACTATTTATATATGTCTATTTTAGGCACTAAAATAGTTCTTTCATATTAGGAAACCTTAAGCAAGTAACTACTGCAGTAACACCATGCTTAAAAGTAAAGCTTACCTTTCTTAGTAAGGAAGAAAATTTAAACATTTATAATATGCAGAGAATTTTTTCCCATTTTCAGAAAACTTTGTCATAATGATCTAAACAATTCTTACATAAAATTTATTTCTTAATTTTCCATTCAACTTCTGGACGTAAGTAGCAGCTTAAGACTTCAGGTGGAAATAGTGTCATTTCTTTAATTAAAAATATGTAAAATGGGTAATGACCTTTTTAGATTATGTGCATTTTTGAAACTATATTTGTGGAGATATTCTACAAGTAAAAGTATATATCAAAGTCAGTAGTTTTAACACAAGTTTATATGAAATGCATTTACAATTTTAAGATTTGGATTAAACTGATAGAATACTGATATATACCATTTTCGTTTCCAGAAATAAGAAAGTTAGTTATAAAGGTAATAACAAAGTAAACTTGTAATTATTTATGTTTAATAAAGTTTTTATGGAGGATTAATATTATGAAGAATCAGAGTCTGGAATATTGTTTGTTTAGCCTATGCAGTTATTTTACCTATTAGTTCCATACAGCATTTGTTCTTGCCCTGATTATAATTTACGTACATTTTTAATATGTACTAAATTCATTCTCTTTTTGTTTCCTGCATTTTTCTCTTGCTACGTTTCCCTTGATACAATACTGCCTTAAAAAAAAATCCTCTTAA
This sequence comes from Furipterus horrens, assembly GCF_987537825.1. Taxonomy (NCBI): domain Eukaryota; kingdom Metazoa; phylum Chordata; class Mammalia; order Chiroptera; family Furipteridae; genus Furipterus; species Furipterus horrens. Next base: position 60,647,946 of record NW_028327174.1, read on the forward strand.
TGTATTTCTTGCCTCAACTCTTGGCATTCCATATCAGAACATTTCTGTTTTTCTGTTAATTCATTTAAAGCTTTTATTTGAAATGGAAATGATTCCCTGTAAGAGATTAAGCCAGGAAAAGGACATGGATTTTGGAGACTGCCAGAGTAGCTAGCCATCTGGCTTTTAAGAAGCTACTTGCTACAAGCATCATTTCATTAACTGCAAAGTGAGAATAATTATAGTTATGAGGGTTGAATTACAGTTGTATGATGTTTATAATGTCAAATGTAAGTGCTAATTGAGAAGTCAGTCTTAAATTTGTGCAGAAAGGGCTCAGTTTTACAAACGTTACATTTTTAATTATATTTAAGGTGATAGAATTATAACAGAATTAACCTAGTATAGCATTTAAATTTCCATTAAGATTAATGGCAACTATACTTATTTTAGAAGTAGCATAGCTCTATAGGATGAAGAACTAGTGTACTCTTTACTTAGAAAAAGAAAAAAAGCAGAAATATTCATGAAAAAAATATAAGCTGTTGTTCTATGTACCTTGTCAAAGTATTTTAAAAACTGCTGGTTTTGGTATTTCCCATTCCATACTTTGATACTTGGTTTAAGTAGCACATAAAATGTAGATTATAAGTGACCAATCTAGATAGTATTAAAGCATTTTAAGTTCATCAGTTTTTGTCATTGTACATCTAAACTATCTGAATCTTTGAGAAAGGCTTATACTTACCCTGTCACTTAAACTAAAATGTAGAAATTCTTTAAGGATTCAGATTTAAAAGATAAAAGCAAAAACTGCATTTGTAAATAAGTTTTTTGTTCATTTCTCAGTAAATAGGAAAAGCTATTGCAGCAAATCTCATCCTGTTGCCACAAAGAAGAATAGAGCTAGCTTCCAGCATCCATTTGTGTTATGTGTGGGAGAGACAGATATCTGAATATACACTTATGGAATAAGCATGTAAATGTGCTTTTAGTCTTTTCACTTGCACGCATGTGTATATGAGTATGTGCATGTGTGGAGGTGTAGGCATGAACGTGCATTTGGGTATACCATTCCTGTACACTCATAGACTGCTTAAATTTTATATTTTAATTCCCAGAATGTATGTGGGTTTTTTAATGTGTAGAATGCGTAGAAATATAGGCCTTGCCTTTTTCTTAGATATAGGAGACCTTAATTTTTAGCACTTCTTTTAGAAGTTTTTCTAAAAAAAACACGATTCGATTTTTTTGTTGCATGTTTTTGAAGTTAGATTCAAGAATTCAAATAATCAGTCATTGAGTGAATATATATTGAATTGCTAATATCTGCCTTATACTTTATTAATTACTGGAAATATAAATTATTAATTATAAGGCTAATGATCTGCAAAAACCAGAAGATGCTTAAATTCTATTTGTTTCTTCCCTTTTTTTTTAAGTTTAAACATGCATATGGCTGTAAGACTAGCAATTCTGAATTTGATGATCAAGGTTGTATTACTTTGGATGCTGCTATTTTGTTTAATCCCAGGGTGGATTGTTTTTTTAGTCGGGGAGTCAGTCTTTTTGTTTGTGATGGAGCGGTGTGTTTTCTTAAATGCAAAAATATTAGTGGACTGGCACTGAGTGTGTAATTTTGGTTGATGTGATTTTGTGTGTTTTACCTGTTTAGCTTGTTGGAGTGTGTTTGTGTGTGTGTATTTACTAAAGGCTTTGTTAGAACATCTGTGGCACAGTCCACTTAAACTGTTAAAATAATCAAGTGGGAGTACAGAAGCTACAACTTCTTTGAATTTAAAAGGAAAAACAACTTTTAAGAAATATCAACACATTGCATCCAATTGAAATTATCATGTTTATTTGTAACAGTTTTTTATATTTACTTAATTTTTGTTCAGATTTGTACTAATGAATAAAAAAATTGAAAGTATACTTTTGAATTATATGCAAAGTATCCATCATAAATATTTTACAAGATAATCTGTTACGTATTAAGGTATAATCCATACTTTTTCAGAAAAGTATTATTTTTATTGCATGTAAAAAAAAGGGGGCAGCCTTGACCAGTGTGGCTCAATCAGTTGGGCATTGTCCCTTAAAGCAAAATGTTGGGACCAGTCAACACATGCTGAGTTGTGGGCCCAGCCACAGATAATTGTTTTCCTCCTTCTTTTTCTCCCCCCCTTTCCCTCTCTAAAAATAAATAAAATTTTTTAAAAAGAAGAAAGAAACTTTAACTTACTGCCTTTTCTGCTTTTTTCTAAAATTACTGCATTATTCTGACAAACTAAAAGAAAGAGAAGCCAAATAATACTGGAATGTACTTGCTTAGAATCATTTTATTTTTGCATTCCTGTTCTCTCCTGACCTTTTTCTGCATTTGAATACTAGACTTTGCTGGTCTAGCATAGAAACTAGAAATAGAATCTTCAGAACAGTGATGTCACAGAGGCCTTGCAAATTCTGCTCTCACCTATAACTAAAGTACAACCCTTCATGTTTCTACTGTTCTCCTACAGTAGCGGGATGTAAAAGGACATAAATGAGGTGATTTATTGCTGCGGGTGGTGTTTAAACTCTGAGTATTTTAAATTTGATGAAACAATGAAGAATGGAGCAAGCTATGAAGTTGCTCCAGTTAATCAAGGGTAGAAAGATATAATAGTGGTTTGTTTTGATTGGTGTATATGACAGTGATTTTGTTGATTGGATGAGTAGTATCTTAAATAATGGAGTATTTTGATTTAGGTTCATGTCTTTAAGTGCTTTATAAAAAGGTTAAGGACTGACCACATATCTCAAATAGGTTTAAAGTACTCTCTTTTCATTATAACTATATTGTCATAATTGGATGCATTGTGAAAAATATTTTTTGTTTTCTTCCAGTGTGAAAAACTCAAATTATTGTCTCCCATCATATACTGCTTATAAGAATTATGATTATTCAGAACCTGGAAGAAACAATGAACAGCCAGGCCTCTGTGGCCTAAGTAATTTGGGAAATACATGTTTCATGAACTCAGCTATTCAGGTAGGTATTTCCAAACAATATGAAACTTGTATGTTTCATGGAAATCAGTAATACAAGATTAGAGTTGAGTTTACATGTCACATCCTGAGTATTTTACGTACTTTGAGAGTTTCTGTTTTCATTAAATATTTAAGCATATACATTTGATTCATTCATTCTAGTGATTGTAGTAGAATATCATTATCATGTTCCTCAACTAGGTGGCATATGATTACTACATAGTAGAAGATTAAATGTCACCTCATGCAAAAATATAATTCCAAACAGAAAACCTAGGCTATCTGAGAAGAAAAGAAAGCTAATGAGATCTCTGCATAGTCATAGAAGTCTTAGGTTTTTCTGGACATTGGTGGGAATGTTGGAGAATAAATATTTTATGGTCACCAATCCTCTAACTCTAAATAAAATTAACTTTAAATATTTTTTAATTATAATGTGAAGTTACAGTTTTGAAAAGGAGAAAATTTTATGAACCTCCTTTTATATACATATTTTAACACATCACTTTGTCTTAAAGATCTTTAATTTGGGGATATAAGAGATCACTGGCCTTTTTTCCTTTTGTCTCTCCATGGAGCTTCCCTTTTCTTTCTGCTGTCTATGCCCTCTTATTAAATATTTATGTCTTTGATGGATTTTGAAGTAACAAGACCCATATATATTTTAACATCACTGTCACTATGTATAAAATTGGAGCTGGTTATTTACTACTACCTGTTTCACAAATAAAATTCTTTTTCAAAAGCCCAGAATAATCGTATACTGTTTTTGATATTTAAGTTTTTTTCTGGTTAAGTTTTTTTTTTCCTGGATTTTTATTTCTAAATCTGCCATTTTTCCTGTTCTCTATTCACATTTAATACTGACTCTCTTATGCCTAGGAGGCAGCCTCCAAAGACAAAGATTAAATGCAGAGTATGGATTAATAAGGACATTATTACATATCTTTTTAACTATCTCAGAAAAGTTTAGGACTGTTCACCATCAGAAATTCTAAATAAATCCTTTTGTACATTGTTGTTAATCCAGTTGTTCCCTAATTTAACCATTGTCTTTTAGCATTCTTGGGAAATTAGAATTAAACTGTCATAACTCTGTAGAGCAAGAGTGAGCAATCGTTTAGCAATGCACAAAGGGTCATAATTGGTTATTTTCTGATTTCTTGGTTTAGACTTGAGCCACTCAGGAAAGAGCCTGTCTGTTCAGTAGGTACTGTGTAGATTAATAAATTCTTTCTTTCTTTAAACCTTCTTTGATGAGTAATATTGTTTATACTTTAATATGAATTATTTTATTCAAAACTTTTCTGGGATCCTAGCACTAATTAAATAAACAATTAAACTTTTATTTTTATCTTTCTGGATGAGGAGAAAGAGAACTTAGCTGAGAAGAGCAAGCCAAAGCATTATTATACTTATACTTAGATAACAAAATAAAGTGCATTGGTGTTGAGCCTTCAGGGATGGGGATGGAGCAGGCAAGTTGTAGTTTTGTTTGTATGTATTTGGACTACTCTTGAGTAGCCTGATCACTGAAAATCATCTTTAGTACCATCTCTGGAAAATGTTTTATATAAACGGTCAAAGTTACTTTGGTTCTAGAGACTTGATGTAGCTTTTTTTCTTCCTTTTTTTTTTTTTTTTTTTTTTTTTTTTTTTTTGATGTTCTAGTATAGAAAATCAATGTTGGTGCTTTTTCATAAGAATTAAGAAAATCTTTTAACAGCATAGGCAATAAATATTTGAGTGTTTCAAAGGAAATCAAGAGCATTCATGCTAATCTTTCATGGGAGGCTGTAGCTTGCATTCCTTCTAAGGCAATATTGCGTTCTACTTTCCTGTGCTTTCATGTAGTCTATATTACTGTTTGTCTCCATATGGTTAACTGCAATGTCTCAAAAATGATTATTAAAATTAAATATTTGCCCTAAGTGGATGGATCAATTGGTTGGATGTCGTCCCACAGAGCCAAAGGTTAATGGTTTGATTACCCGTTGGGGCGCATGCCTGGGTTGTATGTTAAGTCCTCAGTCTGGATGCGTGTGAGAGGCGACCGATTGATGTTTCTCACATGATGGTTCTCTCCCTCTTTTTCTCCCTCCCTTCCCCTCTAAATAAATAAATAAATAGTATTAAATAATTTAAAATTAAATCTTCTAATCAGCTCTATTGAGCTAGGTTTGGCATTTAACTATTTTTTACCTTTTTTAAAAAAATTAAATCTTTATTTTTTTATTGCTATTTAGTCCCCTTAATACCCTACACCCCCGCAACCACCACACTTGTCCATGTCTGTGAGTCCTTTTTCCTTCTTGCTCAATCTCTCCACTCCCTAACCTCCCCCCACCACCACTAGCTGTCACCTGCTCTCCATCTACGAGTCTGCCTCTGTTTTGTTTGTTAGTTCAGTTTGTTCATTAGATTCCACATACAAGTGAAATCATATGGTATCTGTCTTTCTCTGACTGGCTTATTTCACTTAGCATGTTCTCCAGGTCCATCCATACTGTCGCAAAGGGTAAAATTTTCTTCTTTTTTATGGCAGAGTAGAATTCCATTGTGTAAATGTCCCATAGTTGTTTTAACTTCCTTTTAATTTTTTTTATTATTATTGATTTTAGAGAGAAAGAGTAAAGGGGATAGAGAAAAAAATCAATTTGTCGTTCTACTTACTTATGCATTCATTGGTTGCATCGTATGTACCCTGACTGCAGCTCAAACCCATAGTTTTGTCATACTGGGATTATGCTCTAACCAGCTGAGCTACCCATCCAGGGCCTCTTGTATATATTTAAAGGAATCAGAAACTTCATTTTGTTAGTTTTTGCTACTGTTCACAGCAATTTTATATCAATAAATTGGTAGATGTAATGCTGACCCCTCTTAATATATTTCACCTTAACATGTACTATTTCAGCTGAGAGATACCTATACAGGTGAGGTTTGTTAAGGTGATAGTTTATTATTTTCTAGCAATAATCTTAAAGTAAAAAATATTTTTGATGAAATTTCAATAAAGTATTTTAAGCAATGGATATATTTTATCTCTGGTTTTTGGTTGGAAATTTTATTTCTCTAAAATAAAACTCTTCAAAGCAATTGGAGAAGAGAAAATATGAGTTTTTATTTTTGCTACTTTTGACTTTTAATCCAAATCCAGAATTAGAAAAACTAGTACTTCAGTTTTATTTTCTTAAATCTCCTGTGATTTTTTTTTTAAATTATTTATTTATTTGTTTATTTAATTTCAGAGGGGAAAGGAGAAATAGAGGGAGAGAAACATTACTGTGTGGTTGCCTCTCACTCGCGCCCCCAACTGGGGACCTGATGTGCAACCGAGTCATGTGCCCTGACTGGGAATTGAACCGGCGACACTTGGTTCACAGGCCAACGCTCAATCCACTGAGCTATACCAGCCAGGTTCCTGTGATTTTTAATTGATTTACATGTGAGCTCTCCACCTCAAAAGTCACAATAAAAGGGAACACAAAATGGTGATAATAGCCTTTTTCTATGTTTTGTAAATACACATGTAAGTTCTTAAGTCCATAGATGAAAATGATAAAAGATAACCAATAGAGAGGTTTTTTTGCAAATTTCTTTATAACTTCTATAAAATAGAAGACAAATTCATGAACTTCCGAAAATATTACAAAATAACATACTGATAATTTAAATTTTAATGTAATTTATTATATTAATTTAGTAATCCTAAAAACATAAGTGGGCATTTTAGTACATCAGGCATTATTGGTATATCTAAAAATTCATGAGTGTGAAAAAAAAAAACTTTTTTTTTGGTATGACACAACAGGTTATGCTTAAGCCTTGAAGTACAGTAATGACATCTTTTGATCATTCATGATTAAAAACTAAACACCAATCTAAGTGTTTCAATGGTATTATTATTATTCAACTTAACTATATGATGTTTAAGATTTTCTCTGATTTAATGATATTTGTATTTTTTCTAATGAGTATAGTACTGTCACATAGTTTCAATTTATTATTAATATTTATTTAATGTCAGAAATGTGAGATACTTTTGGACAATTGATCTGACCTTATGAAGATTAGAATCTAGATATTGTAATGTTCAATCTTTTTGCTTTATAGCATGAAAAATTTTTAATTATTACTGTGAAAAGTCTTAGTTGTATCATCTATATTTAAACAGAAGTAGTGAAATTGCTTTGGTTGGATGAAGTTCCCAGAGACCCTGTTACTTTACTTAATGGCATAAGAAGCATTCTAATGGGGTCTCAAGTCTCTAAAGAATAGATTAAAAACCATATTCTGGCTAGAAAAAAAGAAAAGAATACATCAAAAATTAATAATATAGGTTAGGAGCATGGACTATAGAATTATACTGCCCTGATTAAATACGTCTCTCCTACTTATTAGCTGTGTTATCCTATACAAGTTCTTTTTACAGCTCACTGTTCTTATGAGGAAAATAATAATACCTGTACCTTAAGAGTTACGGGTGGGTATTAAATGAATTGATGAATATAAAGGTCCTAGGATAGTGACTGGTACATCATATGTATTAGGTTTTTATTATTTCATCTGTTTTTAAACTTAAGGAGTTAAGCAGAGTGACTGGAAAAATTCTCAGTTCCATAGCCCCTATCTATATTTGTCTTTCCTACAGGTCTTATTCCACTTGGGCTGGACTTAGTGAATGAAGGAAAATTGAATGTACTTTTAATTCTTTTTCACTTTGTATTATTCAACAATGATATTTTTCAGATGATAAATTTTCTGAACTGTGTTTAGTTCTCCCGAGGCAAACCGATAGGCAAGAGATGTAATAACAATGAACTATGTATGAATGTTCAGTCGACAAGGAACTCAGAATTCTTGAGTGCAGGTTTTCCTTGCTCTCCACTTCCTGAGTAGTTACGATTGCAGGTGTACACCACCGTGTCCCTGTGGTACAGTTAACAAAATAGTTTTCTAGTGCCCTAAATGTATTACTCCATGAGAAAATGTCTATTTCTTTTTAATTGGAGGTAATCCTAATTAGCACTAGTTGAGGAGATTCAGGAGCGCTCCAACTTTGTCTTTCATGGTCAAGGCCTAGAAGGCTTATGATTGGCTTCCTGGAAGAAGCAACTCTTCAGATGGATTTGAAGCAGGGGAATGATATGGTCTTTTCTGCTGGAAAGTAGCAAGGCATAAGATTGTTGTTTTCAAACTTTTTACTTGAAAGTAATATGGCTTCTTAAATAGACTCTAGGAAGTCATTTAAAAAAATGATTGTAGTCAAGGACCTGCCCATTATTCCTGTCAAACAATGTAAAGTCAGGTGTAATTCCAAGCATTTTTAAAGTCACTTTTTTTCTCTGATCTGTTGGGTTAGAAAAAAATGTATTCAGTAAATTTAGAAGAATGTTAAATAGAAAGTTTAAAGTTTTTTGTGAAGACTTAAATAGAATGAGTAATATTATACAGAAATAACATTTATTTAGGAAACTAGATTCTCATTATAGTATATAATAGTGAGAAAAATCATTACTAAAGCTATTATTTCTATGTTCCAGTACGGCATAGCTTTGTATATGATTAAATGTAATGCTTTTCTACTCTCACCTTAAGACATTCTTTCTGCATTTGTTGGAACAAATTCTTAGAATTCCAGTTTAACATGAAGCTTTTCTAATTTTATTCAAATTAACCAAACTTGTAGTTAAATAAATGAGTATAGTTTCCATCATAAAAAGGAACATTTAAGCCCTGAGACATACGAATTTTAAAACATACTTAGGATCTTGAAGAAAATTGCTTCTTCTGATAAAACTGAGAATGTAGCCGACTAAAAATTCAAATATTTCATCCAAAGGCAGATTTTTATCTACTCCCAGAAAGTAAACTCAATTATTTGAGTTCCTTCCATATGATGTGCCAAAAATTATATTACATACTATCATCAAAAATATGTTAAATCTGTATAAAATGACAACTTGATCAGGTCTTCTTTCCATTTTGATAAAAGTAAAGGCATGGAAATGACTTAACTTGTATTAGAAGCATTCACTTTCTCAACACAAATACCAATGTTTTTACTTTAACCATTGTTTAAACTAGGGTAAGGGAGGAGTATCCAATTTAAAAGACATAGGAGTGATAAAAGAGAATCTGAATTCTCAGGCAGATTATTTTGGGGAAGAGTAAATATACCATAGCTCTTTAAGGATTTATTTTTATAACTGGGGGAGAAATTGTGTCTCAAAGAATGCCTTGTGCCTGTATAATTTGGTTAATAATGATTTTTTTTTTTTTTTTTGGTCATGAAAACATGCCTTTCTTAACCTCAGATACAGGGGGGAACAATCTTATTTGTCAGCTCTTCACATTGTTCTGAATTAATATACAAATTTCTCTAGGATTAATGCTTCTTTTTCTGGTAATAATGACTTTCAAATATTTTGTCTCTCCCTAATTATATAATAGGAAATGACATGAGTATAGAATACAGGGAAATAGAGGGGTTATTTGAAGGAGTTGTAAATAAGTATATATGGTTCAAATACAGAATTGTTTTACATACTCTGGCTATAAAAGACCAACACCAATTTAATATAAATATACGATATACTCATTAGGATTACTCACAGTGATCACATCTTATGACAGTTATTGAAATCATTAGACTGCATTATTTTCTGTTAACTTTTATAATTGTTCGAATGATTTTTAATTGTAATTGAAAGGAAAACATGAGAAGGTTCAGTTATTGTAATCAAATATGCCCTCCTTCGAAAAACCAAAGGGAAAGAAAAAGTGGTCTGGATTTACTTTTATTACCTAAAAATCAATACAGTTTGTTTTCTTTCATGTCAAAATATTTTCTAAGATGTATTTTCCTCCTTTATTAAAATATATGCTAACATCATTAACATTTTATGATTGAACCTTTCTAAAGTGTGTCAGGCTTATATTCTAAGTTATAAATTGGTATTGAATGGTGGCACTAGAAAAGATTGGATATTGGACTTATAGAGCCTTTAAAAAAAAGGAAACCATGCTAAATCCCCATTAAGAGCTTGTTTTGATGTCTTTTACATATTTGTTTTAATGTATACATTTAAATTCCAGTCAATCGAAACTATGCTATATTTATTACTAAAAATCCCTCATCTGTTAGATTTTTTTAATGTCATTTATCTTAAAGATCATCTTTATATTTCAGTTTGTGAGTAGAAATAGTTTATGGTGATGCTTATTGCCTATGATTATCTTCATTAGTATTGTCACTTTGCCAATAATGAATGATTAGTTCATTATTCTTTTAGTGCTGTATGTATGGAAATCCATTGCTCAGTATTACCAGTTACCTCTTTACAATGATTTGTAAACTATACCGGGCAGAAGGAGGGGTCAGTGAGTGGGTTACTGAAAACCATTGCTTTGATTAATAATAATGTTTAAAATAAATAATTAATTCTCATGAACTCATTAAAATGTTAACAGCCCAATAACAAACCTGCAGGCTCTGATAATAGCAATACCCTTCTTTTCATAGTGTAGGTTGTTTTTATATCATTGTTTCTTAATTTCTCTACACAGAGGTGTTTGAGTCAGGGCATAAGATATCTTTATTTTACTCATAATGAAATTGAGGCAAGTGAAGTTTAAGTGACTTGTTACTCACTAAGATAATAAATGAGTTAAAAATGGGTTGTTACTCAGAATATTCTAAGATAATTTATCTTCAAAATTTTACTAATCAACTTATAGAAATACTTTAAAATATTTTATTTTGGTCTAATGTGCATAACAAAATTTACTCTTTTAAGCATTTTTAAGTGTACAGTTTAGTGGGATTAAGTTCCAAAACATTGTGTGTGAACATTAAAAATATTTTTAAGTTTGTGCCAAATACATGGCCCCCATAACACAAGATGCTTCTATAAAAGTAGTGTTACTGTTGTATAATTCAGAACAATTTACCTAGGAGGTTATATACATACCCACTTGATGGAAAGAGTATTAAACAATTCAAGAACTTTTAGAATTGCTTTCATCCTTCTGAATATCACTGATGGATATTTCTCTTCCTTTGATGATGAAGTTATATTTAAAAACGTGAAGTTTTTCAGAGCATTATCTTCAGAATATTGTAGGTGATTGAGTTGGGTAATTTTTTTTTTTCCAGTTAGTCTTACGTGAAGTATCCATTCATTTACACAACAAATATTTATTGAGGGCTTACTAAGCGCCTTTCACTCTGATAAGCACTAACTACGTGGTGAACAAAACATCTGTTTCCATGGACTTAGTAGGGGAAATTAGACATTAAATAAATCATGAATTATGATAAATATGATGGGGGGAAAAATGGAGTGCTGTGAATAAATAACAAGAACTTAGAGAGCACCTAATTTATATTGGGAGTCATAGTCTCCAGAAGTAACATTTAAGCTATGACCAAATAATAGGTGTGAGTTAGGCAGGGGAGAGGTAATGCTAGATAAACAACATGTGCAAAGACCCCAATAATGGGCAGGTTTGAGAAACCAAAAGGTATAGTAGTTGGAATATTTGAAGGGGAGTGGTGTTTTGAAGAAGCAAGCAAAAGCCAGATCATATAGGAGGAATTTGGATTTTAATGTACAGTATTCCCTCACTTATCACGGGTATTACATTCTAGACACCCCCCCCCCCATGAAGTAGGAACCTTACATTTATTCTATACTCTTAAACCTACTTAACTTTAACAACATACGTATACAGTACTGCAAAATCCCTCTATAGAGCGAAAAATGCGCGATAAATAATTAAATATAATATTTTTTAAAATCCCGTGATACAGTGAGGCCACAATAAGTGAACCACAATATAGAGAGGGACTACTGTATGACAAAAGCATTGAAGATTCAAGGCTATCATCATCTCATCTGGATTATTGCACTTGTCTCCTGGCTCATTTCTCTGTTTATATCCCTAACCCCTATGATCTGTCTTCAAAAGAGTAGCCAGAGCTGTTCTTTTCAAACCAAAGGCATTTCCTGTTACTCTTTGTCTATAACACTAAATGCCTTTTATTTCACTCAACAAAAGCTAAAGTCCTTAAAAGGGAATATAAGGCTTTATATGATCCAATACCTGTTATCTTATTTCCTACCACTTTTTTCTCTGTTCTCTTTTCTGCATTCTCACTAGCCCTCTTGCCAAGTATGTTTCTGACTCAGGTTCTCTCAACTTTAAATTTCCTATACTTGGAAAGTTTTTCTCCAAATATTTATATTCTTGCACTTTCACTTCCTTTAGATTTCTATTATCAGTCAGATCCTTTCCCCACTCACTCTATATACAGTAGTAACTGCCCAGCCTACATTACATACATCAATCATGACCTGTACGAGGGGAAGCTAGAAATACCTGGAATTTATTATTAAAATTTGTGTATTTATTTTTACATGTTTAAAATTCAGTCACCTTCAAAGTACTCTCCATTTGATGCAATACACCCAATCAAGACATTATATCCACTGCTCAAAACAGTTTTCGAACTTGTTGATTTTGATATGCCGCATGGGGTTCGTGTCATTTTTGGTCAAAAACTGCTGAACACTAAGCCCTGTGCAGGCAGGTGTGCTTGTAAATCACTCATCATGAAATGGGCAAATGCGTTGAGTCTTAAAAAAAAGAAAAATCCACTGAAGCCAAACACAGCCTCTCACAACAATGCCATCTGGTACACTGATAGCAGAGGAAGCCTGTACTTCGAGGGGCCTGCCTCCTAAGATAATTCTGGTTTTGGGGCGGGTCACCCTCATATCTGTTTGGGGTTTTGTGTATTTGCCACCCCCTATTTCCAATGCATACACATGCTCCATGAGCTCAGGGGCATTGTTTTAGTCATTGCTATAGCCCCATTAACTAGAACAGTGTCTGGAATATAGAAGGCAGTCAAATTAATGAAAAATGAAGGACATCACAAGTGTGTCTCTAGTTTCTGACTTGTACATCATAATTATAATCGTTTAATAAAATCAGAGTGGCAGGGACACAATTGGAGCAGTAGATTTGTGGTGGTGAGATTATGAGTTAATTTTATGCCTATACAGTTCGATACGCCCACGAAACATCACACAAATATGTGATGGACAGATGTATATTCTAGTATAAAATACAGACCAGGGCCTAGATTGGAAATAGAATTGTGGCTGTTGTAGGTTGTATTTAAAATCAGAGAAGATACTGCATCTAAATGAGGACACCTATAAAAAAGAGGTCCGAGGACTAGCCTTACAAATACATTTGAATGTAGGAAAGATACTACTGTTGCAACAGGAAAGAAAGAAATTATGGATGCCAATTTCTAGATTTTTGTGATGACTTCCATTATTCTGAAAATATGAGACGAGATCATGAGCTAAAAATGAAAGAGTAAATTTCTTGGCAATATTGCAATCTCATCTGAAGTTGGAGATAAATTTAGAGTGATATAAATTTGTTCACGTGAGATTTTCTCTAGCAATGTTCAGCCACATGGTGCATAAAGTAGATGACTGAGTTCATACAAAAAAATAAGTGGGTTTATCTCAGGTTAGAGAAAGAGTAACTAAATCAGTTTCCTTGTTTTTATTAGGCTAATTTATTTAGCTAACCCAACGTTCATTGAGTGTCTACTATGTGTCAAGTATTGTTCTAAACATTATTGTTACAGAGTTGAAAAAGACAGTGCCTATCTTCTAGAAGTTCATGGTGTAGTGAATGAGATGGACATATAACTAAATATGGTAATACTCATGATCAGCCAAATATTATAGAAACAAAAAGAAAGCCATTGGGAAATAAGTAAGGCTTCACCAAGGAGGTGAAATTTGAGTTGGGTCTCAATTTCATTCACTAGAGTACATTATTCATTATGACTTAATGTTGTGTTTATGTACTCATAATAAAAAGAGCAATGAATTAATGTACAATTATAACATAACTTTCCACCACAGAAATCTGTTTTACCATAGCAAAACAGTGTTCGTACACTCAATGAACACATATTGTCAACTCCTGTGTGCTAGATATTGATGCTTTTTCAAAAATATGCCAACTCTAAAAAGAGAAGTACCTAAAATATCTTAAGCCATGACTATCAAAGGAGCAAACTATAGCCTCCTAAAGTAGTTACATCAAAGGTGATGTTTATTTGAATTTGAATGGTTCATTTAGAGAGGTTTTGCTTTGAATATAAACTGAATCATTGACACACAACACACTAATATGCATACACACATATCTTCATTATGTGTATAAAGGGACCCGCCAAAACAAGAATTATCTTTGGAGAGCAGGCCCCTTGTGGTACAGGCCGCCCCTGCTAGGTGGGTGTTCTAGGAACCCATCTGTATCAGTGTACCAGGTGGCGTTGTGAGAGGCCGCATTCAGCTTCAGTGGTTTTTTTTTTTTTTTTTTTTTGAAGACTCAGTTCATTTGCCCATTTCATTATGGGTGATTTATGAGCACACCTGCCCATACAGCACTTAGTGTTCAGCAGTTTTTGATCAAAAATAGCATGACACCCATGCCCTACTCTTCCCATTCACCCAATCTCACTTCAAGTGACTTTATTTTGTTTCCCTGGATTAAAACAAGTCCTCAAAGGAAAACAGTTTGCTGTTGTGATAGCGGTGAAACAAAAAAACAGAAGCACTAAAAGGCATCAAAATCGACAAGTTCAAAAACTGTTTTGAGAGAATTGTAGAGACTTCTGGCCAAGATGGAGGCCTATACAGACACGCTGCATCTCCCTCCACAACTAAGAAGGAATACAACTACCTCAAAACTAGAGAGAACCAGAAGTTCCAGAAAATCAAGCTGCGTGGAAGTCCAACAAACAAAAGAATAAAAAAAGAAATACTCAAAGGTAGGAGGGGCAGAGCCAGGGCAGAGAAGACAAGGGGTGGTGGCAGTGGCAGGCAGGCGGAAATCCCAGTCACACGTTTTAAAAAGTTGGGAGGGACAACTGGGGAGCGAGTGCTCCCAGCACCAGACCAGACCGTGCAGCTCACGGTTCTAGCGCCAGGATGATAAAGCCTCATAGTTTCTGACTGTGCAAACCAATGGGGGCTGGGGCAGAGGCAGAAACTGCCAATCTCTGAGCAGAGTCCGCTTGTTTAAAGGGCCCCCACGGTCCTAGAAGGTCTGCAGGCGCTCCCAGTCTGGTAACAACGGCCAGGGCAAAAGCTAGAGAGGCGCCAGTCCCATACGGAAGTAGGAGAAGTGCCTGCAAAGGGGGCAAGTGCTGAGCAAGCGGCATTGTTCCCTCTCAGACCCCTCCCCCACATACAGCACCACAACATGGTGAAACAGGTTGCCGGTACTGACAAATACCTAAGACTCCGCCCCTTACCACATAACAGGTGCGACCGCTCTACCTAAGACACAGAGTCAAACACAGGAGCCTGTCAACGTGAGGAGACAGAGAAATATGACCCAAAAGAGGGAAGGGATCAAGGTTCCAGTGGGAGAGCTAAGTGATGAGGAGATAGCCAACCTAACAGATGCAAAGTTCAAAACGCTGGTGATAAAGATGCTCACAGGCTTGACAGTAATGCTTGAGTATGGCAATATATAAGGGAAGAAGTGAAGGCTATGCTAAATGAAACGAAGGGAAATCCACATAAAACCAATGGTGAAGGGATTTGGAACATAAGGAAGAAAAAGACAGTCAACCATTTCAGAATGAGGAAACAAGAATTGAAAAAAATAAGGAGAGGCTTAGGGACCTCTGGGACCACTTTAAACGTGCCAACAGCTGAATCATAGGGTTGCCGGAAGGAGAAGGGGAAGAGCAAGAAATTGAAAGCTTATGTGAAAAAAATGAAGGAAAACTGCCCAAATTTGGTGAAGGAAATAGACATACAAGTCCAGGAAGCACAGAGTCTCAAACAAGTTAGACCCAAAGAGTACCACACCCAGACACATCATCACTAAAATGCCAAAAGTTCAAGATAAAGAGAGAATCTTAAAAGTAGCAAGAGAAAAGCAGAGAGTTACCTACAAAGGGGTGCCTATAAGACTATCAGCTGATTTCTCAAAAGAAACTTTGTAGGCAAGAAGGGACTAGCAAAAAGTATTCACTGTGATGAAAAGCAAGGACCTACAACCAAGATTACTCTGTCCTGCAAAGCTATCATTTAGAATGGAAGGGCAGATAAAGTGCTTCCCAGACAAGGTAAAGCTAAAGGAGTTCATCGTTACCAAGCCATTATTATCTGAAAGTTAAAGGGACTTATTTAAGAAAAAGAAGATCAAAACTATGAACACTAAAGTGACAACAAACTCACAACTATCAACAACTGAATCTAAAAAATTTTTAAAAATCCAACTAACCAAACCAGAATAGGAACAGAATCATAGGTAAGGGGATCATTTTGGAGGGTTATCAGCTGGGAGGGGAAAAGGGGAGAAATGGGGAAGTGGTGCAGGGATGAAGAAGCATAATCGGTTGGTACAAAATAGACAGGGGGAAATTAAGAATAATATAGGAAAGGGTGAAGCCAAAGAACTTATATGCACGACCCATGGACATGAACTAAGGGGGATAGGATTGCTGGAGGAAATAGGGGTACTGGGCAGAGGGGAGCAAAGGGAAAAAAGTTGGGACTACTGTAACATAATAAAATATGCTTAAAAAACAACTGTATTACACAGTGGAAGGAATGTCTCTAGGTGTATTGCATCAGATAAAGAGTTCTTTGAAGGTGACTGAGTTTAAACATGTAAAAATACACAATTTTTTATAAATAAATTCCGGTTTTGGGGGGGTCCTCCCCCTCATATATGCATGAATGTGTGTGTGTGTGTGTGTGTGTGTGTGTGTGTGTGTGTGTGTGTGTGTGTGTGTTTACAGATTTGGTATATATTAGAGGTATTATAAATTATTATTATTTGGTAATTGACCAGGGCTTTCTGAGCGTTACTTTGTCAAGAGAAGGATTTCAGTAACTGTTTTCAAAAGAAATTTTTGTCAAAATGTTACTAGTTGTTTATAAGGAAAGTCTTGATAATAAGATAGATATACTTTAGGATTCCTCTTACACTTATTGACTACTATACCAAAAGTGTTCCTGTCATCTTCCTGGGGCCTCTTACCTTCCCTGAGACTTCTTCCATTAGTCATCTCTTCTTTGTTCCATACCTTCAACCTCACTTGGTCAATGTCTTTCTTTCAGCATATGTATGTAGTTAAGTCTTTTAAATGAAGAGGAGCTTTGACCTTGAGAAGGATGGTCTGCTTCTTTATCATCTGTCATTCAGTACTCTTCATGTATGCAGCATTGTATAGAAGATAAAAGCATGGATTTTGGAAACTGACAGTCTGGATTCAAATTCTATTTCTGCCGTTAATTAGTTGTGTGATCTGGGATATGAAGCTTCTTAGTCTCTTCATCTGTTAAATGAAAATAAAGTGCTTGGTGCACAGGAAGCAGCATGTAACTGTCAACTGCTGTTATATCATCACTGTGACTGTCATACCACCCCATAGAAATTGCTATCTATAGGGTTACTTTCGACCTCCTGTTTGCTGGGTTCTTTACCTTTGAGAAGTTGACATCTACTTAGAAGTGAAAAATCACAAATCTGTCTCAATCATAATTCTCTATCCTTAGTTACTCAAACTCAACAAGATTGAACGTATTTCCACCAAGGCCTCATCCTTTTCTTGTATTCCCTTGTAGGCACAACCATCCACCCAGTAACTCAAGCTAAAAACCTGTGGCTTACTAGCCCAAGTCCTGTTCATTCTACCGCCTCTTAAATATCACTTCCATTTTTCTTCTCCTGTCAGTACACTATTTGAATACTTGAACATCTTCTATATGAACCACTGAAATATATCTAGCACTCACCTCTTTGTTCCATCATTTATCCTCTTCCCATCCATTTAGTAGACTGCTTTGAGTCATTGTTTTTCAAATGATAATGTGATTATGTTACTTCCTTACTTAAAACCCATTTCCCATCACCTAAAGGATAAAATCCAAGCTGAACCCTACCTACCTCTTTAGCCAAAACTGAAGGTTTTTGGAATTCCTTAAGTTTCAAGCCTCTTTGGATATGCTGTCTCTTCTTCATTAGTTGCCTTTCCTACACCTCTCCAATCCCACTCTTTTCTTGTTTTATTCTGACAAATATTTGTTACATAGTGAGAATCATGAAAATAGAGGCTGTCTTTGATTTTCTTTTATATCCCCAATGTTTGATATTCTCTCAGATAATAGTGAGTACATTAGAACAGTGTTTCTCATAATGTGTCTATGAATGAGACAGTGCTGGTCAGCAATAAAATAAGTACAGAAGTTAAGATAACTGATCCAAAGCTTTTATAACAGTTTGACAAAGTAATTTTACATCTATTAAATTGAATTTAAAAATGGGGCTTTGGGGTTTTTGTTTGTTTTTGTATGTTGTTTTTTTCACTTTCCTAGTGGTGCATTATTACTGTATTTACTAAAGTATCTCAGTCTTGATGATTTGGAAATTTTTTTAAAAAAGTAGTTCTTCCACATAGATGGCTTGAGAAGTAATTCATTAGAAAAATTTAACAGAGATGTTTATAACTTGACTGGTACCCGATTTATGATATTTCTGGAGCTTTCTAAACTCCAAAGGAGCATAGTGGTTTTAAAAAGAATTGTAGCACTATAATACTGAAGGGTTAGAGACCTGCTAATATATATAAAGTCCAAGAACTACTACAGTTGTTGTTCCACCAGTGTAACTGATCTGTAGCACTTGGATTGGGCCGCCATGTTAATCACAGCTGGGCAGAGCATACCCCACAACTATGCAAATAGTTCTTGAATGATTTCGGTAAATGATATGAAAAAAAAATTAAGAGCATTATTTCTGTACTTCTGGAGACTCTTGAAATAGTCTTCTTAATAAATATTTGTTGAGTGATTATTTAATAAATTTAAAGTTCTTTTTTATTATGAAAATAATCAGAAACCATCATGGTTAATGCTATCACATACATGGTCTTTAAATTTTTTTTTTCAATGCACCTTAAGTATTTATTGCATATAGGCCTAGGGTAATAAAAAATAGAAAACTGTGTGACTTGGTGGTTTCTCTTAAAGAATGTGATAAATCAGTTAAACTTTTAAAAATCTTTTTCTGTTTCTTCCTATATGCGTCTGCAGAACTAAAAAAATCAACAAATCACACGATTCTTAGTAATCATTTATTAACAAATGTTTTTTTACTGAATATTAAGTGCAAGAGACTGAACACACACAAAATTATAAAGAACTGTTGTTTTTTCTTAAACCCTTTGACTATCTTGCCAAAGATATCGGCATTTATTTCATTATGAACCAGTTTTGCATTATTAATGGGATAGTAGATAAGATGCTAAACATTTAAATTGAATTCATAAGCTTTAGATTTTTTAAATAAATTTAACTTACACTAATGTTTACTAATGTTATTAGAACCATTTGGTTTTAGCAGCTTCCCATTAAGTGAATATCTAAACATAAAATCTCTCATTAAATACTCTGTTACTAAAAAAAAATTAGACAATTGCTGTTATAGTCTAGTAGTTTTAAAACCTCATTTAAATACACATACCAGAAACTTTATAGCATTGTTGTTGGTGTAATCATTATCATAGAAGCTTTCAAATTTAATCTATATTGAAAGTGGTTCTCCTATCCAATTTCTTCATTTAGCTTTTAAAATGAAAACCAGTGGTCTTTACATAATTATAGTTTTTTAGCAGTGATATCTCTAGTTACATGATTTACTCATGGCAGGTAACAGGGCACTTTTTGACATACCTATACTTCTCCTTCCTCAATTCTGTGGATGAAGAGGGAGGGAAAGCACTGGCATTTCTTTGCTAGCCAACACAGTGTTTCCCATTAGTTCTCGTACTTTCCAGAGCTTCCATAATATTCTTTATTGAATTCAAGTTATGTATAAAGAAGAAATTCCATAGACTTTAAAGGAAGGGGTGACAGCAGGAACTTTAAATGAAGTTTAATTTTATTCATGCCTTAAACATATTGACCAGACTCATGACATATATTAAAATGTTGCAACATTCCTGTTCAGTTAAAAAATGCTGCATTTAAAACTAATTTATGTAAATTTCCAGAATTTTAAGTAGAGTATATTCCAGTTCTCTCTTCACTGACTAGTTGGAGAGGGGGAAAACATAGTTAAAATGATTTTTTTAACTAAATAAATAAAAGGAAAGTTATAGTCACTTATATTTTATTTACCTAGATATGTTCTTTAAGAAAGCTTGAAGAGAGCAAAAATAGAGCTATGGCTGTATTTCCTTTCTCAAAGTAGATGGTGAAACTTCAGAATTGATCTCTCAAATGTATTGAGATTTGCCTTTCCTAGGGAAAAAAGTAACAAAAGAAACCATCAAATGTCTTTAAAAGATCTCATTTTTAAACTCTACTTGATGAAGGGGCAGGATTATATTTGTAGTTCTTCATTGTTAAAGTGTTTATTACAGTTTCCTGTCTCATTTATTTAATTACGGAACTAGAGCCAGTATCCCCATATTAACAGAGTGCTTCAGGGTTGTACAGTACCTTTTCAGAATATTTATACTATTGTCATGACAAATGGAAAAAAAAACACAGTAACATGGCAAATATGAAGATTCTTTGTTTATCTAATCTTAAAATCCAGAAAGTAATTTTGGGTATTCTAAGTTTACTTTAATCATGGATTACTTCAGGTTTTATTTTTTAAATCATACAATGTTTCCCTCATTTTAGAATGGGTTTTGATTTTTAGTATGATTAGGTTGAAGGTGTAGCTACTTTTTATTAAAAAGTCGTGAGGGCCATTACATTTTGATCAGTTATAGAATGAGTTATGCAACTCGAAGGCTTTAGTTAATCAAAAATTAAGTTTGTTTTCTTTCCTGTTCTAGTTACCGGTTTACTAAAATAGTGAGCATACATGATCACTTGAAAATTGGGCTTCTGGAGCACCTGAACAGAAAGGGAGTGGTTCATATTCAGCATTACAAAAGACAACTTTCTCTTTTTGAAGGGGATTACTTTGGCTATTTTCCAGGTACTGGGGAAATTCCAGATTCATTACAAATTATTGGGATGGCTACTAATTATTCATTTCCTAAAACATGTTGATTACCGGCTTGAGATTTGGTAACATAGAACTTTATTTCACTTCATCAGTTTTTTTTTAAACTATGTAAAACTTTATAGCGAAATACAAAATTAAGGCTCTCTGATCACTTATATTTTTTCAGAAAGCTCTAGAAACATCAGTCTTATTGATGAGAACATATTTAATAGGAGGACTTTTTGAAAGTAATGTAAGAGCAACAGGATTTATGCATGTGTATATAGGGGAAAGTTATTCTTTCCAAATAAAGAATAAAAGAAAATTATATTTTATATAATATTCTAACTTTAAGAAGTTGGGTTAAGGATGAAAATTTTTTAACTAGAGAGTTTCTCATAGAGAATTAAAACTTTATAAAATAGTGGTATGGTATATGCATTTTTTAAAAAAATTCTTCATGGTAACAGTGTTTAAAAGTATATGCATTGAACTGTATAGCAGAATGTCTACTCGATGAGACATTTGATTAAAAGAATTGTCTTTAGAATTTTTATGTCTTCTAGATTGAAGATTTGGGGGAAATAGTCTTTATAAAATATATTTCTAACTATTTTTTCTTCACATATCATGACAGTTGTTGGGGCATTCACAATATAGTTATTTTCCTTATTAGGCAAGCTTCTTCAAGCACTATTTGGACTTCTATTTTTGACTTGTAGAACTTTTAGATAGTTTATAGTTATATAACAGGATGCAATTCAGATTTCTTCAGTCAAATGTTTTCCTTCTACTCTCAGTCTCTGTAAAGACTGCTTCTAATCTTTCTACCATACGAGTTTTCATTCATTCAACACACTTTATTGACGTACGTGCCAGGCATTGTGCTAGATCCTGAAGTACAAAGAAGAATAAGACATGGACTCTCCTCTTAAAGATAAGTTCAGTATAAGTGAGTTCAAGGTATAGGGTAGCCCAGAGGAAGGAATATTAGTTCTTCTTTGAGGTGCTGAGGAAGATGTAACATTTGTAAGAGGCGCTGCAATGAGTGTTAAAGAATAAGTAATAATCTTACAGGGAAGAACATTCTAAGAAGGGGAGGAGTACATGCTAAGGCTGAATCTGGATACATTAAATCAAAGAATATGTCTTAAGATCCTAATTCAAATTTACATTCAAGAATACTCATATTACTTAGAGTAACTATTTTAAATGCACGTGTAAACACAAGTAGAGAACTACAAAGCCACTTTGAAGAACAGATACTTAGCAGTCATGTCTGCTCACAAAAGGATTGGCTTGCACACACATCAGCCACTTCCATCATTCCTTATGAAGCAGCAACTTTTCATAACATATTATTTCCTGAACCTTCTAGTTAGGCAACTAGTCATTATATCACCAAGGCTAAATTAATGAATGCCAAAAGTCTACTATATAATATGAAATTTAGTTTTTTAACCCTTAGAGCTTCAAATGTTCTTGTCAGTTTTGCCTAGTATTAACTTCCATAGGGATCGTAAATATTTAAATATAGAAATATTCAGCTTAAAAAGTACATTTTACTGTTTATTAATGTAACTTTTTTCTTTTTCTTCTTTACATTAAGAATTGTAACTACTGATACAGACTTTTTCTTTAGTCTGATTATAGCTTTATTTTTAACATGGTATTTGACAAAATTCTACTCAATTTTAGGATCAACTGTAGGCCCATCTATGATATAAACAAAATGTGACAAGATAATGTGTTGCATGATCAGGCACATTACTTCGTATATGGATGGGATTTTTTCCATGATGAATTGTAAGGGCCAGTTCTCCCTGTAATACTCAAGTGTTAGTTGGCATTTGTCAATGTCAGGCAGTTGAAATCAAATGAATTAATGGAGGTGAAGTTCAAAATGACAAGTGACCAGTAGTGTCACAAAACTCATAAGTAGCCTCAAAAATAGCATACTAAAACTGTTTATAGAATTTCTTTTGTTATTGTGATACATTCGTATATATTTTGTTTTTGCTAAGAAAAACCATGTATGTTAAGAAAGGATGAGTTTTATTCTATTTTATAGTTTAAGAAGCATTGAGAGTAAGAGATATCTACATAGGCAAACACATGTTGTATGTGATTTCTAGTCCATATTATATTACTCTGTAAAGTATCTCACAAGTTAAAAATGAGAATTCCTGTGTTGACTCATGTTAATTTTAATATATATGTGTGTCTTAAGAAAGGAATCGTTTGGGAAACTGTCCCAGAGAGAAAAGTGATATGTTTTATACTAGAAGAATCTTTGAGAGAGATGCTTCAAACTTTGGTTATGATTATTATTATTGAAGTAATAAAAATTATTTTTTAAATATATTTAATGGCACTAGAGCACATATCCAATAATCTTGCATTTGTCAAAGCTGTTTTTCTAAGATAGCCTCATATTAAAATACTGAATAATGAATTGAATAAATTTCAAATAAAGATGCATGAATAACTTTAAGAAGCTGCCTCCTTTTTGCTACCAGAGTGATGGCATTTAATACTGATATCACCCGGGGCATGGAAATATTGTAGTTGTTTTACCTGTATTCCAATTATACCTTGGCATTTATGTCATAAGTTATAAGAAAACTTTTCATATTTTAACTGGTCTTTATATAATTCCTAGACTAGTATTTTTTTATTCTGATCTCAAGTGTACATTTCTGTGATACAAGATCTACATATTGCACGATGTGCCCACCACAGAATAGTGTTATTTTCAAGAAGAAAAGAATGGTATTTTCAAGATGAGGAAGAAAAGTCTAACATCAGTTTAGTTTTTAAACTGTTATTATCTCTGCATTAGTAGAACAAATAAACTGGCTATTGAATTTCTGTAATTATATATGTGTTTGTACAGATTTTTAGAAAACGTAGCTTGTGAGTTTCTTAAAATATTATGTTCAAGTAGTTGTGCTTTTGGGGGCCATTTAGGACTTAATGGTTTAAATATGAGTTTTATCTCAAAATATATTGGTTATGATACCTTGATAGGCATTTACTTATCATTAAAACTTTGTGTTTGGTTGTTTAGCTTGTTAACATTGAATTATATTCAGTTACAAACTGGCATGTGTCACTGTCAAAATAAGCTCTGGTCTCTGTGTCATGGAGTTTTTAAAGATCCTAGCAGAGATGCACTACAAAGACGATAGTGGATTGGATGAAAGTCAAATAAAGGGGGGTTAATAGCTGTTGTTCATCTTTTAATATAGTATTCAGGTAGAAGGGCTTGAACAAAGTTGGTATTATTTATTATAAGCAGATATTTTATTTCCTTGCTTAGCACTAGAGTACTCTATGCCAAACATTGAAAGAAAAGCGTAAAAACAAACAAACAAAAAACAGGAGGATAAATACATTAGTAAATAAAGGAAAAACATTTTTAACAAGCATACATTTTTTGTATACGTGCTAAGTGCCAAGTTACATGGGTGCTCAGTGCTGGAGATATAAAATATATCACAATTTCTGCTCTCATGGAGGTCTCAGTCCATTTGGCAAGACAGACAAACTAAAAATTAAAGCTGCAGTATATTATAAAATAAATAATGAAATAAAAGTGAGTGCTAAGCGATATGGAAGCATACAGGAGGGAACGCTTTAAGGAAGTCAAGGAAGCCTTCCTAGACAGGATACCTGAATCTTGATAGTTTAGTAAAAGCAAGACAAAGAAGGTACATTTTATGTAGATAAAGTGATGTTGCAAACTTACAGAGAGAGAGAATGCATGGATCCACAAGTAATCAACAAAGGCTGTGATGGAGTTTTAAAAAATTGGCAAGGGGTGAGGCTACATAGATGGGCAAAAGATAGACTCTTCTAAAGAGCTGAGCTTTTAATCTAAAATTGCTATTAAAGGATTTATAGCAAGGAACATAGTTAGATATAAATTTTAGATCCCTCTGGACTCTTTTAGAAAACTGATATTTTCAATTATATTTGGAAGCTCTTTGTAGAATACGGATACATGTGAATATTTAATTAAAAACCAAACTTAAGAACTTGGTTCTTTAGGTGTTTGGTAAAGCCATAAATTAGGTTCTTTGTATAACTGTGTTATAGACAGTAGTGGAATATTCTTACTATAACTGTGAACTGTGATCAAATATAAGGATTTGAAAAACAAATTGATAATCATTGGAAATGCTGTCTGATCCCCCATTTGCCTCATTGACTATTTAGTGTTGATCCTCTTTATACTAAACTGGATGAAACAACTAAATGATGGCATTTATGCCCTGTGTAGCAATGGTATATTCTTGTCTGGCCCTATCTGTAGTTCTGGGTTTATAATTAAGAGGACAATCAAAAGGAAAAGAGAAAATGAAACTCAGAAGTTGTGTAACATTATGAAATGTTGAGATTAAAAAGAGTTAAGAAGAAATGTAGAAAAGTATCCTTTCCCTAATTGCCCCCTATATTGTAACCTAACTATCTGCTTGTTCACAGAAAATTTTTTTTCTGCTGAAAATGGTAGGTTAATGATTTTAAACCTTATGTAACCCACCCCAAGTATTTTTAACTGTTCATATTGTTTTCATTGCCTGAGAATTTTATGACAAATTGCATTATATTATAAACAATACTTCTTTTTGCCTTGTAGAGGGGCTAGACTATCTAGTTTAGACAGTATTATTTTTATTATATAAAAAATTCCAAGCCCTGGCTGGTGTGGCTCAGTGGATTGAGTGCTGACCTGTGAACCAAAAGGTCGCTGGTTCGATTCCCAGTCCAGTCAGGGCACATACCTGGGTTGTGGGCCAGGTCCCCAGTTGGGGGTGCGTGAGAGGCAACCACACATTGATGTTTCTCTTCCTCTCTTTCTCCCTCCCTCCCCCTCTCTCTAAAAATAAATAAAATCTTTAAAAAAAAAATTCCAAAATCAATATTATAGTTACTTGAGTAAATATAAATTGATTTATAATTGAAACCACAAAATAGAACACCATAATTTATTTC
Organism: Furipterus horrens; assembly: GCF_987537825.1. Taxonomy (NCBI): domain Eukaryota; kingdom Metazoa; phylum Chordata; class Mammalia; order Chiroptera; family Furipteridae; genus Furipterus; species Furipterus horrens. Next base: position 60,674,028 of record NW_028327174.1, read on the forward strand.
AAAAAATTGAACATGCTTAATTTTCGAGTTTTAGCCAAATAGTACATGGTATATAGTCATAGCTTGTAGCATCCCAGTTATCAGCATGAACCCATCAGGCTGAACCTTTCATAGCTATCAAGACTATTTAACTTAATCCAAATTAGTGGTAAGCAAGCTTTGAAAACCTCTGATTTCCATTACTATAAATCCAAGCTCTCATAAGAGTGGGTTTCTACTACTGTACATACACCCAGCTTCACCTAAAGCACTTTGCCACCTGACTCCAACACAAATATCTTCCTGCAGCAAAAAATAAGTTACCACTATGACTGTATGTCTGTGTCATTCCTTAATATATTCTACTTAATGATTCCAGACCTCTGATCAATAAAGTTACAGTGAGTTCATATAATATGGTATTATCAACTTAAAATTATTCCATCTTGAAATAAAATACTATGGAAAAACTGTACTTCTGCTATCTATTTTAAATCCTAGATTATTTAATTCAAATGGAAAAGAGTTGGAGAAGTAACTTACTCATAGTTTTAATCTTGCCATAAAGGAAAATTGGATTATGATATTGAAGAAGAACTTGAAGAAGTAAGAACACACTTAGCCAGAGTTCACATAACAAAAGTTTAGTTTCTTAGGCTCATGTAATCTGTACTATTTCATCTAAAAATGGTAGACCAAATGAAAACTTTAAAGGCTGCTCTTTTGTGATAAGGAGTTGACAATGAAAGCAGTAAATACTCTTTTAAGTTAATTTCGTGCTTGCACTCTATCTCAGTTTTTACCTACTCAGGCTAATTTGCAGGTGCCTGGGATGAGTAGACAATCCATAATTTCTACCAATCAAGTAAAAGAAGGAAAGAAAACTCTGAGCTTCCCTCCCAATTAACAGGTAGTTTGCTGTGGTTAAAATTAATGCAGAATTTACAGCAAGAAGTAATTAGCATTATCATTTATTATAAATAATTGGTTTGAAATTTGGGAAATGAATAGTTGAGTGCATCATTTCAGTATTTATATGACCAGTTACTTATTAGTGCAAAAGGCCATCACTTACATTTTTCTCTGTATGTTATGGCAAATCCATTTGTTTCTCTCTTCATTTTTAACATGTTTAATATGTGTGGTTACTTTGACTTGAAAATATATTTTATTCTTTGCAGTGTTTGAGCAATACACCTCCACTTACTGAATATTTCCTCAATGATAAGTATCAAGAAGAACTGAATTTTGACAATCCCTTAGGAATGAGAGGTGAAATAGCTAAATCTTATGCTGAATTGATCAAGCAAATGTGGTCTGGAAAATTTAGCTACGTCACACCTAGAGCTTTTAAGGTTAGTACAGTATAAACACATTTTCAATGATGTCCACCACAAGACAACAGGAATTTTTTTTTGTGGGGGGGGGGGGTAAAAATCATAGCTATTGCAATGGTTTGTGGCCTTGCAAAGGGACACAGCACATAAATAGATAAACAGCATTATTTGTGGTATTAAATTTTCTAGCTGGGGTATGGGACAGATGATTAGTTTTAAAATGTCTTTAAGTCTCTGGGGAGTGGGAAAGAAAGTAATGAAATAATGAAAAAAATGAAATTTTATATATAATTCTTAAATTTTTAAGTTTAAACTGGTTACTTCTTAGAATCAATCAAATCTCAAGTAGTTTAATTTGTTATTAAAATTTTCAAGAGAATAGCAGTTTTCAGCCATTTTTATACAAACATCTTAAATGACATTCATATAGGACAGCTAGGTAACATTAACTATACCAGTTCTTTAAAAATAAAAAACAATAATAAAGAAACTTATGCATTTAACTTTCTAAACTTTGGACAAACTAGTTCAAACAAACCATTTTTCAACCCTTACGCATTGTTTCATATGTTTCATTTTGCTAGATATTGTCTTAAAATTGTGTAAATTTGCTTTTGATATCTGACTTCTTGCACATATTTTTAGTCTCATCAGAAAAATAGGTAGTTCTGCAAAGACTATGAACATTATATGCCAACATGGATATTCCCGTTAACCTCCGTGAGATTTATCATCTTTTTACACACAGAAACTAAATGAGAGCTCTGTAATTTTTTTCTAGTGACCCATACATATTGAATTTTAATATAATCTTTAGTGTTTCCTAATTATTTGTACAAAACTTTATCATATTTTCTCCTTGTTCTTTCCTCAGGTCAGCATTTCTACTTTATATATTAGTTATTTTTAAATATTTTTAGATATGCAATTATATTTATATATGCAGTTATCATACCTGCAAAAGACTATACAAGTGCCAATAGTTGATTTGGGATTTAAATAAATTTTAGCAAAGAGGTAAATTCACAAATGTGGAATCCATGAATATTGAGAATTGACTTTTTTTTTTTTTTTTTTTTTTAATTAGTGTTGTCCCTGAAACTGATTTCATAGTTTTGCTTTTCTTCCAGACACAAGTAGGACGTTTTGCGCCTCAGTTCTCTGGATACCAGCAGCAGGACTGTCAAGAACTACTAGCTTTCTTATTAGATGGACTACATGAGGATTTGAATAGAATTAGGAAAAAACCATATATACAATTAAAAGATGCTGATGGTAGACCAGATAAGGTAAATTTAATGACGATATTGTCACCATTGTTTTAATAATGTGGTGCCTCTGTGTAATATGTGTGTGCTTTCCTCATAGGTAGTTGCTGAAGAAGCCTGGGAAAACCATTTAAAAAGAAATGATTCTATCATAGTAGATATATTTCATGGCCTTTTTAAATCAACTCTAGTTTGTCCTGAATGTGCTAAGATTTCAGTAACATTTGATCCTTTTTGTTACTTGACACTTCCATTGCCTATGAAAAAAGAACGTACCTTGGAAGTTTATTTAGTTAGAATGGATCCACTTACCAAACCCATGCAGGTTAGTAATGATTTTTTCTTTTAGCATTTGCTATTTTTTATAAAAAAATCGTATTTAGTCCTTATGCCGCAAGCATGGTCTAATAATGATGTTTGTGTAAGATTTTATAAGCTAGGTACTTTGGAAATTAGTACAACTTTTTAGAAACTTGAAAGGGTGAAGGATGTGCAAAGTATCATTATTTCTCATGTAAAAACAAAATTCTTAAAAGGCTTTTTCTTATCAAAGAAAAATGAAAGATTGTTTGATTTTGCAATTTTGGGGTTTACATTAGCTTATAAAGATTATTAATATAGTATTATTTTCCAACCTGAAAATAATTTTTCCTAATGGCTGTTGAAAGTAAAACTACTACCTACAATACATTTTGACTCATTATATAAGATAATGATAAATTTAAATACATGTACTTTTTAGGCATCTTAAGAATGTGGAAGAGAAATGGAAATATAGACTAAAAATACTATCTTTGATAATTTACTAATCTTAATAGTTTGGAGTATCAAATATTGTTTATTCAAGAGCCCTATACTAGGTCTTTGTATGAGTTGTCTGCCTGATTTTATTGCCTAGTGTTATAATTGTATTATTTTACATTTGTGGAGCAAAGCTCTATATTGTCTTCCTTTAATTATCAACTAATTCGCTTGTGACACTTGACCCACGCTATAACAGTAGTTACTTCCTCTTCTACTTTCTCTTTGCCTCAATTTTTATTATAGCACTTATCAAAAATCATGACCTCTGGTTTCTACTTGAATCTTTTCTCTAGACCATGAATTCTTTGAAGATATTATAAATATCTCTGTATGCACTTTGTAAAATCTTTGTATTTCCAACCCTCATGCTTGTAGGTACCACTGCAGCAGTAGCGTTTAAAAATTTTATTCATTCAACTATTTATTGGGCACCTACTCAGTGTAAAACTCTGTTTGGTAAACAAAGCAGACATGGTTCCTAATATAGAAGATTGTTTACTAAGGTCCTTAGGTTAGGCTTCCAGCCAGATAGTACAGTTAGAACATAATAATTGTATTACATACTGTACTCAGGCTGCCATAACAAACTACCATAGACTAAGTGGTTTAAACAACAGAAATTTATTTTCTCACAGTTCTGAAGACTAGAAGACTTAAGATGAGAGTGCCAGCATTGTTGGTTTCTAGTGCAGACTCTAGTTCCTGGTCTATAGACTGCCTCCTTCTTGGTGTGTCCTCACATGACAAGGAGAGAGAGAGCACATGCATAAGCTCTGTTGTTTTGTATTTTTTTTTAATCCTCCCCCAAGTATATGTTTATTGATTTTAGAGAGAGGGGGAGAGAGAAACAGAGATAGAGAAACATCTGTGTGAGAGAAAAACATCAATCAGTTGATTCCGTATGCACCACAACCAGGGATTGAACCCGCAACCTTTTGGTGTATGGGACAATACTTCAACCAACTGAGCCGTCCAGCCAGGGCAACATAAGAATTTTGAGGGGATACAATTCAGCCCATAGCAATATTCATGAAACCTATATGAAAGGTAAACTTTGAACAAAATTTGATGTTGCTGTTCATTTAGTGGAAGTGTTTGAATTTACTATCAACAAGGGCACCGTAAATTTTATAAAAATATGATCCTTTCATTAAAAGTAATTAAAGTTTAGTAGAGACTAGTTTTTTACTCAGTTAAGCAAATTTCACCCATTTCTTTTGCTGCAGCTTTTTGTTTTCTTCATGAACTCATTGAACTTGGTGCCCTCATGCCAGTATTTCATCTGAGGGTATTATAGAGAGCAAGAGAAACTTGGTACCTGCCCTTATCCATGAGCAGGGCCTGTAGAGACCTGATTTTTTTTTTTTTTTTGGCCAGGTGACTATATGTTCACATTTCTAAAATCACATCTTTTAGATACTCACTTATTCATTTGTTTGTAAGATTGTTAACATCTTTTTCAATGGAGGAAAACTATAGCAATGCTAAACTACATCCTTGCTTCTCTAGTTTGTAACTTTACAAATACATGCCAATTAGTATAATGGAATAAGAAAAAAATATATAAAACAATGAGTAAAATTTTATTGCAGCACCGAAAAAATAAATGTAGATAATCTTTTTCTACAGTGCCTTTGTTAAAGGCATTACTCTCCCATGCCAATAATATAAAGTAATCTATATTATATAGATTGCATTCAAGTTACACATTAGCCTGTAAGGTTAATATAAGTTAAATATATTTATATTTATGGAATATATTTTCAGCAATGTGGTTTCATTAAGTTACCTCTTTTCTTACTTGATGACCAAAAATACCACTTTGTGGAGGTTAAAGCCATGGTCAGTACAGATGAATTGAGACTTTTTTTTCCACTTTGAAGTAGTAACACAAATACAAAATGATAACCTCAGTTCTGTGCTTTAACCAGATGGAGAGGAAAGGGAAATTAACTGAGTTAGCCTACTTGAGTTTTTCTATCACTGAAGTTTTTTAGGTCTAGAAGTTTATTAGTAATTGTATTGAACATGTATTACATATTAGACTCTAATACTGCAAGGTGCTGGAAATACAAAGGTGTTCCTAGTCCTTGTTCTCAAAAAGTTTGTCATACAGTGTTAAAAGGGCTATGACCGGGTGCTGTATGAGTACACAAAAAGAATAACCTACCCAAACTGGTGATGATTCCTGTCTTGAATCCTGAAGGATGATTAGGTTTTAAACAACATGAAAGTTAGAAACAAGCATTATAGACCAAGAAAGAGGCATGTACAAAGGGCTGAAGGCAAAAGAGGACATGACCCACTTTTGGAAACTGCAAGCAGATTATAAGGTGAGCAGAAGCTAGATCACATAGAACCTTGATACCATGATAGGAAGTTTGGATTTCACCCTAAAGACTAGGGGAGCCTTTAAGGATTATCAAGCCTTTAAGGAGATTAAGTGGCCAGATTTGTATTTGAGAAAGAAGACTGGCTAGTGCAAAGATTAAATCAGAAAGGCTTAGATTGGATGGACTAAGACCAGGGAGGAGGTTTTTGCAATATTCAGAGACAAATGATAAGGGCTTGAACTCTTAAGATTAAGGTTAGTGTCAGGTTAACAGTTAAATAGAAGAACCAGTTGAATATAGGAGGTGAAAACGTTGAAGAGTATTCAAAGATGATGCTAAGTTTATTGGGTTGGAAAATGAACAGTAAGGCACAGATAGATAATCCATGTGGACATTGTCACCAGGGATGGTGGTAGGATTGGAGAGACACTGTGAGACAAATGCCTGGTGAATGTGAGGAAGCAAACATGAGGCCATTCTCATCTACTGAATATTTTTTGCAAAGTAATAAATTCATTACAATTTTTTTTTGTGTTTTAGTACAAAGTAGTTGTGCCCAAAATTGGAAACATACTTGATCTTTGTACAGCATTGTCTGCTTTATCAGGAGTACCTGCAGATAAGGTAAGATGTTTCTGGTTTTGAAGTATTTAAGTTGGAGTTCAATTTTGCAGTGTTGTAAAACCAGCTCAATAGAAATATGTTTTGTTTTGTTTTTTTAGATGATAGTTACTGACATATACAATCATAGATTTCACAGAATATTCGCAATGGATGAAAACCTTAGTAGTATTATGGAGCGAGATGATATTTATGTGTAAGTATAAAATTCATTGTGCAAAATATTACTTGAGAAAAATTCAAAGGAATAAGTTTTCAGAATTTATAGTCAATTTTGTCTTTGTAGGTTTGAAATAAACATCAATAGGACAGAAGATACAGAGCATGTGGTTATTCCTGTTTGCCTAAGAGAAAAATTTAGACACTCAAGTTATACACACCATACTGGTTCTTCACTTTTTGGTCAGCCTTTTCTTATGGCTGTACCTCGAAACAATACTGAAGATAAACTCTATAATCTCCTGCTTTTGAGAATGTGGTAAGTGTCAGATAATTCTACATTAACAAAATAAAATATAAAATAGCTAAAGAAAGTAAATGTGCACGATACTATCAGAATATAATTAGAAAGTCTGTATTATCTTAACTTTGTTTAGACAGATAGCAATTTAAAAAACCCAAGTATAGTCTAATCCACATTCTTGATCATGTAAAACATTACTAAGGTAATTTCAAACCCAGGAAACATGAATTCTTTTAGCTGTTTTACACCAGAAGTTAACAATTGGAAGAAAATAAAGGTTTATCATGTATATACTCTGAAATAAGGTTATGTTTTATTTATTTATAACTACCGCTAATTTAAGAACTCATGCAAATAAATAGTTTTATTTAAAAGGATAAACTTTCATGGTTGAGAGTATCGTAAGGCAACTGCTTTTTGTCTTCCTATAACCTTGTTTTCAATTTTAAGGTAATCAGGAATATCACTTGATATCTTTCTTTTATCTTGTATAGCTGATATATTTAGTATTCTTAGATACCTATTTTAAATATTGTAGTGCTATAACCAATAAAGATCACATCACACAACAGTAAATGATCTTAGCAATAATATATATTTCATCTAAATAAGGATTTTTATGCAATAACTTTTTAAACTGAAGAATTATTTGCCACAGATTTTTAACACATAAAAGCATGTTAAAATGCAAGGAGAACAAATTAACTTTTTATAAAGACAATCAAAACAAATGATTAGTCAGTTGTACTTGGAACTTTATCTTGAGACTGAATTTATCCTTGGATCTACTAAATAACCACTGTTGTTACATTAGTAAGTTCTGTTTTATTTAAAGAATAGAAAACTTTAAGTCCTTGCCTTTATAGAACTGAACTTGTTTGATTTCTAATTTTATTTAAGCCGATATGTCAAAATATCTACTGAACCCGAAGACACTGAAGGATCCCTACACTGCTGTAAGGACCAAAATATTAATGGGAATGGCCCAAATGGCATACATGAGGAAGGGTCGCCAAGTAAGACTTTCCTATTAAATTGTAAAAACTCTTCACTTGGATTATTGCCTCAGAGAAAAGTTGAGAGGATGGGGATTGAGGAACTAAAATATATCTGCAAGGCTGTGTGAAAAATAATGGTAGTATTAATTTTTAAATGTAGCATTGAGATTGTTTAAATTCTAATATCTAAAATTAGGTGAAATGGAAACAGATGAACCAGATGATGAATCCAGCCAAGATCAAGAACTTCCCTCTGAGAATGAAAACAGTCAGTCTGAAGATTCAGTTGGAGGAGATAATGATTCTGAAAATGGATTATGTACTGAAGAAACTTGCAAAGGTCAACTCACGGGACACAAAAAACGTTTGTTTACATTCCAGTTTAACAACCTAGGCAATACTGATATCAACTACATCAAAGATGATACCAGACATATAAGATTTGATGATAGGCAGCTTAGGCTAGATGGTAAGTGTTCGTGAAAACTGGCTTGACTGAGCGCTAAACTTGAGTAAAGCATGTTTTCTTTTAGGTGAAAACCACCAAGTTCAGTACGTGAATTTTAATATTTACATATCTCCCTAAATAAAATCTTAAATCCTTAATTTCTAAGTATACTAAAACATATGTGTTTATTTAAATAGTGGTTGGACTTATGCTTAAGTTTTGTTTTGTTTTAACTCCTGAAATACTTTAATGGCTTCGCATTTGCCCTGATCACCTAATAAAAGTTAAAAAGACTGCTATTTGTTTATTCTCATATATATATATATATATCTTAACAATAAAATACACTGACTTTAACATTAATGCATTTTAAATATAAAAGAAAAAATATGTTTTCCACCTTAGAAAGATGTTTTCTTGCTTTGGATTGGGATCCTGATTTGAAAAAAAGATATTTTGATGAAAATGCTGCTGAGGTAAGTGGTGACTCATTTTTTATCTTTTCCATGTTGATTACACTGTTTTGTTACGTTCTTTGGCTTCTACCAAATGTGTTTATTTTGCGAGTATAAAATTGGTTAGTTATATACTAGAAAAGACTTGTTGGTTTTGAACATACTTTCTGTTTATACTATTTAGTTGTTTTTAGGTGTGTATGGAGGAGTTATTTAGAAGGGTGCTATAAATCTCAAATGAAATAATAAGCTTTATGATTCTTTTGAGAAAGTTTAGGAGTTTTTCATTACTATTTATAGTAAGATGGTATCACTAAAATGAGTTTTGTTTCATTTGTTCTCTTAACTCAAGAAATACTTCTCTTTAGGATTTTGAAAAACATGAAAGTGTGGAATATAAACCGCCTAAAAAACCCTTTGTGAAATTAAAAGATTGTATTGAGCTCTTTACAACAAAAGAAAAGCTAGGTGCTGAAGATCCTTGGTAAGAAACAAAGTTAAATAATAGTTTCTAATATTTTTTTAAGGATTTATACTGAGGTATGTGCTATATGGAGTTAGAAAGGTGATAACTAAATTCCCTTTCATATTTTAAATACTAAGCATTTCTTTATATGACACTATTCTATTGAGAGGGATGAGAATGTTTATAAAAGCATTATAATGTTAAGCTTTAATCCCATTTTACTATATTTTGTATAATAACCATTTTACCATGAATAATAAATTTTAGTTACTTTTTCTTGAGAAATTTTAGCTGTGCTGCCATTTTGAGAGAAACTGTTTTAGGAAAATTGTAATACGTTTTGTGGTGTTATTCCATTAGAGCCCAAAAATTTTGAGAGTTTTCTAATACCTGTATCTCAGCAGTTTTGTAATACACCTGTGTCTTTTTAGCATAGTGAAAAATAATTAGCTCTCGTCATTTATTTGAATACTTATTTATATGATAGTTTATAACCTTAACTCTATTTAGGAAATGTATTTAAAATAATAACAGGAATTCCTTTCAGTCTGGTGTATATTAGGCATATAATAACTGCTCACTGAAACAATGTAGAACTTGTCAAACTTTTTATGTAGAGGGAGTTTTGATTGCCTCTGTCATGTTTTAAATGTTTATTTTTAGGTATTGTCCAAATTGTAAAGAACATCAGCAAGCCACAAAGAAATTGGATTTGTGGTCCCTGCCTCCAGTACTTGTGGTACATCTTAAGCGATTTTCTTACAGTCGATATATGAGAGACAAGTTGGATACCTTAGTTGATTTTCCTATCAAGTAAGTTTTGGTTATACTTCATAAACATTGGACAGCTTGAACTTTTTTCGACATCAGATAGCATTGGGCCCACTTTCAGTTTTTGAGTGTATTTTTTAGTAGTTCTAACAATTTGTAAGGATCAGTAATAATTTTTATTTCTACTTAGAGATTTTTTTTTTCAAAGGACAAAAAGAAGATATTCTTAAAAAAGAATAACACTAATTCTGTATAACATTATTATAGGTTCAGTGGCCTTGTTCATAAATCTAAAGATATTCATAGGACCTTAGTGATTTTGTTTTTTTCTAAGAATTAATCATCAATTATTCCTAAATATGCTTTTAAAAAAGACTAACGTAATGTATAAAAACAGAACAATGGAACTGCTTAGATAATGCAGTAGTGTTATTGTGTCACCCATCCTTCAGTTTTCTTATGGCATTGTCGAGAATACAACATCATATCTGTAGAAAGGTATAAAGCAGTCTGGCAATAACAATTTTGTAGCTTTCACTAAACATACCTGGGAATTCAGAAGGACCAAAAGGGAATGTTGTATTCTGATTTATGTTGTCCAAGAAGGACTTCATCAAACAAAATATTACAACAAGAACTTTACACTGTCCCATTTTGCTAAAAGAACATTGATAGTATTCTTATACGTTTCATGATATTTCTGCACCAAATTTACTTAATAAAGGTAAGAAGTAGAGCATGCTGAAGGCAGTTATATATTACAAAGGTGATTGGAAGGGTATAAATGATATAATATTTAAAAACATTCTGTAGATTGCTTATTCTAATTGGTGATTATAAATTTAAAATTTGAATTGTTTTGCAATTATAGAACCAAAAAGTAATTTTAGCAAAATTGTGCACCATCCAATTTTTCAAGAATATAGCATTTTGACAATATAAGTACAAGAAGAACCGTAAGTAATGATAAGCTAGAAGCTATTAGAGATGTATTCAAAGTTCAGAATCATTATCACTTTTTAATGAGGTAAGTACAAAAAGAATAGCTCAAGGTAACTGTAAGCTATAAAATGGTCATGTTTCAGTTTCATGATTGACAAATTATAAACAGCTGGTTGCATTTCAAAGAATGTTGCATATGCAACAGAAGGGAATAGAGTTCATTACATTTAGAGAAAACATAAAACTAACTTGATCTGTTTTTAAAACAGTGACTTGGATATGTCGGAATTCCTAATTAATCCAAATGCAGGTCCTTGCCGCTATAATTTGATTGCTGTGTCCAACCACTATGGAGGGATGGGAGGAGGACACTGTAAGTTGACAATTTCCCTTTTTACTAAAATTATGATGTTTTGAGAACTCCAAACTTTTCTTAAGGTATTTACACTTAAAGGAAAATATGAGATGTGCCTTACATGTAGTAGTTGTTCAGTAAATATTGGTTAATGAATGAATCTGCTTTTGAATGTTTTTTGACATCAGGAGTAGAGAATTGAGTTATTCATACTCCTCAGTTAAAAGAACAGGAAGATTACATGTCTATTCAGGGCTCCTATCCTTACTCATTCTCCTTCCCCTGCTCTTTCTAATGTGTTTAACATACATGCTCTTATAAATCATGCATCATTAAATTACATGGTTTATATTGTGCTATAAATCTTACCTTTTTCTCTCAACACTTAAGATATGTCTATATAGTCTGTTGCTTATAAACTCATGACTCAGATATATCTTATTTTCTCTCTCTACATACTGGTGGACATCCAAATTGCCTTTAACTTCCTACCACCGTAAGACTGATAAACATCACTGTTTATGGTTCCCTTTGTGAGAGTTTCTTTGAGCTACACACCCAGAAGTGAGATTGCTGGGTCATGAGTACCTAAGTACTGCCAGATGGCTGTCGAGGATGGTTATACCAGTCTGTACTCTTCAGTTGATTTTTCTATTGAACCATTTTTGCATTCCTGGGAAATCCTACTTATCTTTTAGTATTTTTTATATACCCCGTTGGATTTGGTTAATTAATTTTATTTAGGATTGTTACAATTAATTTGTAAGTGAAATGTCTACCCTAATAAAACAGACTGGGATTCTTTATCTGTTTCCTGGGGCAGTTATCATTGTATAAGAATTAACTATTCGTGAAAATCTAAGAGAATTACCTGTAAAAATTCACCTACCTGGGCTCTGCATCCTTAAACATTCCTATTTACATCATGCTTTTTTGTTGTTGTTCAGTTGTAGTTGCCCCAATTTTTCCTTAGTTGCTCTTCCCTGCCCTGCCCACCCACCCTGTTGTCCATGTCCATGGGTCCTTTATACGTCCTGGTTTTTGAAGTCTACTCAGTTTTCTCCTACCAAAATGTGCACAGTATGGCATTTTCTATTTTTCCAAAAATATACCTGTTTTCTAATTTATTTGAGAATAGTTGTTTATGATATTCTTATGCTATATTTTTTTCTTTGCCTTTTTTTTTTTTAATTGGTCTCAGATCTGTCTTATTACTCTGTTCAAAGAATTAGCTTTCCATTTTATTAACTTTTCCTGTTTGTTATTACATGTATGTATTCTATCTTATTGTTTTCTTCTCTTCCCGTTGGTATATTTTTCTTCTTGTTACTTTGGATTTGCTCTGTTGTTCTTTTCCCAACTTTTGGGGTTGAATGTTTTTTGCTTTCATTTTTTTTCCTCTTTTGAAGGCTATTCTAAAAGTTCTAAATTTCCCTCTAAATGCTGCTTTATCTGTATCCCATAAAATTTGGAATACAGTATTTTCAATTATGTACTTTTCTAAATGGTTTTAATAAAGCTCTCCTTTTGTTCTTAATTTTATTTTGTAATGGGCATTGTATTATATTAATCCATAAAACTTATTAAGGCTTCCATGTGGCTTAATAAATGGTCTGTTTCTTAATGTTGGTGTGCTTGAAAAACAGATATTTTCTATTCAGAGTTTTATATTTCTCTAATAGTTTAACCTTATTAATTCAAATTATTACTGTCTCTGGTCATTTTTCATGTTTATTCTATCTCTGAGGAATATTTCAGGACTTATATTGAAAGTGTCAATTTATCTGTTTCTTTTACCAGTTTTTATTAGCTTTTTTTTTTTTAGTTAGTTGCATTTATGTTTATAATGGGTAGCTCTTCTTTATGTTACTCCTTTTACCAGGATTTGACATTCCTTTTGACCTTTTGTTCCTCTCAGAATTATAAATGTTAGTCTAGCTTTCTCTTGATGTTTTTTTTTTACCAACTCTTTGTGCCTTTTTGTAGGATTTGTTGTCTTATTATTATTTCTGTTAGATTTTGTCTTTTTATTCAATCTAACAATATAGTTCTTTTTAATTTGTAAGTATAGCAGTCGTGAGTTCAGACTGACAAACTTAGGGCCCACAATAAGGTCCACCCAGAAGAACAATATATTTTTGTTTGTGTGAGGGGTAGAATTATTTAGAAGACATGGCCTATAAAGTATTATTGTTTTAGAAGCTATGGCAGCAGATAATTGTTTTGGGGACATTTTGCAACTTTGTTTCCTCAGTTAATAGGTAGTTTATATAAAGCATGGAATAGAAAAGGGGCTTTTTTTATTAACTTAAAGGTGAAGCAAAAATTTAAAAATTGTGCAAATTAATTAATCACTTTTTACCTTTCTCTTGCTCTGTACTTCTGTTTAAGATTGAAAATGATTTTGGTGTAAAAGCCACTACAAATTAGTGGGATAGTATTGTTGGAAAAACATTTGTCACAGAAACTTTAAATTATGGTTGAAGTTTCAAATTTTGGAGTCAGAGACATACCTGGGTTTAAATCCTACCTCAGTTACATAACAGTTACACTGTTGGACAAATTAAATTTTTCTTGATGCCTCACTTTCCCCATCTAAAATTGGGATGATGATGATGATGATGATGATGATGTTGTTGATATATAATACCTTCATTATAAATAATGCATGTAAAGTGCATGGCACTGTTCCTGGTACATGATAAATATTAATTACTGTTTATTATCATTAATATTGTTATTCTGTGAATTAAAAAATAATAAATCTGTCTGTTTGCCCCTGGGATGAAAAATGTTACAAATTCATCTTATATGAAAAATATCTTAGGCATGTGGATTATAGGAAATCATTCTAAAAACCTTTAATCAATGGAATCAGTTGAATATGTAATAAATAGGCCTTATATAGATGATTATCATATGATTTTAATAGGTTTTCCTCACATAGGTGATTTTAAGGTTTTAAGGGTTCTCCCCAGGAAACCATAAGTCATTGCAGTTAAAGAAGTGATTTTTTTTTATTAGATACTGCTTTTGCAAAAAATAAAGATGATGGAAAATGGTACTACTTTGATGACAGTAGTGTCTCAACTGCATCTGAAGACCAGATTGTGGTAAGTGTGTCTTTTATTTTCTGAAAATCAAGGGATTCAGTTCTAAAAGGGGTCTATGGGACACTTATATTCTAGCAACTCTTAATAGCTCTGAATTTTTAAAATGTAAAATTGTTCCATAAGTGGAAATTTGTTTTCTGAATTTACCCACTGACAGAAGTATAAATTGCAGTATGAAAATTTTCTTGGTAGCTTTCAAAATGAAAACTGGGGTTTTCTATAAAAAAATAATAAATTGTTTTTATACTAAAAATCTCCTCCAGAAAGCAGGCTCAGATATTTCTAGACATTGACTACTTTAAGTCTGTATGCTAAAATAGAAAAACCAATTTTTTTTTTATTTTATTTTATTTTTTTATTTTTTGCCCTGGCTGGGTGACTCAGTTGGTTGTAGTATTTAACCTGAGTCTACAAGTACAAATAGGAGTGCATTGGACAAAAGAAGCAAAATATTCTACCCAAAAAGAATAGTACCTACAAAAAAGTAAGGAGGCATGACAGACCGTGCCAGTTAGGGGAACAGCAAATAATTTGGTATTACTGAAAGAAAAAATTCTTGTTAGGGATATGGGCAGAAATTAGCTAAATTTGGAACTCAGATCAAGAAAGATGCCATTCTTCATTATTTAGACTCTTTTTTAAGTCTGAGAAGCACTGGGTGATTGTTAAGCAACAAAAGAATATTATTACATTTGTATCTTAATATCTGTCTGAGAACACTAGAAGATATATTGGAAGGCATTGAAAAAGGCAAAAAAAGCCATCATATTCTGCCTCCAACAGAAAGAAGGCTGTAGTGTAATTTAAGAAGTGAGAGCTTCTAAATTTATTATGTTGTACATCTGAAACTAATATATTGTATGTCAACTGTAATTGAAAATTTTTTTAAAAATTAAATAATAAATTTAAAGCAGTGGTAGTGTACAGATAAAGGGAGACTGGATTTATGAGATTTACTAGACAGAATTAAATTAAGATTAGAAATAAGTGGCGATATAGAGATGCAGAGAGGAAAAAGTTAAAAGATAACTCTTACTTCATAATTCACCAAAATATGAACTATATAGGAAGAATTTGCTGTTGAAGTTTGAGGTACCTGTACAACAGCTATGTGAAATGGACATTTTCCTTAGGTAGTTTGACTCACAGGATTAGAGGTCAGGTGTGAGAACTGACTTAAGTTAATAAATTTGAGTTGTGGGTTTCAGGTAAGGGTTGGAAGAAGATACACATTGAGAAAGAGTGGTGGGCTGCAGACAGAACATGACTTTTTTTTTAAGGGAAGGATTTAATGAGCCCACAGAGGAGTTAGAAGAAACCATAGAGATCTAAGGAAAAGGAGTATCACAGAAACTAAAAATGGTTGGATGCAGGAAAGAAGAGTAGTAAAACATTAAATGCTATAGAGAAATTGACTAAAAGAAGTTTTAAAAAGGCATTTATTTAATTTATTTACAGGAGGTTATTGACCCTAGTGAGAACTATTTCATTACAATGGTTGGTGCAACCATTAGGTCATATTGAATTGAGAAATATGCAGAAGAGTGAATGGTGAATGTCAGACTACTACCCTGGCTGTGAGGAAGGCTTTTAATGCCAAAAATTCTAGAAAATAAAGGCCTCACTAAAGATACACAGCAATGATTGAAGAAGAGTTGAACTTGACAGCAAACATAGAACAGTGTGATTAGTATTAGAAAGAAGCTTGTCTTTTCCTTAGAGAAAGGAGGAAAGAAGGAGTAGAATTCTATTTCATGTTAGAGTAACTGGGTTAACCTGTAATATAGTTGCATTTATTCATCTGTCCAACTAACTTAGAAGAGAATAAAAATGTTAAAATTCCAGTGACCATTCTTCACTTCTAAGTAGAAGTCATCTTATATTTAATCAATGTTCATAACTGCCATCTGACCCAGTGTGGTTTTTCAATTTGATTTTATGCCCTATCATTAAAATTGGTTGCCAGCTAAAGATTCATACTATATTTCATGTGACCTTTGAGAATAATGACCTTTATAACATCCTTTGTTTGTTTTTACAGTCCAAAGCAGCATATGTACTCTTCTACCAGAGGCAAGACACTTTCAGTGGAACTGGCTTTTTCCCTCTTGACCGAGAAACTAAAGGTGCTTCAGCTGCCACAGGCATCCCGTTAGAAAGTGACGAAGATAGCAATGATAATGACAATGATATAGAAAACGAAAACTGTATGCACACTAACTAATGAAAGTCCTAGAAGCCATAAAAGAGAGACTTTCCTGCTGGTGGTATCTATTGAAATGAAGTTATCCACCACATTAAACAAAAGTCTGAGATGGGGAGTTTCAGATAACCGAATGTAAATCCTTTATCTGATTTTAACTTGTGCAGTACTTGAAGTGAAACACAATGAAAACTTTAACAGAAATTGTCTCTTAATACATTTACAGTCTTGTATTTACAAGCTAAATATATATAGGAAATCACAAATAAATCCCTTTTAAGTTTGCTGCTGTTTTGATGAATTATGTTTTCTTTAAGTTTTTGGATGTGAGTTAATTGATGACAAATGTTAAATTTGTGGATGTTGGTCATTTATTTTGCTCTAATAATACTGCAAGAAAACTATGGCTGAACTTAGTTTTTGGATAATCTAGTTTATGTGCATTAGGCTGCCACATATACTACTATGATATTTAGCTACAGTATCAATGTGGCATAAATACTGCAGTAGTATTCTTGGAAAACCAAATTTTCAAACTATCCCTGGTAATCAATGTGGGCCTATTAAAAAAACAAATCATAATAGAAGAAACAATCTTGAGTAAGTTATATCCTTTCATAGTGTCATTAAATATCATCTTACTGCTACTGTGGAAACAGGTTCTAGATTTCATACTACATCTAAAGTAATTTTTCAGTTAAATGTAAGTATTTTTTACAGCTATCAGGATCTATTCCTTAGACATTCAAATTCTTTTTGACTTGCTTTAAAATGCATGTCTTTAATCTGGTGTTGGTCCAAAATTAAAATTTTGGCTGTCTGTTTTTCTCTACCCCATTTTTTTGTAATTTGGCAAGTTAGCTCTCCCAATTACTGTAATATAAGGACAGACTTAATAGTATTCTGTATCCATAGTAATAATTACATCAAGGTTAGGATGAGAAATTTTTCATACACTGGCCTTTAAATAATTAATGGACAATTGGCTCTAAAGGTAGGTCTGTTAACTTTCTTTGTGTGTTCCTGATGGAATTCACCATAGCCTTACAGCTTTTCTCAGAAGGTAACTTGCTATAAGAGAATTGGCATTTGCATGTTCCAGAGTTAGAACCTGTACAGTATATAAAGCATACAAACCTTGGATTTGATTTTAGTTCACCACATTTAAGGATCCAGGATGCCAAAAATATGTGTGAACAGTTGAAACATTTTTCATTCGCTGCTTTTTCCCTTTGATCTAGTTCAAAGAATGTATTGTCAATTGGCAAACAATACTGCCTTTAATAGAAAATCTAAATGCTGGGGCACATTTCACATATCGACTACCTGAGAAATTGCTTTGTGTCCCACTGTTATTAAAGCAAAAATATAATGTTCTTCACTTGAACTAATCAAATACAATAGATTATAAATTGTGTATTGTAAATAAAAGTTCACTCTGTGAGTGCACATTTTGGTAAATTATTTATTTATGTTAGCATTTAAAGTTTAAAAAATAATGCATTTGACCAGGATAATAAATAAATGAGGTATGTTGATCATGGCTTTGCTTTATACCTGATATTAAAGCTGGTTTTTCATCCTGGTATTTTAAAAGCTGCTTTGGGTTTGTTTTTTGGTTTTCTTCTTCTTTTTCTTTTTCTTCTTCTCCTTATTTTTCTTTTTTTCTTTTTCTTTTCTTTTTTTTTAATGTAAACTAACCTCCTGCATGACAGAGGTTAAAATTTTGTCTGCACTTGAGTTCACTTGAGTTTACATTTGAAATGTGCATGTTTATTTATACAGATTTCAATAAAGCTATTCAAGGCCTTATTTAGTCTTTTATTTCTTACTCTGAATCTTTGGATAAAAATGGATAGGTGACTGCCTATATGCTAGGTTTTTTTGAAGTTACCATGTAGTTAAAAATGTAAAAGAAAGCATATCAGAGCAAGTGAATCCTACTGTTTAAGGACATGTTTTAAAGTTGATTTTTTAAATTTAATCATTCATTAAACTGATGTTTGTGCACCTACTAATCTTCTACCATCTCTAGAGTAAACAAATATTGCTGCAGTCACAGAGCTTGCAGTCTTCCTACTTGTCTACCAGCTAATAGACTATATTTCCATTTTTCTGAGGCTTAGAGAAAAGCCAAAATTAACTTTCTAACCCTAGATTCCAATCTCCACCCTAATTGTACATAGATACCATTCCTTTTTAATGCCTGTAATTCTGTTCCCACTGGAAATGATGTTGTTAATGCCATTGAATTTGTCAAACTGAAATGACATTATCAACTGCAAAAAAATAAACTAAAAATCTTGCAAAAGACTCATCTATACTCTAAAAGTAGGTATTCATTGGTAATACAGGGTGGAAAGAATACATACAGTCTAGAATTCTACTTTTAGCTTTGCTACTTAGTAATCATACGACTTTGAACTTAATCTCTCTCTCAGTCTGTTTCATTACATGTAAAATGATGATGATAATAACAGCAGCATTTATTGAGCACTCACCATAGACCAGGCACTATATTAAAGTGTTATGTATATATCTCATTTACCACAGTAGTTCTGAGGTAGGGACAGTCACCATCCCCATTTTTCACGTGGAGAAACCAAGGTACAAAGCAGTTAAGTAATACTCTCAGGTTTTCACATGGTTTCTGTGTGGTGGAGTCCATAATTTATCCTGAGATGTATGTAATACCTCCCACTGTTACAGCCTCACAGGATTGTTGAGAGTTTAAATGAGCTCATGTAGTTTATGGGAAGGTGCTTTGTGAACTATGCAGTATATTCATTACTTTTTTCTTCAGTCTAAATAGAAAAGTCATCTTGAAGTCTAGTAACTGCGTCCAAAAGTATCTCCAGCTCAGCATTTGAGTACTGAGTAAAAAAGATACCAGCTGGAATATTGATTAACCTTTCCCTTTTAAAATTCAGCTTATGTACATTTATTAAAATTATAAATGTTATATGGCATTTTTTCCTTTTCTTGTTCATCTAACTTAAGTGCCCTTCTTTACATTTCCCCAAATGCAACCCTGGCTTTCAGGACTTTTTCTTCACCTATACTTTAGTTGTAATTAAACTGTATGAAAAAGCTGTTTAAATGTCTTGCTTTCTTCTATAATATGTGTAGTTTTAGTAGTCCTATTTTAATCCTTGCTTTCCTGGCAGCTAGATAGAAAAGCCACACAAAATACTGATTTGGGCACGAAGAACATCAGTAAGTACTAAAGCCATTGGTACAGTATGAAGACAGTGATTTTTCATCAACTAATTTCACTAAGGTGACGACATGAGAAGGAAGACATCAGAGGAGACTGAGAGAAGATGAGGGGTGTCTCATTCAGTGCCTTACCAAAGGGGTTGGGGGCAGCCTGCCAACAGGAGTCTTCCACCCAGAGAGGAGGAATGTATGTCACTGGTGCGTTGTAATCATCAAAAGCAGGCCAATTTGTAATCTATTTAAGTTCTTTACACATGAGGTGTTTCATTACTGCCCGCTTCCCACCATGCCTACTTTATATGCTTCTGATCTTTACTTATACCATGTACATGAGCACATTCTCCCCAGTTTAGTAAAGTAGAAATGTGAAGAACTCTTGTACATTAGGGGAAGAAATAAGTTTTCTAAAATCTCCGAAGAGTGAAAAGGAAAATTTCATTTTTAGAGCCAAAGAAGAGTATTGGAAGTCATTATTCATATTTTTTACTCTACAAAAAAAGCTTCTCCTGAAAACACAATTTTGTTGATAATGGGCAATTCATTTAAGTGCCAGAGGATAGAGAAAGGAAAAAAGGGGTTTTTCCTGCTGACTTACATATTAAGTTGCAGAGCTATGCTATATTGTTTTGTTATCAGATTTTTCTAATGAGAAATACATACAATTTTTTGTGAGCATTATTCTAGCTTCGTGGGGCATTTTAATTCATTTTGTATGTATTTCATGTGCTTAATTGATATTTACTATGTATTAAGCAAAGGATTTCAAAAAAGCTCAGGCAACAAAACTTCCGTTCAAAACTGGATTAGTATATTTAAATTTTTGTAAGCTACATGGAATAGGTTTCTAAGTATCAGAATTGGGAAGAAAAAATGCACATGGTAAAAATTCAAATATTGATCAAGCCTAATTTGCATTAATGATGGGGTAAAGAATTTTAAAGTGGGTAATATGAAAAAGTACAAAAATTATTTTTGACCAATATATGCATTTTTACCCTGTATCATACATACCATGGTCTAATTATATCTCAGCTCTGCCTTTCGGAGCCTGGAAATTGCTGGGGTTGTGAAAGGAAAAAACTAGGTTATTAAGGGAATTCAGAAAGTGAATAAACTGTTAAAATTTAACATAATATTTTGGATTAAACTCAAAGGACAGAGAAAATCAGATTATTTTTATGTCTCTTTTTCCCCTAGAAACGTCTGTTAAATGTGATTATACAAAACAGCTAAAAATGCAACTATCTTTGAAAATTGTTTGTTTTAATGGAAATGCTGAAAAATAAGACTGCACATTTTAAATATGCACAAAGCAAATATTTTAAATGTTTAAATTGTATTGCTAATTAACTGTTCCACTATAGAAACTCATGGTTGAAGTTGGTCCTCATTTTGCTCAAAGTTTCCCTCATATCAAGAACTTTTGGCTTGTTCTATAGAGTTTGGTGAAGCAATGGAATTAAATCTATGCACATAAAAGTAAAACAATACATATGGAAACATCCTAACAGCCTTTTCCCATAATGTTTATTCTTAACACTTATCTCAGTAATGAAAATTCTTAACACTTCCCAAACTGTTGTTTTAAAGCTTGAATGTTACCTTGCCTTTTAATTCTTATTACTAGTCTTTCAGATACGTAAACTTTGTAACATCTTAAACTGAAGTGTCATTGAAACTTTTTTATAGTATTTTCTTTTAAACCATAAAGGAACTTTGTAGGTTAACAGACATTGTAATTCCTTATTCTTCCGCGCACAGATTCTTAGGTGCGCTAGGTTTTAAATAATTCATTTCGTGTTCTGCTATATCTGGCCTTACGTGTGGCCTTCATTCTTTCACCTGGGCCTGCTTTCATCTGACCTTGATTTCTCCCTATTAGTAGTGAAAGTATTTTCTTTATAGTGATAATCATCTTTCTATTATATCAATTGGGCAACTTTTAAATTTTATGAATTCATCAGAATTAATCCCATCATGTCCTTTAGCTCATTTTCCTCAAGAAGCTCAAGATGCCCAGGTCATTGTTCATCCCCTGAATGCCCTAATTCCTGTGTCCTGAAAATTACTTAAAACTAAGCAACCTACAAACGAGTTAATTTAGAATTGCTCTAATTTGGGGGGGGGGGTGTTTTAAAATTTAAGATGGAATTCCTATAGGACATTTAAATACTGAGTGGCTTTAGTAGGATAAAACACTTCTATTCATAAAACTCAGTTACATTCAATTTTGAGCCATGTTTCCATTATATGAGCTGAAGCAATACTGCAGAGTCAAACAGTGAATATCAATAACCATAGATGACTTGGTTAGTGTTTGCTGGAAGGCAGTGAGATAGGTAGGAAACATTTTATATTTAGAACCATGTCACCAGAGCTGGCTCTAAATAAGACATTTGCCTTTGAATTTCGTTTTTCTCAACCATCAAATGATACCATTTTTTTTGCAAGGATTGCATTAATGAATATAGAGGTATGAACTTTCAGGTTTTGCAAAATAAGGCAGTTATTTTCTAGTTTGGACAACAAGAATACTATTATCCCCATAAAAGACTTCTTCAATGGAAGGCTCAGATCCAGCTTTTGAAGTTGTTCTTAAATTGTGTGTATATATACATATGTACACACACATGTGTGTGTATGTGTGTATATATGTGTTTAGCAAAAGAATAATCAGTAGTATGTGTCAAATTAATATTTGTTCATTTGTGTACATTTTTCTCCTAGCTCCTCGGAAAGACTTGGAGCAGAAGTCTTGGTGTGATGGTAAGCTTGAAAATTTCTTCATGGATACAAGAATCCAGTTATGTGCTAGCACATACAATTTTTAAAGCTATTTTGAGCCTAACTTCACTGCTTTTACATTTAGAATCTTTGCCTTCAGCAGACAAGGATTATGTTATCTTGTTTCCCCAGTTTCATAAATCATAATCTAAAATTATCTAAGTTAAAAAATTCAGATTTCAGAGGTTATGGCTTTTATTGTGTTTGGATATATTGAGTATTTTAATTTAACCAGTAGTAAATAACTGCATGAATTTTGAGGGGACACAATTCAACCCCTAAGGATAAAATCATAGATGATAAATCAAGTCCTAACTATATAAACTTTTTGCAAGAAACTTGCCTTAAATATAGACAAACAGGTGGATCCTGGTTGGTGTAGCTCAGTGGATTGAGTGCCAGCCTGTGAACAAAGGTCACAGGTTCGATTCTGAGTCAGGGCACGTGCCTGGGATGCAGGCCAGGTCTCCAGTTGGGGGCATGCAAGAGGCAATCAATCAATGTTTCTCTCTCTCTGAAAATAAACAAATCTTTTAAAAACATAGGTGAAATGTAAAGGAAAAGATACGCTGTGCAAATACTACTTGAAAGAAAACTAGGGTAACTACAGTTACAGTATTCCCTCACTTGTTGCAGGCATTACGTTCTAGACTCCCCGCGATAGGTGAAAATCCGCAAAGTAGGAACCTTAAATTTATTTTAGTATTTATATTTTAAGGCTTTATAAGCCCTTCCCACACACTTATAAACCGTTCCCAGTCCCTTATTAACCTTTTCCACACTTTTTTTTTTTTTTTTTAAATCAGCAAAGCGCGAGGTATTTATTCATGAGTCTGAAGACTGGCGCACTGCCAGCCAGGAGCATCCACACTTATAAATACTACTTATGTTCTTAAACGTATTCTACACTCTTAAACCTGTGTAACTTGAACAACATACGTATACAGTACTGCAAAATCCCGTGATATAGCGAAAAATCCACAATAAATAAATATTTTAAAAATCCCGCGATACAGTGAGGCTGCAATAAATGAACCGCGATATAGAGAGGGGCTACTGTATATCAAAATGGACAAATCTGTAATTATAATTAGAGATATCGTTATGCCTCTATTGTAACTGATAGAATAAGACTGAGTCAATAAGACTATAGATGTAACACTATCAACCAACTTGACTTAATTCATATTTTTAGAATATTCCACATAACAGTCAAATATGCATTTTTTTTAACTGCATATAGAATATTCACCAAGATAATCCATATATTGGGCCCTAAAGCAATTCTAAGGGACTTTCTGAAATTTAAATCATGCCAAATATGTTTTCTGAACATAATAGAATTAAACTAGAAATCATTTTTAAAATCTTTAAAATACTTAAAAATTTTAGAAATTTTATAACACTTTAAATAACCTAAGGGTCCACAAGGGAGTAACAAGGAAATTAGAAAATAGACTTCAGGCATGGGTAAACATGACACGCCTCCTCACACAATGACTTGAAAATTACAACTAGCCATGGCTGGTGTGGCTCTGGTTGAGTGCTGGCCTGCAAACCAAAAGGTCGCTGGTTCGATTCCTGGTCAGCGCACATGCCTGGGTTGCAGGCCAGGTCCCCAGTTGGGGGCATGTGAGAAGCAGCCAATTGATGTTTCCCTCACACATCTGTGTTTCCCACTCTCCCCCTCTCTAAAAACTTTTTAATTAAAAATTTTGCTAAAAAACTATAGAACAACCATCATTCAGAACTGTCATAAATCAAGTTGAATGGAAGTCCTACACTACACGATTAAAGAAGAAACCATACTGAAACCGGTAGAAAGGGTGGAGACACAACAGGGTGTACCCATACCCACCAGTGGCAGATAAAAATCAGGAGGGGTATTTTAGAAGTGATGGGTCCCAGCTCCACACTAGGCTCTCCAGCCCAAGATTTTGGTGCCAGAAGGATAGGTCCCCATAACTTCTGGCTATAAAAACCAGTGGGGATTGAGGCTGTGGAAGACAGAAACTGCTGGAGTCTCAGGTAGTTCCTCTAAAACAGCCTGTGCACAGACTTAATCAGACTCACTTCCTCTGAGCTCCAGCATGGGGGCAGTAGATTGAAAGGCTGATTGAGATACATGGGGAGGAACTGAATTGTCCAGCATCGGGGCAAGAGGTAGAAGGCAGCTTTCTCACACTCAGAAGGGCTGAGAGAGACTGTTGTTCATTATCTGAGCCCTCCCCATACAGAGCCATAGAGCCAGCAGGTAGCACCATATCTGAGACTCCAACCTGGCTCACACTGTTTGCCACACCCTGGTGATTTCCTGAGTACCTGCCCCACCCCACCCCAACTTTTGAGCATACCCAAGCTGTTGTCTGTGACTTTTTCACACAAATGGCTTGCCTTGGCCCATACTTAGATTTCCCTGAATTCTTTCAAACAAGCAGGATCTGGCTTCAGCGAGCCTTGTATCCCTTGCTAAGTAGCTCCAGGCCTGGCACCAGCAGCAGCCAGTCTTGGTCCAGAGCTTGGCCTCACCTGGGCACCTCAGCCCAACACAAGTAACAGTCATCTGTAGATAGCTTTATAACTTATGCTGAGTGACCCCAAACAGAACACAGTCAGTGGCTGACCCTGGATGTGCCAACAACAGTCAAGGCTCAACTACAAGAAAAAGGTGTACAACCCACACGGGGGTGCATCTTGAGTATCCAGCTCAGGTGAACAGGAAGGCTGTGCCACTGGACCCTATAGAACACCTACTACATAGGCTATTCTACCAACGCTGGGAGATGGAGCAGCTCTACCTAATATATAGAAACAAAACAGAAAGGCTGCCAAAATGAGGAGACAAAGAAATGTGGCCTAAATGAAAGAACAGAACAAACTTCAGAAAAAATACTAAACAAAATGGAGACAAGCAATCTAACAGATGCAGAGTTCAAGACACTGGTTATAAGGATGCTCAAGGAACTTAGTACCTCAACAGCATAAAAAAATCCAGTCAGAAATGAAGGATACACTAATTAAAATAAAGAACAATTTACAGTAGACTGGGTGATACTAAGAACCAAATCAATGGTTTGGAATATAAGGAAGCAAAAAACAACCAATCAGAAGATCAAGAAGAAAAAAGATTCACCCCAAAATGATAGTGTAAGGAGCTTCTGGGACAACTTCAGGTGTACCAATATTCACATCATATGGGTGCCAGAAGGAGAAGAGAAAGAGCAAGAAACTGGAAACCTATTTGAAAAAAATAATGACAAAAAACTTCCCTTACTCGGTGAAGGAAATAGACATACAACTCCAGGAAGCACAGAGTCCCAAACAAGATGAACTCAAAGAGGCCCACACCAAGATACATCTTAATTAAAATGTCAAAGGTTAAAGTCAAAGAGAAAATCTCAAAAGCAGCAAGAGAAAAGCAGTTACTTAAAAGGGAGCTCCCATAAAACTGTCAGTTGCTATGTCAAAAGAAACTTTGCAGGCTAGAAGGGATTGGCAAAAAAATATTCAAAGTGATGAAAAGTGAGGACCTACAACAAAGATTACCCAGCAAAGTTATCATTTAGAATGGAAGGACAGATAAAGAACTTCCCAGACAAGAAAAAGCTAATGGAGTTCATCACCATCAAACCAATATTATATGAAATGTTAAATGGTCTTCTTTAAGAAGATAAAAAATATTAATAAATGGCAATATATATGTATCTTTCAATAATTGATTCTAAAAGAACAGTAAACAGAACAGAAACAAAATCATTAAAAAAAAAAAGAAATTAGAAAATATTTTGAATTGAAAGGAAATGATAAAGCACAATATACCAAAATATATGTGATGTACCTAAAGCAAGGCTTAGGGAAGTTTATAACATTAATTGCTTATAAAAGTAGAGCAGTATCATCCAAGATTCTACTTAAAACGGCCATTTTATAAAATAGAGTTACCCTGGGTTGGTGACTTGGCTGGAGCATCATCCTGTGCACCAAAGGGTTGCAAGTGTGTCCTTGGTCAGAGTGTGTATGGGAAATAACTGATTGATTCTCTCACACCTCTCTCTCTCACACCTCTCTCTCTCTCTCTCACTCTCTCTCTCTCTCTCTCTCTCTCTCTCTCTCTCTCTCTCTCTGTCTCTCTTTCTCTCTCCTTTCTCTGTCTCTCCCTTCCTCTCTCTCTAAAAATCAATAAACATACCCTTGGTGAGGATTATAAAATAAATTAATTAAATTTTTAAAAAATTTAAAAAACAATTGAAACTGAAGGAAGGAGAAGAAAACAATAAGAACAGAGATTAGTAAAATGAAAAACAGAAGAACAATTGAGAAAATAAAACCAAAAGCTGATTCTTTGAGAATATCAATAAAATTGATAAACCTCTAACCACAGTGATGAAAAAGAGAAGACAATAATGACCAATATGGAATTGAGGAAAGATATCACTATACAATATACAGGTATTGCAAGAATAAGGGAACACTACAAACAACTTTATGAATTTGACAAGTTCAATGAAAATAATGTCTGAGAGAGAAAAACTTAAAAGCCTCACTCAAGACAAAATAGATAACCTGGATAGTCCTAGAGCTACCTGGAGAATTGAATCAGAAGCAAGTCTTCCAACAGAAAACCTCAGGTCTAAATAGCTCCACTGGTGAGTTCTACCAAACACAGAAGAAATACTACTGATTAAACTAAATTTCTAGCAAAGAAAAGAAAAAAGAAAAAAAATTTTTGTGGCTATGGGTTAGGCAAAAATAATCATAGTTACAACACCAAAGGCATGATACAAAAATTTATCATTTAGACTTTATGAAAATTGCAAGACTTCTGTTCTGCAAAAGACACTGTTAAAGAATTAAAAGACAAGTGACAGACTGGGAGAGAAATCTTTGCAACTGATACATGTGGTAAAGGACTTGTGCCCAAAATATTTTAAAAACTCTCAATATTTAACAATAAGGAAAGACCTCAATCTTTTAAAAACGGGAAAGATTACTATGGCCTTACAGTATAGTTTGTTATTAGCTAGCATGATTCCTCCAACTTTGTTCTTTCTCAGCATTGCTGTTGCTATGCAAGGCCTTTGTGGTTCCATATAAATTTCTGAAATATTTATTCTAGTTCTGTGAAATACATCGTGGGATTTTCTTAGGAATTGCATTGAAACTATAGATTGCTTTGGGTAGTATGGATATTTTAATGATGTTGATTCTTCCTATCCATGAGCACAGTATGTGCTTCCACTTATTTGTATCTTCAATTTCTTTCTTCAGTGTCTTATAATTTTCTGAGTACAGGTCTTTTACATTCTTTGTTAGATTATTTCCTAGGTGTTTTATTCTTTTTCAAGCAATTAATCAAAACAGCATGGTACTGGCATAAAAAACAGACACATAGATCAATGGAACAGAATAGAGCCCAGAAATAAACCACAACTTCAGAGCCAATTATTACTCAACAGAGGAAGCAAGCACATACAGTGAGCTAAAGATAGTTTATTCAATAAATGTTTTTGGGAAAATTGGACACATACATACAGAAAAAGAAAACTAGACCACCTTCTTACACCACACACAAATATAAACTTAAAATGGATTAAAGACTTAAATATTAGACCAAAACCATAAAATCTTAGAATTAAATATAGTCAGTAAAATCTCGGACATTGCTCATAGCAATATTTTATCTGATATATCTCCCCAGGCAAGGGCAGCAAAAGAAAAAATAAACAAATGGGACTATATCAAATTAAAAAGGTTTTCCATAGCAAAGGAAACCATCAACAAAATAAAAAAAGACAACCACAAAATGGGGGAACATATTCACCGATACATCTGTTAAGGGGTTAATATCCAGAATTTATAGAGAACCTACAAAACTCAACACCAAAAAAACAATCCAATGGAAAAATGAGCACATGACCTGGATACTTCTTCAAAGAGGACATACAGATGGACAATAGACATGAAAAGATGCTCAGTATCACTAATCACCAGAGAAATGCAAATTAAAACCACAATGAGATTATCTCACACCTATCAGAATGTATCATGAATGAATCAACAAACAGGAAGTGCTGGTGGGGATGTGGAGAAAGAGGAACCCTAGTGCCCTGTTGGTGGGAATGCTGACTGGTGCAGCCACTGTGGATAGCAGTGTGGAGATACCTCAATAAATTAAAAATAGATCTGCCTTTTGACCCAGCAATCCCACTTCTGGGAATACATCCAAAGAAACCCAAAACACTAATTTAAAAAAACAAAGCAACGTTATTTACAATAACCAAGATATGGAAGCAGCCCAAGTGTCCATCAGGAGATAAGTGATAAAACAACTATGGGATATTACGCAATGGGATACTACTCAGTCATACAAGAGAAGAAACTTTTACCCTTTGCGACAGCATGGATGGACCTCGAGAATATTATGCTAATGAAATAAGCCAATCAGAGAAAGACAAATACCCTACGATTTCACTTATATATGGATTCTAATGAACAAACCGAACTAATAAGCAAAATAGAGACTAATAGATAAAGAGCAGGATGACAGCTATGGGGGGAGGGGCAGACCAGGGGATGGAGGGATTGAGCAAAAAGGAAAAAGGATTCATGGACATGGGCAACAGTGTGGTGATTGCAGGGGGTGGGGTAAGAGGGGGCTAAATGATAATGGAAAATATACAATAAATTTTTTTAATAAAAATTGATGGGAATGAGATTTGAATAGGCATTTCACCAAATAAGATATATAGATGGAACGTAAACAGAAGATGCTCAACATCATGCCATTAGAGAAATGCAAATTAAGACAATGAAGTAATACCATTATTCACCTATTGGATTGGCTAGAATTTAAAAATTGCCAAGTTTCAGTGAGGATGTGGAGCAACTGAAACTCTCATACATTACTAGTGGGAATGCAAAGTAGTATAGCCACTTCAGCAGAGTTTGGTAGTTTTGTTTTGTTTTAAGTTAAACACACATTAACCATACCACCCAGTAATCCCACGTCTAGGTATTACCTGAAAGAAATGAAAGCATAATTAATTCATTGGTTCATTGGTACTGTATACCAAAATATTGTAATTTTACTGTACGTAAATTATACCTAATTTTTTAATTCTTCCCCCCAAAACTTTGAAGAAATTTCACTGTTTATTTTACTTCAACTAAGACATGAGGTTATTTATTATACACATTACATTCACCTGAGAACGGATCCAGTGTAGAATGTCACAAGTACAGGGCAAAGAACAAGGAGGGATTGTTTTTGTAAGAGCAGGTGGGTCTCTCAAAAGGTGGTCACACTTATTAGATAGCATGTAGGTTCTAGATTCATCAAGAAGTTCTAGGTAGCAGGCTTGTAGTCCACAATTGTACCAGTGTCCCTGGCCTCTGGCTTCCCTTATTTCTACTCCTGTGGTTTCCAAGGGTGCACAGCTAGCAGCTTACTTGGACCTCTGCCTCACTTTATTCTTTTCCACTTCAGCCTGTGCATTAGCTTCTTCCTCCATTTGGCCCTCATGGTGTGGAGATTTCTAAGAACATGGCCAAGAGCAAAGTCTCACTGTTGAATTCTACCTATCACATGCTTAAGGAAGAAATAATACTAATCTTACACAAGCTTTTTATTCTCAATTTCAATTATTTCTACTCTGATGTTTATTTCCTTCCTTGTATTAACTTTGGGCTTAGTTTATTGTTTTAGTTGTTGTTGTTCTTTGAGGTGTATGTAATCTTGGGTTGCTTATTGAGATCTTTTTTTCTCTAATGAAGGCATTTTGTCACATGAAGTTCCCTCACAGAACTGCTTTTGCTGCATCCCAGTTTAGTATGTTGTGTTTCCGTTTTCTTTTGTCTCAAAATATTTTTGATTTTTTATTTCTTTTTTGACCATTGGTTGTTCAGAAGCATGTTGTTTAATCTCCACATTTTTGTGACTATTTCAGTTTTCTGTTTATAATTAATTTCTAGTCTCATACAACTGTAGTCAGAAAAGATACTTGGTATGATTTTCTTCTTGGGTTTATTAAAAGTTGTTTTGTGGCCTAAGATCTATCCTGAAAAATATTTCATGTGTACTTGAAAAGAATGTGTACTACTGCTATTGAGTGAAATGTACAGAAATGTCTGTTTGGGCTTTCCGATCTAATATGTAGTTTAAGTCTAATGTTTAATTATTGATTTTCTGTCTGTATGATCTACCCATTGTTCAAAGTGAAAAGGCTTAATACATTTTTAACTTATAATATAAAAAGCTACTATGAAATTTCCCCCCTCTTGTGGGTCCTCTAAGTCTCCACTCCATGTATGCTTTACCCACCTATGCCATTAATTCCCCTTTTGTGATCAAGTATGAGAAGCACTAGATTGATGAATTTGTTTCTCTGTATAGTGATGTCATCTCTGATACAAAAATGTTCCATGGGAAGATTGGTGCAGTACTCCTGAAGCTATTTTTCTTCTTTGTCTCTGCTATCCCCTCTTCATCACATCCTTTGGAGAGGCACCATGCTGCTGGTTGAAAGTGGGAGCCAAGCTTCCTGCGTTCAAATCCCAGCCACATCATTTAGTAGCTATTTAGCCTGGGAAATTTAGCTTAACCTCTTCTCCCTTGAGTATCCCCATCTGTAAAATGAATATAATAATGTTTATTTTATAGGATTATTATAGGGACTATATAAGAATATTTTTCAAATGTGTTTGTGCCAACTTAATTGGGTTTCTATTTCCCATGCCTAGAACACATTAAGTGCGATATCAGTATTCTCTCATAGGTGGGAAGAGTCCTTGAAATAATAAGTCTTGTCTCCTCTCTCTCAATTTCTCTCGTTTTCTCTCTGGCTGCCACTCATTCACTCAACAAATATTTACTGAGCACTTTCTATGTACCAGATACTATTTTAGGTTGATTATGTTTTGAATCAGAAAAGCACTGTCTCTCTTTTCTTACGATATAATGAAACAAATCAGTACTTGAGCAGTCTATTACAATGCAAAAGTGGATGGAGTGGAGAGGAAGGCAGAAATGCCTGTTATTCTGTATATCTTTTCGGTGTTTCTCTGTCTCTGTCTCTGTGCCTCTCTTTTTCTCCTTCTGTCTCTCTCTCTGTGTACTCTTGAAGGAAATAAACTAAGAAATTTCCTGGTCAAAAGAGAAGAAAAAGTGACTTCTCATTAGAAAAGTTGATAGGTATCAAGGATTACTTAGTACAATTAAACTGAGATAGTCTGGTTTCAGTCAATTCTAGCCAGCAGAGGGCAGGAGTGTCCAGTTGTATAAATTACTGCATTTATTCTGATTTTTCCAAGACCTGCACTATGGAAGTGCTTCTAATTAGATGCATGAAATCTTTTATTTTTTAAGCTGTATAACTGATGCATAGTAAAAATGAGTATTTGTATTGTCATGTTAAAACAGGTAAATTGGAATAAGTTTCTACTGCTATGACTGTCGATTTTGTTTTCCCCAAAACAAAGATTTGGCTTCTCCTTGGAACTCCAAATAACAAAATTTTCTGCCTTTGCATTCAGCATATATTCTCAGCTGGGGATGGAGATGGAAGGAAAACCATATACTCTCAAGACATCAGGCTTCACCAGCCGGGCAACTCAAGCTTGTTATTTAGCTTCCTTAAGTTTTTGCTTAAGAAGTTTGAAAAGTCTATAGAGTAAAGGCCATATAGGACTACCCAGGGAACCACACCGTTCAAGGGCTGTGGACATTGAGAGGACATGTCTAGTTGGCATTGAAGAGCTAAGCAAAAGGTGTCACCATGCTCTCTAATCTCTTGGCTTTCTGCACTCACAATGGTAGTTACAGAGGGCCATGTATTCCGAGAAGTCAGACCCAACTCAACTGTGTTAAAAAGTTGGGTTTTTTGGTATGTTTCCCAGGAACGTACTTTTTATTCCTTCATTTGATCAATGAAACAGGATGACTCCCAGAGTTTTCATTACCCCTGTCCCTGCTAGGACTACTCCCATCCTCAGAGCCTGTTTGATATGACACTTGTTCCTTTTCCTTTGATCTGAATAAGGGCCTTGTAGACACAGGATTTCCCATGTGAAAACTCTGCGTGGAACTAGAGTTCCTCATTGTTCTGACTTTTCTCAGAGTAAAGCTCTAAGACCCTGTTTCTTTCCCAAGACTTTGCATGTGCCTCTTGAGCTTCAGGATCTCAAAGTCCATAATGTCAGCTCTGCTTTCACTTGAATTTGGCTCTGCATAGAAGCTGGTACTGACTGGGATTTTTGCAGTGGACTTGCTTGCCTCTTGCCTTTTTTCTTTTTTTCCTGTAATCAAATTCACGAAAATATCTTGTTATTTTCCCATTTTCCTTTGGAAGGACCCTACCTATTCTGTAGCAGAACTGGCCAGGTTTGACTCAGAAAATCTCAGGTAATTCACTGGCTTGGGCAGGTTGTTTCTTCCCTCTGACTTGGCGAATCATTCAGTCCTTTCTGCCCCCCAAACGCCCTCCTTATTTGGGACACCTAGTGTCCCCTCCACCAACAGGATTGCACTCTTTTTCTGCCTCTTTCCTGCAGCCGGAAGCTAAGTGTGCTCCCACACTCACAGGCAAGCACCTGGGAAGCTGCTGAGTCTCTGCTGGCCCCACTCTGAGATGACGTTCAGAGATCCAGAAGTTAAACTGTCTGAAACCAGGGGCAATGTGAACAGGCCTGGGCTGATTCGGCCGGCACCAGTTTTCAGGGTCTGTGTCCAGTGTTACCAGGAAGCTGCTCACTAAAGCAAGGCTATCCTGAAAGTAGATCTCTGGCAATCAACATGCTCAGTGGTGTGGGGAATTCCTTGCTTACTGAAGCTCCTAAACTACATAGATGCCTATCTACCATACAATAATTTCCTAGTTCACTAGCTCTTACAAAGTCTCCTGAGAGTTGTTGAGAAGCAAGGGTTTATTTGGACTTGACTATTTCCTGGGTCTCTTTAACCCCTTAAATCCCTAATTTTCTTGCTAACATTTTCTTCCCTAAAGAAAAAACTCAATGTTTGTGGAGACATGGCTGTCCTGGATGTAGGTAAGCCCACAGTCTTTGAGGTGAGGAGCAGTCCTTAGTTTCTGAACCCTATATGAGGTCTTTCCAGAAGGTATCCAGCCATGTAATATGAAAAATAGAGACATTTATTGAAGAAGATTCAAGAAACATTGTACATAGGACTATGATGTCTCAGTCCCCTTCAAAGTAGACACCTTGGGACCTCACAGTTCTCCCAATTGCCATCAGCTACCCCATTGCATTTTCCTGAATCTCATTGACAGTCTGAAATTTCTTCCTTTTCAAAGGTGATTTTAGTTTTGGGAAAAGCCAGAGGTTGCAGGGCACCAAATCTGGGCTGTAGGGAGGCTGAGTCACCTGAGTGATTCGATGTTTTGCCAAAAAACTCTGTAGGAAACATGATGTATGAGTGGGCACATTGTTGTAATGAAGCTGCCAGTCACCAGTTGCCCATAGCTTTGTCCTTCTGAATCATTTGGATAGTTTCTGTGGAGGAATGTTCAAGCTTAATGAAAAATTTGATGCAGATTCATTGCTCTACTCACTCAGTCATTTTGAATACGACAGCCACACAGTACAACACATGCTCACTCAACAGTGTCTACCACTCCCACACTGACTAGTACAGTGAAGTCATCAGTATTCACCCATGTTCACTCTTCTTGGCTGCCAGTTTACATCGATGTCACACAAACCATTTTTTGTTATATTAACAATGACTGGACTTATTCAGGACAAATCTCATCATATATACTCAGAACTACGCCCTCCTCTGTTCTTCTTCCTCTTCTCCTTCTCCTCCTCCTCCTCCCCCTTCTTGAGTTTTCCAGCTCATCAACTTGGGATCCCTATGACTGTGGCTAAGAAATATGGGGGTCTTCTCCCCAACTTTTCCCCAGATGCTTTGCTCATGGTAGGAATATCTAAAGCCATCTCCACCAACTTCTTCCAGACATAAAAACTGAGCTCAGAGAATGCTTCCCTTCTTCAAGGGGCTGAAAAGGGTAGGCTTGAGCCCTCAAAGCCTGAGATGGTTGGGAGAGAAGAGGTCAGTCAATAGGGTTGGTGGAGGTGACCCCCACGTAATAGGGAAGATTAACTCAGATGGAGCCACAGTGAAAGTAGAGGCTGCTGGTGATAATGTAGAAAGGATCAATGATTGGGGAAGGAAAAGACCAATGAATCACTGGGATTCATAGGGTGGACCATGATTGATAGCTGTCTATGTTCTGAGAGAGGGTACTGTCAGGTGAGAAGATATAGTTCATGAAGTGAAGTCTAGTGAGGGAAGGCACCCAGAGTCTGAGTGTGCTTTCATGGGAGAGGAGAAAAGCCAGGCTGTGAAGGTAAATGAAAGTCTATTACAAATGTAGAATCCAGAGCAAAACAAACAAACAAAACAAAACAACAAACAAAAACCCCACAACTCTGCTGTAAGAATGGTTCCCAGAGTTAAGGATAAAAGCAAGGAAAGTGAGGGCATGTTCAAGTCTGGAGGCAACAAAAGCTCTGGTGACAGAGAGAAGCCCAGATTTAAGAAAGAAAAGGGAGAAATGGGGAGAGTCAGGGTTTAATGACAGAGTGGGGTCTAGTGGCAAAGATGAGACAACTAGTGGAGGGGATAATAATAAGTAGAAAGGAACAGAGCTCAGAGCTACATGGCAAGGGATACCTTTGAAGCAGAGATGATGAAACCATTGATGTGAGTAGGAAAAATGGGAGTATGAAAACGTGGTGCCAGGGTCAAGGGGCTGCTAGGAGTAGGATTAAACTGGTCATGGACATGAAAGCCAAGATGTAAGGGTGGAAGTCATTATGCAGTAAGCGTGGAATGAGAAAGGGAGGAAATGAGAGAGAAGAGGACGGAGCAGTGAGTGATGATGGGACTCTGCAGGCATCTCTTCTCAAATGGTTGTCAAATAGAATAGTTCTAAGGGTCACCCACAGAGGGGTTGTTAACTGGGGTTCTAGGTAATTTCACCCTAAAGATCTTTGCTACAAGCATTTTGCTGAACAAAATTGACTGTAAGGTATTTTAGCTGAAAAAGATAAAATAACTGGTTGACAGTTTGGTTTACGTTTGGCAGACAATGTATTTTGTCAGTTTTGTTTTATTTCTCCATTGACCAAGTTAATATTTTTATATTAATAAACCTTAGCCCTCAGAATGGTTTGTACAGTGAAAAGTAGACAGTGGTCTTAAAGTAGTGAATGGTAACTACATACAAATCCAGATTGCAACGCTACATGTAAAGCCAGTTTGCATGCTATACTAGAAAATGATCACAGATCAGTCTGCAAATTCTTCAGGGAGCATAGTCATCCCTCCCACCCCTCAAAACTAAAAGCTTACCAAGCTCTGGCAAGTATAAAAGAGGTAGCTACTAATTTGCAACATTCTTCCAGAGCATTAATTGTAGATTATTTAGTTGGAACCGATACCTCTCTTAATAAATAAAGAAAGAAATTATAGTGAAAAAGGAAAAAAATGCAATGCTGAACAAGAAGATGGATCAATAAGTAAAAAAATCAAAGTATAATACTATGAAAGAGACTTTGAAGAATTGTTCTTACCAGGTATTAATGCTGGATCCTCAAATCCTTTGCTTCCTTCTAGGCTGGGGACCTGAGATCCATGATGTATGATTGAGGATGTTGAGATCCATGGTCGGCTAGGGCTGCCATAACAAAATAACACAAACTGGGTGCTTGAACAACAGAAATTTATTTTCTCACTGGAGGCTGGCAAGTACCAGATCAAGGTATCCACAGATTTGGTTTCTTCTGAGACGGCTATCCTAGGCCTACAAGATGCTTGCCTCCTCACTGTGTCCTGAAATGGTTGTGCCTCTGTTGTATTAGTGTCTTAATCTCTTCTTTTATAAAGATGCCAGTGTTATTGGATTAGGGCACACCCATGTGACTTTTTTTTAAATTTTTTACCTTAATTACCTCTTTAAAGGCCCTATCTCAGTATCATCACATTTTGAGAAATGGGGAGTTAGAACTTCAACATACGAATTTTGAAGGGACACAATTCAGCCCCATAACACAGTGGTAAGTTACAATTCCTAATTCGGTCATCCACACATTCGTCTCTCCTAACACAATAATGAATTACTTTGATTCTATTGAATGGGGCTCTTCCTGATTCTTTTCTGTTTGATCAAGAATTTTCCTGGACAAGAGTTATCTTGGCTCTGTTTTAAAATTTAAAAAGAAATTTAATTGTGGTAAAATGTACATAATATAAAATTTTTCATTTAACCATTTTAAATGTATAGGTCAGTGGTATTAAGTATATTCACATTGTTGTACAACCGATTGGCGAAGGAAACGAGCGCCAGGGGTCTCCTCTGACGGTGGGAGAGGTCATCGCACCTCACTGGACAGCTACTGCCCGCCTCAAGCTGGGCAGCCCCCAGCCAATTAGGTGCCGTCTCGCCATGGCTCACCTGCCCCACTGGGTGCGTGGGGATCAGAGAGGCGTCTCTTGAAAAGTGGGCCACAAAACACTCGCACCAGGCAATTCCAAGCAAACAACAAGAAAGTAGCCTCCAGCTCTTCGCCTCGCTAGCTGGAACATCAGGACCATGTGTCCCGGACTTACTGCAGACCTTCCGTGGATCAATGGTGCCAGGAAAACCGCTGTCATCGACAGGGAACTGGCACGACTAAACATCGACATTGCGGCTCTACAGGAGACCCGGTTGGCCGACAACGGAACTATCAGAGAAACCAACTACACCTTCTACTGGCAAGGGAAGTCTCCGGACCAACCAAGACAGCACGGTGTTGGGTTCGCTGTGAAGAACACGCTTGTTAACTCCATAGAGCCACCCACAGGAGGCACAGAGAGATTACTTACCCTCCGATTGTCAACAACTTTCGGCCCAGTCAGCATTCTTAGCGCATACGCCCCAACCCTCTGCACCACCACCGAAGAGAAAGAACAGTTCTACCATGCACTGGACGAAGCATTATCCAAGATCCCCAGAAGTAACGCTCTTTATCTCCTTGGAGACTTCAACGCAAGAGTAGGAGCCGACCACATGGCCTGGCCCACCTGCCTCGGAAACTTTGGGAGAGGAAAGATCAATGAGAATGGTCAGTGACTGCTTGAGCTTTTGTGTCACCACGGCCTGTGCGTGACAAACACATTCTTCAAGTGCAAAGAGATCCACCAGGTGTCATGGAGGCACCCCCGCTCCCGCCACTGGCACCAGCTTGACCTCGTCATCACCAGAAGAACGGATATTGGCAGCACCCTCCTCACCCGCAGCTACCACAGTGCAGACTGCGACACGGACCATGCCCTCGTGGTAAGCAAGGTGTGCATAATGCCGAAGAGGTTGCACCACTCCAAGATGAAGGGTCGCCCACGCATCAACACCAGTTGTGCCAGCAACCCAGTTAAGACCCAGCAATTCATCAACAGGATGGAAGATGCACTCAGCGAGGGAATGGCGGCAGATGACATTATCGAATCCAATTGGCCACGTCTCCGCGACGCCATATACAACTCCGCCATTATTGCTTACGGGAAGAAAGAGCGGAAGAATGCTGACTGGTACGAGGCTCACTGGGAAGAAATGGAACCCGTGATCGAGGCTAAGAGGAAGGCTCTACTGGCTTACAAGGCCACGCCCACTCCCAGTACACTTCAAGCTCTACGGCCTGCCAGGAACAAAGTCCAGAAGACCGCCCGCCACTGTGCCAACACCTATTGGCTAAACCTGTGCAGAACCATCCAGGAAGCCGCCGATATAGGCAACGCACGAGGAATGTATGAGGGTATCAAGAAGGCAACAGGCCCAATCCCCTCCAAGATCGCCCCCCTTAAGTCCAAGACAGGTGAGGTCATCACTGACCAGGAACAGCAAATGCGGCGGTGGACCGAGCACTACCTCGAGCTGTACGCGACGAGGAACACCGTAACAGACACTGCTCTTAACGCCATCCCAGACCTACCAGTCATGGAGGAGCTAGACACCCCACCTACTGCGGCAGAGCTCGGCAAAGCCATCGACCGCCTCGCTTGCGGGAAAGCACCAGGAAGCGACGGAATCCCTCCAGAAATCCTAAAGAGCGGGAAACCAGTCCTGCTACAGCCGCTCCACCATCTACTCTGTCTCTGCTGGAAGGAGGGTTACATCCCCCAGGATATGAGAGACGCCAACATTATCACCATGTACAAGAACAAAGGAGACCGCAGCGACTGCAACAACTACCGGGGCATCTCTCTCCTCAGCGTCGTCGGCAAAGTATTCGCCCGGGTCGCTCTTGCCCGCCTGCAGACCCTTGCTTCCCACGTCTACCCAGAGTCCCAGTGTGGCTTCAGAGCTGGCCGATCAACAGTGGACATGATCTTCTCCCTACGTCAGCTGCAGGAGAAGTGTCACGAGCAGCATAAACCACTCTACCTCGCCTTTATCGACCTCACGAAGGCGTTTGATCTGGTCAGTCGAAGCGGACTCTTCAGCTTGCTACGGAAGATTGGCTGTCCACCACATCTGCTTGCTGTGGTCATGTCCTTTCACGACAACATGCACAGCACGGTGTCCTACAACGGCGCAACCTCTGAGGCCTTCCCAGTCAGCAGCGGAGTAAAGCAGGGCTGCGTCCTCGCGCCTACGCTGTTCGGAATCTTCTTCTCCATGCTCCTCCAATACGCCTTTAAGGACTGCAGCGAGGGTGTCTTCATTCACACCAGATCCGATGGCAAGCTCTACAACCTGGCCCGTCTACGAGCCAAGACCAAAGTCAAAGAGGTGCTCATCCGTGAGATGCTCTTCACAGACGACGCAGCCTTGACATCACACTCCGAAGAGGGACTCCAGCAGCTAGTCACTTGCCTTTCCCACGCATGCAAGGAGTTCGGACTAGCCATCAGCCTGACGAAGACAAACATTATGGCTCAAGGCACGGGGACTCCCCCATGCATCACCATCGACGGATACACCCTGGAGGTTGTCAACGACTTCACTTACCTCGGGTCCACCATCTCGAGCTCTCTGTCAGTTGACTTGGAGGTCAACCGGAGAATCGCCAGGGCAGCCACAGTTATGGCCAAACTGAACCGGCGAGTGTGGAACAATTCCAGCCTCACTGAGAAAACCAGACTGCGCATCTACCAAGCCTGCGTACTCAGCACTCTCCTCTATGGCAGCGAGACGTGGACCACCTACGCAAGGCACGAAAGGAAACTCAACAGCTTCCACATGAGGTGCCTGCGATGCGTCCTGCATGTCGCCTGGCAGGATAAGGTTCCCAACACCGAGGTGCTGAAGCGAGCCAACATGAGCAGTTTGCATGCAGTTCTTAGTGAGAGACACCTCAGGTGGCTCGGCCATGTCAAAAGAATGGATGCAGGCCGTATTCCCAAAGACCTCCTCTACGGCGAGCTAGCAGAAGGCCAGAGGATGACAGGGCGCCCAAAACTGCGGTTCAAAGACATCTGCAAAAAGGATATGACACAATGCTCCATCAATCTCAACACATGGGAAGTTCAAGCAGACGACCGCCTAGCCTGGAGGCTCGCGGTCAGGCAAGGTACGTCACGCGCAGAGGCTGCGCGCAACGAGGAGGCGGTCCAGAAAAGATCGAGGCAGAAGCAGCGTCAACAGCAGCAACAACAGCCATCTGCCTTCACCTGTAACAAGTGCGGCAGGGATTGTCACTCCCGAGTCGGACTGCACAGCCATTCTCGGCGGTGCAGATAGACTCTCAAGAAGCTATGGCATCATCTCTCGAGACGGACGGCTGCCGATGATGATGATGTACAACCAATCCTGAGAACTTTTTCATCTTGAAAAACTGAAACTCATACCAATGAAACAACAACTCCCCATTGCCCTCTCCCCCTCCAACCACTGGCAACTACCGTTCTACCTTTATCTTCTATGAGTTTGACTGCTCTAGATACCTCATATAAATGGAGTCGTATAGTATTTGTCTGTTTATAGTTGCCTTACTTTCCTTAGCATAATGTCCTCAAGGTTCATCCAGGTTGTAGCATGTGTCAGAGTTTCCTTCTTTTTTAAGGCTAATAATATTGCATTTATGTATAGACCACATTTTGTTTATCCATTCATCTGTCAATAAACATTTGGGTTTCTTCCACATTTTTGGCTGTTATAAAAAATGCTGCTGTGAGTGTGCATGTACAAATATCTCTTTGAAACTCTGCTTTCAGTTCTTTTGGATATATGCCCAGAAGTGGAATTGCTGGGTTATATAGTAATTCTATTTTTAATTTTTCAAGGAACTGCTATACTTTTCCTTAGAAACATCTCAGCACTTTTTGAGTATGGATTTAATCCTTGAGAGAAACTCTTCTTGGCTCTTCTCTGTTTGAGTGAAAATTTTCCTGGATGAAAATTATCTTGAGTTTTTGTGTTTTTTGTTTTGTTTTGGGTTTTGGGTGATTTTTATTTTTTATTTATTTTTTCATGTTTTCTATGTGAGGATTAAATCCCTGACTCGTTTTGTTGAGTGGAATTCTTCCTTACTTTCCTATTAAGTAGGATTCATCCTAGATCTTCTGTGAGGTCTCTTATTCAGATGAAAACCAGCCCAATTTCATGAGTAATTTTCACTCCACCAGGGTCCTCTCCTCCTAACTATATGTTCCATCACTATGGCACTAATACAGTCTCCTATATCCAAAAATGTCAAAATGTTATAAAGGGTAGTTTGGAGCTACTGTGTCCTCTCTCTGGGGTTCTTGGGATCTCCCCAGGTAGGTTCATTTATGGGAGGCCCTTGCATCCTAAGTATCCAAAACCTCCTCTTAGTGATGGTCTAGTTATTCCTTTTGATACGAAGAAACTGAAAAGTGGCTTTCTCAGTCTTACTTTTATCAGGCCATTCAACAATCTCAATCTACTTTACCTTTAGCTATTTAATTTCTCAAGGATCCACTCGTACTCCTCAACCATTACTCCCTCATCTATTCCAACTTCAGACATTCAGACCTGCCTCCTTTTCCTCTCCTCATCTATCTGCATGTCCTTCCTGTCTCCCTTTCTACCCTCCCTGACCCTCCTAGTATCTCCTCACCCTCCCCCAAACCTGTTCCTACTTTGCCAGCTCCCCAGTTTTCTATAGTTACTCAAGACCCTGGGCCTACTTCTCTGGTACTTGGACCTGAAGGAAGGAAAGTTAAAGGACCTCAATTGTCCCTTCTCAACAAGTCTTTTTACATATTCATCTCAATCTGCCTTGTATGATAAAGGACCTCCCTGAACCATGAAAAAACAAAACAAAAATTTACACAATTCAGATTAGTTTTAGAGGCATATTCTCCAGGACTTTCTGACCTTTATTAATTAGTGAAATGTTTTGTGCGTCCTGCAAATGCCTCCTTATGGTTTGAAAAGACCAACAAAGGCTCCTCGTTAAATCAAAATAAAACCTAGATCAATTATACAGCTAATGGGAGTGAAGAATAACTCTTAGATTCCATCTCTACAGCTTTCCCATTTAAAACAGACTAGTCAAAGATTCGAGTACAGATAATAAAGAGAGAAGTCAGTTTCTAATTATAGGTGTATTGATTATGTTATTAGAAGACATCTGTAAGGATTACCCAGGCCTAACCCTGATGGCTGCATAGTGTCCACTTTAGTTACCAGCTTTGTTAATGGGCTCTGCAGAACTTTGAAAAGCTATTCTAACACATCCATATTAATTGGTAGAATGCTCCTTTCTCTGAAATCCATTCATGGGCTGATACGTTTAAAACGACATAATACACGCTCATGGGTCCTCAACTTAAAAGTTGAATAAAATTGAAGATTGAAAAGGACCACCTGAGAGCACAAACCTTAAGATGAAGAAATGATGAGAAAAAATAATGAAGATTCCTGAGCCAGGGCCTGGATAAGGTTGGACTTTATGAAAACTAAGGATTTCTTTTCACTGAAGAAACTTGTGAACAAAGTTAACACACATATAGCAAATTTAGAGAACTCATTTTTACTGTCTAATACCGATGAGATGCTTAATATCTAGAATATATGAGAAAGGTCTCCAAGTTAACAAACAGTAAGGAAACCCAATAGAAAAATGGACAAATCCAGTAAGTGCACGAAGAGATATACGAAATCATTACTAAGTAGATAAATACAAATTAAAATAGTGAGACAAGACTTTAAATTCATCAAACTGGTAAAAAGTCTAATAATGTTAAGTGCTAGTGGGAAGGTGGAGACACAGGAACCCTTGTGTGCTGCTGGTGAGAGATCAGATTCACACACCCATTCTGTAAAGCAAGCTGGCAGTTCACGGCCTAAATTTATGTATATGCACACATATATATAATTCAAATATATATGTAAATTCATATGTTTTGTATCTGTATGTAGTCTAAATATATGTAATTTATATACATATATTTACATGTATAGATATATAAATATTTCGACTATATTAAATATTCAAGGGAGAGATTCCTAAGTTTGTTCATTTGCCTTTCAATATTTTCTTAGAATTCCCTCACTTAGCAGTTTCTCCGCCCTGAGAGACTTCTGAGTCAGGCAAAACAAAGGCAATTGTGTTGTGTCAGTCCTTCAGGTATCTCCCAGACAGATCACAGCAGACAAGCACAATTCCTTGGAAACAAGGTCCACTCCACTCTTTCTGGTGCCAGGCACAATCACTGTCGTCTAAAAGACAGGGGAAGTGAGTGAGATAAGGCTAAGCTAAAATCCGCAAAACTCTCCTACTGGTTAAAGTCACTTTTTTCTTGAATCAGTGTTCTCTTGTTGCTACAAATCTTTGACTAGTTACCAGAGTTCTGGCAAAGTTAATTCTGAGAGTTTTGTTCTTTTTCTTTTTTCTTTTTCGGTGTTTCTGTGAATGCATCAGTCCTGGGAGCTCCCTCCTTGGCCTTGCCAGTAATTAAAAAATTAATAAAATCAGCTGCCCACAAATGCCTTACAATAAAAATGTGCAATATTCAGTGCATACATGCGATGCGGGAAAACAGTCACTGGCTATTCCTGGCTATGTAGTAGGAGGACACAGGGCTCTGGCTTTCTGAGCACCAGTCATGTGGGAAGCAGTGTGCTAGGAGTTTTACACTTACGATATCATCACTGACTAGCCTGGGTCATCTGCAGCCTTGGGCATTTCCATAAAACAAGTGAGTTAGATGATCACTAACATCCTTTCTACCTCTAGTCCCTTAAAACTCTAAAAAAGATCTTGCATTATGTCTTGAAAAGAACCAGAGTACATTTACCATTAAAAAGAAAAAA
Source organism: Furipterus horrens (assembly GCF_987537825.1). Classification (NCBI taxonomy): domain Eukaryota; kingdom Metazoa; phylum Chordata; class Mammalia; order Chiroptera; family Furipteridae; genus Furipterus; species Furipterus horrens. Next base: position 60,717,871 of record NW_028327174.1, read on the forward strand.
GAAAAGGTCAATTGGTAAGAAATAAATGCAATGCTATACCTGTTTTCAATATGATGACTCTGAAGAGGAAGGTCTGGCTAATGGTCGAAGCAGGCTTAAAAAGCAGGCAACTGGGAAACAGGACTGTTCGGAAAAGGGAACAAAAAACCCCATTAAATTCCTGTTTTTAAATCCTTTTCCTTCCTTTTGCTTTGCAGAGCAGATAACTAACATGTCCTGGGGTATTGAGGACTGCAGGTGGGAGAATGGGGGGAAGTTGGAGGGAGAGGGGAGTTAGATAATAAAAGTCATCTATTACTGCATGTAAAGTAACCAAGTCTTGGTCAAGAATCTACATTGTTTTCATTGATTGCAAGAAGAATTCTGGATTATTACTCAAGCTTTATTTCAAAGACTTGAGACATTTACTTCTGGCACACACCATATGCTACATACAGTTGTTTTTAAAATGGCCGATATTTTTACAGTCGAGGTCTGAAAATGTGAACAAAGAAACCTCATCCCAGCCTCAGCACTCACTTACTCAATCATTTATTCACTCATGCATTTACTCGACAAACATTTCTTGAGGGGAAAAAAGCAGCTATTTTGGAAAAGATGTGTGGTGGCAGGTACAGGGCAGCCCTCACTTCCACCAGATTCATCCTGGTCTTCTTTGTGGGAGCAGGTTGCCCAACATGTATACCCTAGTCCCTTATTTTGTTTTCCTTTACTTGAATTCTTGTTTTGATAACTTTCTTAGTACATTCGTTGCTCTGTGATTGAGGATGAGAATCTATATAACTAAAACAAATGTTTGCTGGAGCCTAGTATATACGTGCCAGTTGCCAGGAATATAGCTATAAATAACAAGGGTCTTTCCACTAAAGAACTTAAAGAGTGTAGCATGAAGACAGAAAAATAAGCTTATAGTTAAGTGGGATATATGTTATTCCACATAGGGAAATATATTGAATTTAATGAAAAACCTAAAATTCTTCCCTCTTAAACAAAGAATCCATCTGACAGACAAATTCCAATCAATAAGATATTCAGGAAATAGGTTAAGAGAGGAGACAGGCCTCAAGCTTCACCAGACTTTCCATGGGACAACTTGTCACTTTGGAAATACAGAAGTAGGAGAATAAGATTTAGAGTCAAAATCCTGAGGTGTAATTCTGAGTACACTTCCTAGCTACAGGACATTTAGTAAGTAAATTATCTCTTTGAGCCTGAGTTTCCTCATCTGTAAAATAGAAACAGTGATTCTTAATTTACAGGACTTTTTGAAAAAGTTAAATTAAATGAGATAGTAAGTGCACTTAGTAGAGAGCTTCCAATACAGTTGCTCCATGAATGACAACTATTATCTCTCTTCAGACTTAGAGGAGGACTTCAGCTGCTTTGCATAGACCAACTCTCTCCTGATTTTTCCAATTAGGAAATATTGAGCTAAACCAACATGACTTCTACCTCTCTAACTGGCTTTATGGGACATGTCTTTTAACTTTCGAAAGCATATTTTGAGGCCTCTAATCAAGCAGCTGGACATAGATGTGTTAATTGCATTAAGATAGCGTTAACTAGGAAGGATAAGAGTATGAAACTGTATGTGCTCATTTGGTGAAAAAGCAATAGGTTGAGAAATGGTAAGAACCCATCAGAGGAGAACAGGTTAAATGGAGGCCATAGGAAGAAATCTAGACAGGGAGGCAGTATGAATCTATTCCTTGTTACCTCACTGTTACAACCATTCCACACAACACAAAAGAAACAGAGGTACCACATACAAGAATCATTTTTATGTTTTGAAAGCAGATATAGTAAAGACAGAAAATAAAATGTTTACAGAATAATTTTGGAGAGTAGCTATAAGAAACATATAAGCAAGTTATTCTTACATCTAGGGACACAGAGTTTGAAATGGTAAATTTTAGGTTCTCTACTCCTAATTTGTCTTGTGTTATAATTTCTTTATTCTGTAAAGAAATCTCCAGTCAGTATGTATTTTAGACCAGTCAGTAAGTTATAATTTTTAATTCTGAATATTAAAGTTTTAGAACTTTAGAATTTTTGAGAACATATTTTAAGAAATACATAGACAGCATGTACCAAGAGGCATTAAAGACTAATCATTTCTGGACTAAGTAAAATTCTTTGAAAAAGAGAACTGTAAAAATGAATTAATTTCAGGAAAGGTAATTCAGAGATAGAATTAATGACCACAAAGGAAAAATAATAGAGTGAGACTAAATAAAATAAATCTAAAATTAAATTCATAGTAGCTATCAATTATGAGTTTAACAGTTTTAATCTTCAATCATAAAAACTGAATTATAAATAATACTTAAAATATAATTACTCAAAAAAATTGGGTAAGAAAGCATTTATAAACACATTTGATATTTCTTATTAATTCATTCAACTAACAGATGTCTGATACATTTTCTTCACTATAGATACTCATGTTCTATACTATGTGAACCCCTTACCCTGACCACATAAACCAATTTGCCTTTACCGCAGCTGTTTGAACCAGGGTGTCCCATGTTCCACGGACAGTTAATCTGTATTCTTTTCACTGATTTAGGAGTGGTCTGGCAAAAAGCATAGCACAACAGAGTACACCATCTATATTTTATTTCCTGAATTATTTAGATTCTTTTTCTTTAGAAATTTGAATGTGATACATAAAGTTTGTAGTTGGTAGGGTAGTGAGATAGAAGTTAAATAGACAAGAGAAAGAAGAAAAACAACAGAGACCATGAGGTAGCCAAAGACATGAAGAAGCAGATACTATGGGAGTAGAATCTCTATACATATAGAATTAGGAGTGAGGTAATGGTTAGTAGAAGCAGGAGAAATCTTAGAAGAGACAATGTGTCTTGGTAATGCTTAAGTACTAGAGAAGGGAGAAGGAAGCAAGCTAAACACATCTGCTGCTGAGATTAATCGAGCAGTTAGGAATGCTAAGCTTTTTCTATATTCCCATAGGGCCTGGCTTTGTGAAATTCCTTTACCTCTATTTCCTCATGCACTATTTCTTTGAACCCCTGCTGCTAAAAGAATCTAACTGGTACCTATGTAAAGGAGTTTGAACTTCAATGTGAAAATAATAGAAAATCATAAAAGGGCTTCATATTTTCATTTTAGAAAGAGGACTCTGTGATCAGTGTGGAAAATAAATTGAAAATGGACTTAGAGGTAGGAATTTTACTTTGGAAACTGTTGTTTTAAAACAGAGATGATGATGGCTTGAATCAAGCTAGTGAGAATGGGGAAAATTGAATGCATGAACACAGCTGATTCCCCTTAGATGCAGTGGATAAGGGAACTGGAAAAGTCAAGTTTGATTCTTAGGTTCCTGGTCTGGGCAACTGGTGCGTAGTGATGCCTTTTGTTGGGAAAAGTAATGTATAAAGAGGACCAACTCCATTTTGGGGAAGAGTGTTAGCTGCCAATGAGCCTTTAACGTTAAGATGTAGAGTAGGCAATATCCGGATCTCACATAAGAGCTCTGGATTTATAAGTTTGTGTATAAGTGCTTGATATCATGATTTTCAGAGCTATCTGGCAATAGTTTTTGTTTTACTCCCACAGCCCTAAATTCAAGAGTGTACTTGGACTTCGTTGTGTTAGACTAAGGAAACTGAGAATAAAGGACTTCTTTATGTCTGAATATCCTCTGTACTGCAACTTAGCTATCATGTTGTGCATTATATAACATGAGATTGATGAGCTACCTAGCCTAGGTGAAGTTAAGATCTCTAGAGAATGCTATGTATAGCACCAGTCTGCCTTCCTGTATGTAAGGCTAGGACCAGCAGGGGAAGTGAAGTTTCCAGGTCTGATGTTATGTATTTCAAAAAGTCTGAATATCTGGAAGGCTTAGAAGCTTTCATTTTTATCTCTTAGCAGCTTATTGCATCTATAGTCCTTTCTGTATCCCTCAGATAGGTAAACCTAAGTGGTGTCTCTGTTGTGGTATTTCTGTTAATCTGAACACTCTATTGACATTTGTCAATATGGAGGTTATACAGGGTGATATCAATAGACTGGTAGCAATCAAGCCACCAGTGTGCATAAGATCACTCTGGGATAATAAATGAAGAAAAGAAAGCAGAGAATAGAATTCTAAGATATACTAATAGTGAAGGAGTAGGTAGAAGAGAGAAAAATCCAAGAGGAGTACAAATGAATGATGGTGAAAACTGAGGGACTGCACAATTAGAAAGGTAGATTGGGTAATATTTGTATTTCATCATTAAACTGAGATAGATATTAGACAAGTTTTCTTGTTACACATGAACACATGCTTATGGTAAAATAGATTAATTTTCTAAAAGACTCCTAACAAAGGCTCAGAAAAATACATGGGTTTCCTAATTTTCAACTAGAAGGTTAAAATTTGCTGATAATTAACTTGAATTAGAAGTTAATAAAAGACAGAGCGAATGATTATTGCAATGAGTTATCTTTTTCTACTACCTACTTAAAACATTTACTCAATACTTAATGTGTGCCAGGCATTGTACCTTACCAACAGTATCTCATTTAGAGGAAAGCACCTGTATTTTTCTTCTTTTAATGATGTGGAAACTGAAGATTAGAGGTTTAATAGTTTGCTAGAGTTACCCAGGTACTAACAGGACTGAGATTCATACTGAGGGTTTTGAACTTCAGAGCCTGAGGCTTAATTACTACTTGATAATGCTATGAAAGCATTACTTATGGTAATACAAGATTAAGTTTATCAGGCATTTATAAATGTAATCTTCAATGAAGACAGATTTTGTAGCCACAGAAGACTATTTTACATTCATACCAACATTTATAGGTGTGCTATGATTTTGAAAGTGCTTCTTTTGCAACAGTATGGATGGACCTGGAGAACATTTCACTAAGTGAAATGAGCCAGTCAAGGAAAGACAAATACCATATGATTTCACTCATATGTGGAATCTAACGAACAAACTGAACTAACAAGCAAAACAGAGACAGACCCATAGATGGAGAACAGATGACAAGCTAGTGGCAAGGGGTAGGGTAGTGGGGTAGGGATTTTGCAAAAAGGAAAAAGGACTCATGGACATGGACAGTAGTGTGGTGATTGCTGGGGGGAAGGGGTATAAGTGGACTAACTAGTAATGGAAAAAATACAATAAAGGTTAAATTTTTCTTGAAGTACTTTTTTAAGTACTTAAGAATAGTATGTATTTGAATTTTGTTTTTGCTATTAAAAGAGAAATGATTCTGTTTTCAGAATGCTAACTATTGAATTTAGCTCATTTTTTAACTTAGAGAACCAAAAATTGTTTTACCTCTGTTTTGGCATAAAACCATGCAGTTTCTGGGGCAGGACTATCTTTCTGGGCATGTGTATGTAGAAAATGGCTTTTTTTTTTTTTTTTAAGTAAGAAATTTACAGAATACTAGATACAGGTAATAGTTGCATTTTAAGTAAACAGTCTTTTCAATCATTGTTTTTAATTAATAAATTCCAATTGCATTCCCTCAACTATATATAACAGAGATGTAAACAACTCTAAGGAATTTGATTTTGAATCAATCATGCCAAAATTACTCATAATAAAAAAAAATTAAATTAAAAAAAATGGCTACATAGGGAAAGGCACTGGACAAAAACTTGATCCTAGACTACTGGGCCAATTATTAGATCATTATTAATATTTTTTTAGTTTTTTTTAATCCTCACCCGAGGACATTTTTCATTTCTTTGAGAGAGAAAGGTGCAGAGTGAGAGAGTGAGAGGAAGAGACACATTGATTGGTTGCCTTCTCACAGGCACCCTGACCCGGATTGAACCTGCAACCTGGGTATATGCCCCATGGGGAAGCAACCGCAGGACGGAATCTTCGGGAAAACACTCCAACTAACTGAGCCACACTGGCCAAGCTAGGAGATCATTTTTTAAAGCTCCTTTGGACATCAGGAATGTCTGCCACATATTCCACCTAAGCTTTTTTCCCCCTAAATTCAGTTTCTAATACATAAAGCTTATACCATAGTAGCTCTGTAATAGGCACAAATTATCCAAATTACTCTTCTAGGAGCTTACTACTCTTACCTCATCTGCCACCTTCATCCGTTTCGCTTTGCTTTTCAGAATAAAAAAGTTTTTTGTTTAGTTTACAAAGTAATTGTGGTGCAAGTCCTTCTTATTTTACAGCCGAACATTGCCACCCACTGACAATCTCATAGTTCAGTCCCCCACTCTGTAAAGGTGTCAACAGATTAGTTGTCTACAGGTGTTTATTTCTTCATCTCTTACCTCTACCCTGGTTCAGGTTTTCACTCTACCGCCCTCTACTTCCTACTCAGTAGCTGTAAAATGTCTTGGGCAAAAGCTTACTGACCTGGATCTTCGCAGAAGCACAGACGACGTTTACGTTTATCTTTGCCTCACATGTATTTGGCACCTCATACGTTATTTATATAGTACCTTATCTGAGCATCAAAACTCTGCCCTTAGTAGGGTAGTCATGCACCCAACACACATTTATTGATCATCTACTATGTGCCACGCTTTGTTCTAGAACTCTACAGCAAAAATCCCAACGCTTCTCAAACTTGCATTTTAGCAGGGAGGCAGACAGGCGGTGAAGGGGGGATGGGGCAGATCGCGTAGCCCCTGGTCGGTGAACTGATGCATTTTGGCTTTTACTTTGGATGAAATGTAAAGCCAGCGGAGAGTCTGGAAGTTTTATCTCCAGATAAAAGAAATAAGTGGCTATTCCACCTCTCTGGAAGAACTGCAACTTAGGTGCTCACGGAGGTAAAAAAAATAAAAAGAGGTAGGCGTTGATTTGGGGCCACTACCCAGAGATTCGAGGGAGCAGAAATGAAGGACACGACAAATGAAGATTATTCCAAAAGGAAGTAAACTGTTTACACCGAAATACAACTTAACACAAACATACGCAGAGAAATACGCCAAAGAATACCCGATGCTCCGTTCAAACACTTTTCACCGAAAAGGAAGCAATCTTTGCTGAAGCAAACAGAACACTAAACCTACTCGAATGCTAGCGCCTTCTTCCGGAACCGAGTCTGCCCCGAGCGTGACTACGCCCCTGGCCACGCCCTACCTGCCGCTCGTCGGCCCGGGTTGGCCAAGGCGGGGGCGGTGGCGGTGGTGCCCGGAAGTGCTGCTGACGTGTCCCGGCCGCGCTCGGAATTGTGGGCGCCTCGACTAATGGCGTTGCGGTTCTGTGGGGTTTGGGAAGCTAGCACTGAAGCTTCTGGCCGTGTTGGCTTGTGACAACCAGTGTGGCTGGGCCCCGCGGCGGCGGGAGGGACCTGCCCACATAGTGGGCTCCTCGGCCGGAGCCGGCGGGGCCTAGCGGTGCGGGGCGACTGCGGGGGCGCCGCGGAGAGGAAAGAGGGGATTTGCTAGGAGACTGCGGGGGCGCTCGGTCTCGCTCCGAGTTGGCATACTAGGCCCAGCGGAGTCTCCGTGGAGCCCTGGAGACGGGCTACGGAGGTGCCTGGAGGAGCTGCCTGACGCCCCAAGGACCTGACAGTGCCGGAGTTTGCACCGCTCTGAAATTGTCTCGGTGCTTGGTGGACCATGTCCGGCACCAACAGCCCCGAGGCGGTGAAGAAGCTGTTGGAGAATATGCAGAGCGACTTAAGGGCCTTGTCCCTGGAGTGCAAGAAGAAATTTCCACCTGTCAAGGAGGTAAGCTTCGGGAGACGTCGGGAGAAGGCACGGTGAGCTTGCCGGTTCCTGTTAGACCCAGTCTTTCACAGCCATCCTCCAGCTCTATCTAATTTTCATTTGGCCTTCACCTGTCTGGGTTTGCGAGTCCGTGGGTTGTTCCACAAACGCTCTTTATAGTTCTCTTTGGAGAGGTATGAGGCACTTTGATTTTTCTCTCTTCTCCTGTTCTCCGGAGTTAGGAATGAAGTTCACTGGGTGAGCCGATTCAGCCCTTTCTGGCCTCGCCTTTTCTGGCCTTTTTCAAACTCAGAAAAGCCAAGCCAGAATTGAAAATTTTATGTTTGTTGCTTCTAAAGCTAATATTCATTGTAGGGTGAAATCTATGCCCCTCACCTTTATATATATTATATAGTTGAGTATATAATATTAGTCAATTGGAAGTAGCTTTCCTTGTGATGTTGTCATGCAGCTTAACTCTGTATCAGTTCATGAAGTATTAATAAATTATCCAGACACCTAACTTACAACATGTATTGATAAACCAGAGTAAGCATATTAAACCTTGTTATGAGCAGTTCTGTAGTGGGAAGTTTGTGCTGGGAATACAACTTAACCTCTTTGAGCTTCAATTTTATTCAGATGTAAAATAGGATTAAAGGGTAGATTTATTAGATTATGATGGGAAAGATGTCAGAGCAAAAGGATATTATTAAAGAGGCTCAATTTATTAATGTATACAAAGTAAATTCTCCAAGTATATCCGAAATTGAAATTTTTAACATTAAGTCCTTATTGGCTCCTTCTTCTAAGGTGCCATTTAATTTTTCTTAAACTTTAAAAAAATGCTGTTCAACATCTTTCCTCATTTCTGAAATAAAATAGTTGTGACATTTTTTTCAAAGCAATTATTTTTATTTCTATTTAATGTGATCCAGTACACTTGCAATTTCATTTACTAATTGCCCTAAACGTTCACAAAGGAATTTTGTAATAGTTTCAGAATTACTTTAGTGTTTTGCCTTTATTATTATAAAGATCCTGAAGTTAGAACTTAACCAAAAATGTTTGGATTTTAGGCTTCCAAGGAACGGTAACTTTTCTGTAAGTGCTTTGGGCTCATCAGTCTTTAACAAACACCATCTAGTATTTCTTTAATAAAGTAAACAAATAGTACTCAGTGATGGAAACCAGATGTACCACTTTTGGAAAGATGACCATTATGATATGTTTTATTTCAGATATTCAGTGGTGTATTTTGATACCACTTTTCATTTTTTCTGCATCATCTTCTGTTGAAAGTAATAACAAGTAATTTTAAAAATTAGGCTTTTCCAATGATAAGAGAAATGCTCTTATTTAGAAAATGTCAAATCCTACTTTATGATTTTACCAGTAACTTATAGAACTGACTCTTCTTATAATTAAAAACTGTGATATATTGTAGGCCTCTAGTTTGGGAACTTAGTTGCCGTTTATTACATTATTTCTATTGGAAAAGCATTCAGAGTTCCAAACAGGTAATTTACCAAGTTCTAGAACTCAGTTCCTTTCTAACTATTAATAAAGCTCATTAGCTTTTTTACTTGTACATTGGCTAACGAGATATTTAGTAATTGCACCTAGTGTTTGAGGTAATAGCAAAAGGAAATGTGATGATCTCTGATACATAATTTTGTATAGAGTACACGCTCTGTAAGAATTTATTGAATGAAAGAACTTTGACCCCTTAACCAGTGGCATTTCTAATATGCCTAAGTACCTACTTTAGGAATTGAAAAATGATTTTGACTATGTCACAAGTTTAAAACCAGAATGATGTAATTAGCTTAATAGTGATGGCTTTTTTAGGAGGGAGCCTTAACTTTCAAGATACTGTATGAGTTTGGTTGAATTAAATTTTTCCTGAAATTTAATAGCAATGCCAACTTCTGGCTTTTATTCTTTAAGAGACTGATAAGTTCTTAGTTTTATTTGTTTTTATTGGGTGGTGGTGGTGGTGCTTGATAGACTGTAAGGCAAAGCCTTTCTTTCTTTAAGAGGCATTTCCATCTGCATACTAGTTTTCTAGTTTATACTTTCCCAGTATCTTCACATGTATTACCTGAAAATACTTGTTATGACTACTTATTGGGCTGCTCAAGAACTTACTACACTACACTGCTAATTGCATATGTGCTTTGGAGGAGATATCTCCTTCTCCAATACTGTTTAAACAAGGTAGCATGAAGTGATGCATTCTATATTTAGTCTTTAAGTTTTTAGTGATTTCTATTTTTTTTGGCCACAGTGCTTGGCTATATATATTTTTAAATTAATGATAAGCTGGATTTTTAAAAAGATTTCAAATCTGATGGAAAAACAAAAGAAAGGGGGTATTGATAAAGGATAGTGCCTTATTTACTGGTATTACTTATCTTTGGATTTTCTACATAGTTTTATCGTAATGGTTTTCAGTTATAAATTTATCCTTTGCATATTAAATAGTTTTTATTCTGTAATTTTATAAAAAGTGGTGTAGTTAAATAATAACAGTAATACATTCCTTCCCCCTTTTTTCCCCTGCTTATTTTCCTTAGTCCTTAAATATAAATCTTCATACTTCAGCAGTGTAACTCTCTTTTTTTGCACAAATATACTAGCTAATGTGTTTTGGACTACTTGTATGGAAATTTTTTGTCTTAAAAATCACCTTAAAGCTTTGTAAAATCACTTCTATGTGATTGATATTCAGTGACCTTCAGAAGCAGTAACCTCTAAAACTTTATGTTTATATTTAATGAATAAAAACATTTTGGTCATTTCCTATTTTCAGGGACCACTCTGTGGAAACAGATGAGGGGGATCTAATGAATATGGAACCTTGGTCAAAGTTTGTAAATATTGAGCTAACCCTTTTTTCTTTTTGTTTTTAAAAGATTTTATTTATTTTAGAGAGCGTGGAAGTGAGGGACAAAGAGAGGGAGAGAAACGTTGATCTATTGCCTCTCGTGTGCCACCAACTGACGATGCCCAACCCACTGAGCCATACACCAGTCAGGGCCTGAGCTGAATCTTTATAGGATGAGTAGAAGGTAGCCAACAGAGGAAGGTGGTGGTTATGGTGGGGTCATTCTTGGCAGAGAAAACGGCACATGTTTCTCTTCCATGTAAAATAAATTTGATGCTGAAGGTGATAGGAGCCATTAAAGCTTTTTAAGAGGGGTCATATGATCAAATTCATATTTAGTAACATGACTGTAACAGCAGTAGCAGGAAGAATTAGAGGGGATTGAAAATGAGGCAGAGAGAACAGATTTTAAAAAGTGATAATTGCCTGCATTGAAGTAATAGTAGAGATAGACAGGAAGTTGATTGTATTGTGGTAGATATGGATGAAAGAGAGAGAGTATGGATTAAAAAGAGATTTACCAGTTTCTGGGACATAGTGACTTTTTGCATATGTAGAGAGAGAAATCTATGATACCTCTCCGGTTTCTGGCTTGGGAAACTGAGTTGGATCATGAAGAGAAAGAATACAGGAGGCAGTATTTTGGGGGAAAATGAGTAGTCACGAATATATTAAGCTTAAGATTTATGTGTGACATCTAAGTGGAACACACCAGTAGGTATTTGAAAATGATGTTTTGGTACTTAAGAGGGAGGTCTATACTTTCTGATTTAGGAATATCGGTTTATACATGAAAGGAGAAATGATAGGAGCAGATGAGGTGGGCCAGGAAGAGTGTATAAGTGAGAAATGGGCTAACGGACCTTTGGAAAACAAAAGCATTAAAGAGAGAGAGCTGGGCAGACTTTCTCAAGGACCCTGAGAAAGCTGGAGTTGTAGGAACATAAGTGTATGAACTGGCTTTCAGTCTGAGACAGGACACATTCTCTTCTGCCAGAGGAAGGGAAAAATAAAAATGGGCTGGAATGCGATAAATTTGTATAAGGGGCATAGTGGAGAGAGAGGAAGTTGTGGACAGTTTGACCTATGACCTCTGTTTTCTTGGTAGGAGAGAAACAGGCATATTGCTGTGATTAATTGGTAATGAAAGAAGTGATGGGTAGGAATTTTGAGAGGAACAGTGGATCACTTTGGAGAAGAAATTGGAACACTTCAAAGTCTTGGCAGGTAAAGTGGTTGAGTGATGATGGATCATAAAATGAAGATCGGAATTTCTAAAAAAGGAACTTGGATTGATTGGAAGAAGATGGAAGGGTTAAGGGACTAGCAGCATCAATTTAATCAAAGAGCAATGGAGCTGGGGAGAGAGCTAGAAGGATAGGGGTTGGGACAATAGTGGGAATATTGGGTTTTAGAGTACCAAGTACAGAGTAGTACTTACTGCACTAAGAGGATGATGGAGTCCAGGGAGTTCTTGTTGCCAGCAAGAGAGGAGTGTTTGGGACACAGATTTTGTCAGATGTCCTTTTTGAAGAGACCTGTTATTAATTAGTAAAAATATAATACTCTCCTAAGTGTAAGGCATGGCAGGAAATACAGAAATAAATGAGAAACTGCCCTTATCTTCTTCATGAAGATAACTCAAGGTTGAGTAAAACCTTGTATTCCCACTAAGCTAGCGACTTTGCAACCATTGACTGCATTGCAACATGCCACTTCAATTTCACATGTGAGGAAAGTATAATTTAGAAAGGTTCAGTAATTTGCATAAGGTAGTAAGTAAAGCTAGAAAGTGGAAGAACTGGAATGTGAATTCATGTGCATCCATCCATCTCTAACTCCTCTCCTTATTTCCATTATTTTATGTTACACATACCTTTAAAACATGCTTAACTTGTTTTTATCATTGTTCCCATTTATAGGGCTTGCTTCATTATTTGAAGACAAAGAGTCATTCTTTCCATCTTGGAATTCTTCCATTTTGGCTTTTGTAACTCTACTTCCCTTTTTCTTCCCTCAGTATTCCTTCTCCTTTTCTTTACCTGTAAGTGTATCCCAAGTTCTGTCTTCAGACCTCTCCTTTCTCCATGCTCTTCCCCTTTGTGCTATCATCTACCCGTATTGCTTCTGGCCTTGTGACAATGCCGTTGACTCCTAAATCCACTTCACTAACTCTGTTGTCTTTACTGAGCTTAAACCTGTATTTCCAATATCTCTTACGTACTTCAGATAGAACTTCTTGTAATTATTTTCTTAAAACTTGTCCTTTCCTCCCATTTTACTTGTTCTGTTAATAGTATTTATCACTGTTGCTTACCTTAGTCATATTTGGCTATCTTCTCTCCCTCAGCTCCCCTTTATTAATTGTCAACTGTCCCTTTCAGCTCTGTAATTTCTAACATACCTCTCCTTTTTTTCTATTTTGTCAGCTATCATTATAGTTCCAGGTTTCAATATTATGCCTGGCCTTTGATATGCATTAATGGCACAAAAGACAAACCATTCTAAATGCTTAATATATTTATACAGCTAACAAAGCCCTCAATGGTTACTCTATACTTACAGAACTCCTTCATGTAGCATTTAAGATCCTCTTGATCTTCCCAACCTTCCTTTCTAACTTCATCACTGTCCAACTGCATTGCCTGCTATTTATTCTCCAAATATGCCCTACTGCTCCCCTCTTCCATGCTATGGTTTCTGAGGTCTCTTTTGCTGGCCTGGAATCACTTGCTCACATCTTTTTAAAATGACAATCCTACCTTTTCTTTCTTTAACCCCTCTTTAAGTATTTGCTCATCCGTTTGTTGCATGAATGAACCAACTTTATAGATAATTTTCTAATTTCTTCCTCATTCCCATATCCATTTGTTCATGAAATAATTTTTGAATACCTGTTGTGTGCCATGCTAAGTTGCTGGAGCAGAAACAATTACAGCTCCTGCCCAGAACTTTCAAGCTAGTAAGTTTTTCTCCACTTTCTTAACTTTCATTTAAGCTTATTTTATAAGTTAATTCCTTATAAGTCTTATACTTTACATTCTGATATAGCTATTTTAGTATTTTTTTTCTCTTCTAAAAAGCTCCATAAGGGTTAGTTTTGCATCTTGTTTATCCTGCTGTTCACTATAGTACAACACATTTGTATACCTAGGAGGTGCTGAATAGATACTTATCAAAGACTAAGTTTTTTAAAAAAGGGAAAGAAAAAGTTACTATGTATATATAGGCATACCGTGTGTGTGTGTGTGTGTGTGTGTGTGTGTGTGTGTACTTTTTATCTTTGTACATGTAATCTGGATCTCAGTCTTCCCCCACCCTGCCCCAGCCATTAGGTAAATATTTTTCAAGGCTTTGGGATTATAAACTAATTGCATTTTACAGTAAAAAATCTTATTGGTTTCAATGTAGTAATTGTTTTATGAGTATATTGTCCTCTAGGGAGTGTTCTAGCTCTATTACGTATTCCCAAGTGCAAGCTTTAGGTCTTTTGATTTTACCTGCCATCTAAAATCATAAATCTTTAGGCAGGATTATACCTCCCTGGTGTCACATGAGTACATTTTTCTATCCAAATTGTTATTAAATTGAAATTTACATTTTTTTCTTTAGCTCTTTTTTCATTCTATGTCCTCTGAATAATTAATTTAGTCCTTTGGTAAATATGTTCTAATTTTGAGGCTCTGGTCTCCTAGATGTGGAAAAATATATGTATTTAAAAAAAAACAACATGGGAGCTTTGGTAAAGAAAAGCAACATTTAATTTTTATATATGCATAAATTGGTACATAGTCTAGTAGTGGGCATTTGTTAATTTCCTGCCATCCTTCATTTCCTCTTGCTTCCTTCAATGGTAGGCTATACTCTTCCTTCATTTTCAGCTCTTTGGATTTAACTGCATTAATCTCATTTCTTGCTCCAGGGTACCTTGATTAGTTTGATCTAATTTAAACCCTTCATTTTTGTACTTTATTTCTCACCTTCATTTCTGCCCAAGTCACATATAGCCAGTGAGTGCTCCTGGGAAAGGAAAGTTTCTTTTTCTTTCCTCAAGAACTATTGCAAGAGATGCTTTCTCTCCTTTTAGATAGTGTCATATAAAATTGTGGGGTGTAGAACAGCTATAGCTATTTTTATTGCCAAGATTGGAAGCAGCCTGAGTATGAACCTACCTATGGAACAGCAGAGAACCAGGAGAATGTCAGAGAAGTGAAACTGCAGATCTGATGGCATTAGGAATTTCTGGATCAAATTTCCCCTGGATTTTTCAATTAGTGTTCAGTAAAGTCTCTCCCTCTATTTAGAAATTTTTCTTTATTTCAGTGGTTCTCAACCTGTGGGTTGAGACCCCTTTGGGGGCTGAACAACCCTTTCACAGTGGTCACCTAAGACCATTGGAAAACACATATATAATTACATATTGTTTTTGTGATTAATCACTATGCTTTAATTATGTTCAATTTGTAAGAATGAAAATATATACTGCATATCAGATATTTACATTACGATTCATAACAGTAGCAAAATTACAGTTATGAAGTAGCAACAAAAATAATTTTATGGTTGGGGGTCACCACAACATGAGGAACTGTATTAAAGGGTCGCAGCATTAGGAAGGTTGAGAACCACTGCTTTATTTGTTTAGAAACATTTATTATGTAGCAACTGTATGTTAGGCACTGTGACAGGCATTAGTAATAGGAAGGGATGAATAACCTATGTTTTTTATCTTCATGGGGCTTGCAGCTAGAATGGAGAAGGAGGTATATGAATGGGATAAAATGTTACAGGTACATACCATGGAGAACCCACAAGATGGAAAGCCTTCTCAGTAGTAGCTATAGAATAAAGTGGTGGAAGAAATGGTTTCTGTCACTGCTATGGTTCTATAAGAGTACCAACATCTGAAGAAGCTGCACTATAACTATAGCTATCTTCTTGTTTTTAGCACCGGTTTAATTTCAGCAAAACATTATTTTCCACATTAAATTAGTGTTCATTTGGGTTTGTATTTAATTTGTACATTTGTTGGCTTAGTAACTTAAGAGCTACTGAAATAGGAGTTTATTTTAAATTTTATTTATGTCAGTGACTGGGGTAGGTCCATGAGTTTTGTTAATTTTGAAAAGATGTCCTTACGCTATTTAATTTTGAGAAACACTAGTAGGGGTGACTGCTAGGAACCATTGGATTGAGACAGTGGATGGGTGGAAGACAAGATTGTAAATAGAGAAATCTCTTAGTTTAAGTGGTAATGATAAAAGAAGCTTGAAGAGATAGAAGTGGGATTTGAGAAGAAAAAGAATACAAGGTATGTTCAGTACATGGCCTTTGTGGCTGATTAGATTTGTGGGAAGACAGAGAAACCCCAGATTTCTGGTCAGTGACATCTGGATTGGTATTGCTGCTCCTCGGAGAAATAGAGATTATGGGAGAAAAAACAGTGTGGGGCTGAGGTGGAAGTTGGGGTGTGTGTGTGTGTGTGTGTGTGTTTGTAAGAGAGATGATGGCATCTGTCTGAGTATTTTGAATTTAAGGTGTCTTTCAAACATCTAGGATAAAAGGTTCTATAGTTTAGTAGATTGGTAAGGAATAGGAATATAATTTAGGGGTCTTCATAATTTAGAACGTTCAAACCATGGGATTGTGAGATTGTCCTGGAAGATTTTATTGGGTGGGAAGTGAAGTCAGGGATATTCTAGATGATCTTAGAAGAGGAATCAGCATTCTCCTCTCATTACTTTTCTGTGCCACTAACCTCTATATTCAAAACCCCTGGTGGGTGTGTCTATTTTAGTAAGCAAGGGTTATTGAGAAAGAGAAAAAATAATTGTTGAGAGATTAATTTTAAGAGTAACAAATATTAAGTGCTACATTATATTTAAGACTTTTGGCTCTCTTTCCCAACCCACAGATTGCCTTCAGGAATAGAGATATTAAACTACTCACCTTAACCTACCCTATTCAAATCTGCAGAATCTGGCACTTTTTTTTCCCCATGAGGGTCAATTCAGAAAAAATAATTATTTTTACAACTACGTAATTTCCCTATGGGTATACAAAGTATCTGATCAGAGTAGCGGATATTTTTAAAGCGAGAAGTTAAAGATTCCTTTTCACACGCATAATTCTTGACAAATACAAGAAAATCTGAGTCTGAATACTTCCATTTATACAGTTTACTCCTTTTAAAAAAAAATTGATTTTAGAAAGAGAGAGAAGGAGGGAGGAAAGGAGAAATGGGGGGGAGGGAGAGAGATAATTGATTTGTTATTCAACTTACTTATGCATTCATTTGTTGTTTCTTGTATGTGCCCTGACTGGGGATTAAACCTGCAACCTTGGCCTATCGGGAGGATGCTCTAACCAACTGAGCTACCTGGCCAGGGCCTTATAGAGGCTACTCTTGAAAATATGGGCTAGGCCTAGGTACGAAGTAAGACTGCCTTGGTTAGAGAGACCCTGACATATAGATGTTGTCAATAAACATTGCTAGTGAAACTTTTCAGTAAAACGGGTGCCTATGAGAGTAAGTTGTTACAGTTTCAAATTTGTCAATCAGAATATGGATATAAAAAATGAGCTATATATAAGTCTATATCTAAGGCTACAAGCAGTCCTTTGGATAGTTCTTGAGTTTAGGAATGAAAATACCAGTTATATATTTTTTAGAACACTACTGTGGAACTACTTTTAAAACACTCCATTATCCTCTTCCTTATCATGTTTATCTGTAAAAATATTTGTTAAACATATTGTATACTGATTTATACTTATTTATGACACATACATGAGTCTACTCTTATTTATCTTAGGAAATCAAAATAGTGTCTGGCACTCCTCCCCAGTCCAGACACCCCCACCCTGGTGAGTACTCAAGGCTCTGCCACATACAACTTAACAGGTACGCTAAGACAGGGAGTCAAAGCAGCTCTTCCTAGTACACAGAAACAAACACAGGGAGGCTGCCATATTGAGGAGACAAAAAAATATGGCCCAAATGAAGGAACAAATCAGAACCCCAGAAAAAGCTAAGCAGAGCGGAGGTAGCCAACCTATCAGATGTAGAGTTCAAAACACTGGTGATCAGAATGTTCAGAGATCTCATTGAATACGCAAAAGCATAAGGGAAGAAATGAAGCCTACACTAAGTGAAATAAAGAAAAATCCATAAGAAACCACCAGTGAAGGGAAGGAAGGTAGGATTCAAATCAACGGTTTGGAACATAAGGAAAAAATAAACAGCCAACCAGAACAAAATGAAGAAATAAGAATTCAAAAAAATGAGGAAAATATAAGAAGACTGTGGGACATCTTCGAAAGTGTCAACATCCAAATCATATGGGTGCCAGAAGAAGAGCAAGAAATTGAAAACTTATTTGAAAAAATAATTTGGGAAAGGAAATAAACATACAAGTCCAGGAAGCACAGAAAGTTTCAAACAAGTTGGACCCAAAGAAGACCACACTAAGACATATCATAATAAAAATGCCAAAGGTTAAAGATAAAGAGAGAATCTTAAAAGCAGCAAGAGAAAAGCAGAGAGTTAGCTGCAGAGGAGTTCCCATAAGACTATCAGCTGACTTCTCAAAAGAAACTTTGCAGGCCAGAAGGGACTGGCAAGAAGTATTCAAAGTGGTGAAAAGCAAGGACCTACAACCAAGATTACTCTATCCAGCAAAACTATCATTTAGAATGGAAGGGCAGATAAAGTGCTTCCCAGACAAGGTAAAGCTAAAGGAGTTCATCATCACTAAGCCATTATTACATGAAATGTTAAAGGGACACATTTAAGAATATCAAAACTATGGACATTAAAATGACAACAAACTCATAACTGTTAACAAATGAATCTAAAAAGAAACAAAAACAAACTAAGCAGACAACTAGAACAAGAACAGAACCATAGATATGGAGATCATATGGAGGGTTGTCAGTGGAGAGGGGGAAGAAAGAGAATAAGGGAAAAGGTTCAGGGATTAAGAAGCCCAATTGGTAGGTAAAAAATAGGAGGATGTTAAGAATAGTATAGGAAATGGAGAAGCCAAAGAGCTTACATGCATGACCCATGGACATGAACTAAGGGGGGGATTGCTGGAGGGAAGCTGGGTACATAGTAGAGGTGGGCAAAGGGGAAAAAATTGGGATAACTGTAATAGCACAATCAATAAAATATAGTTTAAGAACAGTGTCTGGCAAATTTGACATCCTTTACTGACCTCTAGCATGCTATGGGACTGATTTTTGGACACTGTTAGTATTTAGAATGGTCATAGTGACTAGAATTCAGAAAGTCAGTATAAATTACATTGGCATTTATGATGGTTCAGTTTGATCAAGCTCTTTTGACTGATGAAGCAGAATGAAATATTTAATTTGAGCATATATGGGTTATATAGGGCCATGGTGAGAAGGGGGAGAGGTTGAACATTTGAAAATGGTGATAGAAGAAGTCTCAGTGACTACAGATTAATTTCAACTCACCCAGTAAGAAATTTGCCCAAGAGAGTTGGAGATGGGGTGTTTGAGTATAACAAAGTATACATCATAATGTCAGTGTTTTTTAATTTTTATAGTAGTAAATTTGCTGTTTCGTATATCTTGAAAATATATCCAGAATCTGACCACTTTTTACTATCTCACTCACTCTTACCTCTGACCTCTCCGTTATCATCTTTGCTTATATTATTGTAATACCCTCCTAAATATTGCTGCCTGTTGAAATCACCTGAAGATTTTAAAAATTCTTATGCCTGGCTTTTACTGGTAGATATTCTGATAATTGGAATGGGTTGTAACCTGGGCATCAGGATATTTTTGTTAAGCTTCTGGTGTTCTAATACAGAATGTCCCAAATAATCAGAAAAGTCAATACTCTTTCGCTGAAGTAGTCTCTTTATTTTATTTTTATTTATTTTAAATAGTCCCTTTAGTTTTACAATATTTTTCTGGTAGTAGCCAGAAAAATATTAATATTAATTTGGGAAATTTCCACGTAAAATTATTAAATCCTAGGGGTATCCCTTTGTCTTCTTAGTTGTGAGCAATGAATGCTGACTCTGGCTGATTTAAGCAGAAATGAAATTGAGTGGCTCATAGCATTCGTAAAAGGCTGGATGTAGCCACCCTTAGAAAAAGTACAGGAACAAAAGGAGGCTGAACAGCTGGAACCACAGCATAACATGCCAGTGAAACCGTTACTGCGTGTCTGCTGAACAGTGACTAGATGCCTCAGATTGCCCTACTGGTTGTGCTGGCTACTTCACGACACCACTGGTTCTGCTGTCATCACTGCTCTTGGAAAGTACATGTTGCCTCCACTGTAGCCACTGTCAGAAGGAATTTATTCATTCCCTGCTTTTCTCTGCCACTAGTCACCATATGGTAGATGTATGTATTAGAAAAGCGTAAGCTGCCAGGGCATGTGGGAAAGCAAGTACATTATCTGATATTTTCAGTTTTTAATCGTGCAAGATAGACTCTGTCTTGCATCAGAATTCATGAAGTTGGGGATTCTCCAAACACAGGCAAGGGCTTTGCATGGTTGGAATCCCCCCAAAATGACAAAAGGTCTACTACACTTAGTATAGCCAACAATATGTTATTTATTTTATGTATTAATTTACTGGTCCTTAAACTAAGAACCCATAGGATGCTGGTGTTCTTCCACAATTATTTTTAAACATTTAGATCATGCTACCACTTGTCCCTTAGCAAGTGGTAAGAGGTAACAAAATAAATGAGCAACTAGCAAGAAAATTAATAGGGAAACTTGGACATATAACTTATAAGTATATATGTATTACTTTTGGAGGTGTGGAGACCAGTATAAGTAGAAAATAGTCATTTTTCTTGATGGTTAAAATGTAAGCAGGGAAAGAAGGGGAATGGTCTAGTCAAAGAACAGGTATAAATGACCCATGGACATAGATAACAGGGTGGGGTTTGACTGTGGGAATGGGAGTGGAGTGGGCAGGGCAGGGGAGAGCAACCAGGAAAAATTGGGACAACTGTAATAGAACAACAATAAAAAATAAATAAAAATAACAATAATAAAAATATTCTTAGTTTCTCTGTTGTAAGTCATATATTAATATTATGATAACATTGTCCAGTAGAAAAATAATGTGGGCTGTAAGTATAATCCATATATATAATTTTAAATTGCATTTAAAAAGTAAACATTTAATTTTAATTACATATTATTTAACCCAGTATGTTCATAATATTGTCACTTCAACATTCAATATAAATATTTAAGGACTGGTTTGCATTTTTTTTTTAACATACTAAGTCTTCAAAAAATCTAGTTTGTATTTTAAACTTAAGCCCTGACTTGTGTGGCTCAGTGGATTAGACATCGTCCCACAAACTGAAAGGTCACTGGTTCGATTCCTGGTCAGGGCACATGCCTCAGTTGTGGGCCATGTCCCCGTTTGAGGGTGTGCAAGAGGCAACTGATCGATGTTTCTTTCACACATCAATATGTCTCCCCCTCTCTTTCTCCCTTCCCCTCTCTCTAAAAATAAGTAAATAAAATCTTAACACAGTTCATTTTAGACTGGCCACATATTAAGTGCTTAATAGCTACATGTAGCCAATGGCTATTACATTGGACATTACAATTCTGTGGCATTTTATAAAATGCTACATGATTTCCGAGTACTGCTAGCTAAAACATTCTTATGATGAATGTTTATACACCTTATTAAACCTGGGTGTTTAAAAGAAATGTAACCTAAAAGTAATAGCAAGTGCTTGGTTATCCATTCTCTTCTAATCCAAAACAGTATTACCTGATATTGCAGTGTTTTACCATTTTTATGATGGGGAGGGGAGTATGAAATGGGGAAGAGAAACCTAAATTTTTTCATTAGGCTTTGCTTTTATTTTTTATTTTCTGAACATTGAAATTTGTGAGGAATTGGGATATTCCAGATGTGCCTTAACATGGAGAAAAGCAACATGCTATACTGCAGAACTTGCATGTGAATAATTAAATTAATCATATTGTATTACATTATATATATATATATATCTCATTGCTAAGCTTTAGTATCCAAAGTTTTGAAAATGAAAAACATAATAGTGACTATGCTTGAGATTCTTCTATTATATGTGACTTCTTTTCCCTAGATAATTCATGTTGATAGTAAGTTTTGTTTTCTAATTATTTTTATTCTTACAGGCTGCTGAATCAGGAATAATAAAAGTTAAAACAATAGCTGCACGAAACACCGAAATTTTGGCAGGTAATTTTTTGCATTAAAAATACAACAATTAATGAAAATTTGATTAATAGAAGTAAAATCTTAAAATCTTTAAAAAAAAAAGAAAACAATTTTCTGTAGCTTAAAATTTCTAACTTATTAACTAACTGTGTTTCCCAAAGATGAATGCTATAAAATTCTCTGAAATCAAAAGTATGAAACTACTATCTCCTTAAAGACAGGATTTTTCTTATTCATCTTTTCATTTTCCTCCACCTTTTGTCAATCACATAAGACACACCTTACTCATACAGGACATTCAATTAATATTCATTGTATTGAACTGAATGGTAGATTGGTTCTCAGTCTGCTTTCTAAGATCTTTACCTTTAATATAAACAAGTCATAATGTAGTACTATAATAAATTTAGTGCTACTATATGAATTTTGAGTTCTGACATTAAGACAAAGAGAAAAAGGGGAATAGGGTAGAAAAAAGAAAACAAGTGTTTTCTTACATTCTCTTCATTGAACCTGATGTTCAAGAAGGAATTTAAGAGTTTCTCTTTGGCACCATTTTGATATAGTCTACTTCTTCCTTTTCTTTGGTGCGTCTCTGTTCCTGCCTCAATAATGAACATGGAAAAGAAGAAAACTGACATTTTTGAGAATTTGTTACATGTCAGGTATTTGTGTCACTCTTCTTATATAAGACAACTGTGTAGGGAAATATTTTTATTTTATAGTAGAACAAGTTGAGATGCGAAGAGGTTAAGTTATTTGCCTATGGTCACATACGTGGTCGAATCAGATTAAAATCCAGGGCTGTTCAGAGCCAAGTTCTTCCTGCTGCATTGTGCTCCCACGGTATCTTGAGGTTTTCGCACCAGCTACTCCCCTCACCCCTCAGTGTTTCTACTTAACCATTGCTTACTTCACTGATCCTTCAATTTGCTTTTCCAGTTCCAGTAGTGCTATTGATCTCAGCTAGTTATAGGAGAAAAGCAGTCCTATTAAGTTAATTTACACAAAGTCTAAATATTAGTAAAGAATCTCTTAAACTCTCACAAATCTCTTTACATTAAAAAAAGGATACCAATAAATCCCTACTTGGTGGAATTTCAGAGTGTTACAAATGAGTGTTACTTTTGGGGCAGTTTAAGAGTGGGAGGTGAGAGTGGATTTTACTTAGAATCTCCAGCTTTGCTGGAAATTTGCTTTTATGGTTCATTTTCCTAAGTTACACCTGTTTCTCACAGCCTCTTCTCTGATTTTGAACATTCTGTCAAAACACCAAATAGTTTTATAACATTATTCACAGCACTGAGTAATGGTCTGTGAGCATGTTAAGAAGGGGTATAGTGCAAGCGATGGGTAAAGACAAAGGCATGTATTGTTGGATTGGGAGGGTGGGTAAATGGATTTTGGGAGATGCATGTTGGGTGGATTAGTTACTGTGAGAAAATTAATGTTTCAAGATAAATTATTACCTGGATATTTTTAAGATGAGATATCAAAGGCCAATTATATTAGAATATCATTATAAATATTTACTTTTGCTACTGTCATTGCTGATATTATGGTAAGTCCTTAATTATTCTCCAATAATAAAAGTTTTCATTGGGTCTGTAATTGATGGAAGATATTTTAAAATGATTTCTCCAGAGGATCACTGTCTGTTATAGACTTGCATACCAAGTAAAATATCTAATTAGTTAATCTTAAGGATGAGTAAGAAAATTTTTGTCTCAGTGTGAGTTTAGTATATAGGTAGGCTATTAATTTCACTCTAATGCAATTAGCTTTATTCAAGTCAAGGTAGAACAAGTTTTTATGCACAATTAATTGTTCATGCTTTAGTATCAGTAGTATCCGGAGCCATCCATGTGCCTGAGGAGCTATTTTATCATTTAAACCTTTTCCTGGTATATTTTACCAAGTATTTATAACAATTGATACCTCAAATTTTGTACATTTTTTTTTTGAACACTGTCATCTTGAAAAATTAAAAGCTTTTAAGAACAAAGAGTGTTTAAATTTGTCAATATATAGTTTCTAAACTACTTAATTCAGAGTACAGTTAATACTGAGAAAAATTTTTTAGTTTGATATTTTTAAAAAATTTCCTATAGATTAATATTTTTGTGCTGCAATGGATATTAAAGATATACAGTTGAGGAGTCTTAGATGAGATGTTGAATTCTCAGATCTCTCTCCATATTCAGAAAACATAAAGGGTTGCTATAAAAAATCAGAACGCTTAATTAGGATCAGTCTGATTAATGATACTCAGCATAAATTTCTAGCCAATTTTAGTTTCCTTAGATTTATTTTCCAAGAGAAGGTTATTTACATTGCAGAATAAATCTTTGCTTTACATCTCCCCTTCTTTTAAGCATCCTCCTTTAATGTTTATTTTTCTTTGTTTTCACTGCTGTCATGAATGCTGACATAAGTGGGAATGCTATGCCAGGTAATGTCAGCATTGATTCAAATATACAGACCATTTTCTCAAAATTTTCTTTTTCTTTAAAGATAAAACTCTGTAAATGAGAGGTAGCAACATAAAGTTTTTCATTTATGAGGCCAAATGCCTTAATCTTAATATGTTGCAATATACTTGAAATTGAGCAGGATTGTGCTACACAAAAATTACATAAACAGAGACTCTGCTTTTTGAATAAATATTTGGAAACAAATCAGTGAAGTTGTGATATCTTCTAAATTGTATATTTAATGCCTCTACCAAACCGTAATGATTATATCTACCTGTGGCTACTTTCAGCTACTGTCAGAATACATATAGAATTGTTGCATAGATAATCATTATGTTTGATTAGTGTTCTTTTCTCACACGGTTTCACTTACTTTTTTATTTTTACCTGGGCTTATTACTAAAAGGCCTCTAAGTAATTTAAGTAAATATACTTTGGGTTTTTTCCCCAACATTAGAAGGTAATTTATCTGCTGATTTTTTTTAGTATATTCTATCTTATCAATACATATACTGTGATATTTCATAAACATTTATAGAACATATCATACAATGTATTCTTAGTAGGAAATAACTATGTAAGAATCACAGGGGAGATACAAAGATAGTTAATATAGTTCGCCTACCATCTATATGGAAATACAAAAATTATACTTGAACAGTATGTTTGAGCCATTCATGCTGTTTGGCTTGCTTACTTTTTGAAGTCCTATACCAGAAATTTTCCCTTCCAGATGACATATTTCCTGAGTCAGGATCAATATCTTATTCTTCTTTATATTGCTAGCAATTAGTATAGTACTTGTTTAGAAGTAATCCCTCATTAATGCTTGAGTCACTCCAAAAATGCAAATAAGTCTCATAGTGCTGCCTCTAGTATGTTTTTCTGCCTTTCTTTAATTTTATGTTATGATTAAGTACATGATTTTTGTCTTACTTAGTTCGTGTCAGCCAGATGACAGAGTAAGGAAAGAACCATAAACAGAGAATTCTAACACTATGTAGTATATGCCCATTGGAAGTATAGACAGGTTTGTCATGGGAATTTAGGGAAGGTACCTAATCTGTCCTGGGAATCTGAAGGTGAATCTTGAAGCTTGAAAAGGAGAGAGGCAAATAAGGTATAGTAGAGGAAAGTAAAAGAGATTACTTAAATACATGAGGTATAAAACAGCTTGGTCTATTGTGGTAAACTATTCAAGTATTGCCATTGTGTAACATCCTGAGCTTGGTCTGTTGGGACATATGATTCAAATATTGCCATTGTGTGACATCACAGAGTGACACATCCATATTGATATTTTTATATAAATTACTCTGACATCAATTCAGAAAATATGTTTCAGTGTACCATCACTAAGGTAGAAGTCTGTTGGTAGGCGATTCCTGTAATCTAGGCTAGAAAACACAAGGGCTATAAATAATGCCATGTTCACAATTTGACCTAATGAGCCAGAGTTTCTCTACAATATAGTGTGTTCTTATTTATTATTTTTTCCTTTTTAAATTTTTAATTTGTATCCTGCCTTTTATTATATCATAAATACTTTGATGCCGTATTTTCTGTTCTTTTTAAGTTGCTCTATATATTTCAGTAAGCAATTGTAGTTTTTTAAATCATTCCTTTGTTAGGCATGTTTCAGTATTTAAAATTTTTTAAAGATTAATTTCTAGAAATGAAATTATTTATTTAAAGAATATAAACATGTTCTTGGAATTTGTCACCACTCTGCTTTCTGAAAAGATAAAACTTTATGCTTTCACCAACAATATGTGAGTGTATTTTTATAACATGCTTGCCAGATGAGTATTTAAAAAATCTTTTTGGTAATTGGACAAATGATTTCTCATTTTAATCAGCATTTCTTTTTAATGTAGAACATTTTTCTCTAATATACTAAAATTTTTTAAAATTTTACACTTGTTTGAGTTTTTGTATCTTTCTTATCAAATTGAGCTGTTTATATAGCAAAAAATATTAAGTTCCCATCATGTATCATATTTTCTGCAAGTCACTTACCTTTTAATTTTTTATGTAGATCCTTTTTATTTTTACATAATCTATTTTCTTATTTGTTTCACTCCTCTTAGGAAGCCTATCTCCTACCACATAATTGATAGTCATTTTAAATTTTTTCTAGTTTTTCTATAGTTTGGTTTTTTAAAAATAATATATGGGATGACTTGAAGATCTAGACTTTCTTTTGCAAAATGACTGACTAATTGTACCTACATGATTTGTTGAATAAACCTTCCTTTTCCAGTAATGCACTTTTAATATGAGACTGCTCATACTTTTATTTGTCCTTCAATTCCTGAATTACTTAAAGCCTTTCAGACCTTTTTGAACCATTAAGTTGTTTTGTTTTTTTTTTTTAATGTTGGGAATATCAGTCTTTTCCCTAAGTAGATTTTAAGGGTTTTCACTATAGCAATTGTTTCCACATTACATTTTATTTCTTTCACAAGAATTGTAATTCTTTATTTAATTACCATTAAAATTTATTATAAAAAAATCTTATTAGCCCCTATAAATGTGATTTATAGTGGGGTATCCTAGTTTAATTCTTTTTTTCCAGGATAAAAACTGCAATTATGCAGTGAAACTCCTCAGAGCAAGGAAACCCCTAGGATATGGGGACCTGCTGGACCTCTTCCAGGTGTGTGCAAGTGCATCATTTAATCTCACAGTTATAAAATATGGAAATAAAATTTATCAAACACCTAGTGTTATTTTATTAAAGGAGTTATGCTTATTAAGGGACTTCAGTAGAAAAAAAACTTTTAACCTCCAAAAGCTATTTTTATATTTTAATGGAAATTTAAATAGAGAATTTCGATTAAAAAGAGTTGAGCTTTTCTTTTTTTCCTGGAATGTTAAAAACAATGTTTTAAACAAGATACATACCTTTATATTGCTATACAGCCTTTTCTCCCCTGTGATTTCTAGAGTCTAAACCCATAAGGTTTTTATATAAAACTACGTTTAAATATTCAATAATATGTCATTAAAATTATTGTATACAAAAGGAGAGAGCACTTATATAGAAGAGTAAAATTAATTTCTGCTTCTTAGAACAGCTATCACTTTTGAAAGAAGAAAAACGTAGTTTTTAAAATTTTTATGATGATTTTTATTTTAACTGCATTGTGATCTGGTTATGGAGGATTTGTTTTTCACACTATACTTCAAAAGGCAGAATAGATCAATAGATTTGCTTATCTTTTTGTTGATCATTTATTCTGTGTAACAGAAACTTCCCTTTTGGTCATTGTATTCTCATAAACTGGGAGGAAAAAAGTGGGAAGGAGATTAGAGATTGCTGTGTGATCCTTGAATTACATTAAAATACAGGTTTTAAAAATCATTTTTATTACTATCTTAAGTTTATCTCAGCTTGATAGACCTGGATAACTGTGGCTGACATGTATATAACATTTCATTATAACTCACCTTATTTCACTCATTCGGAGATACATAGTTTTCACATTTTAATATTCCCCAAATTGATATGCATTATACAATTGATGGCATCTAAGAATCACTGTGGGCCAGGTAGTGTTGTAGTAGTTTTTGTCAGTGGATGTGTGAACTTGTTTATAGTTGTTCATATCAGCATACCTATTAACCGTATTGTTGATACCACATAAGTTTGCTATTTAAAATGTTATCTTTCTGTTAATGTCTTATGATAAGCAAAAATAGCACCAGCATTAAAACATGGGTGTTATTGGTTTAGAAGATCTTAGAGGCAGTTGTAACGTACTCTTTCATGAAATGAGGCATCTCTAATGCTCTTGATAGACTAGAGCAGTGGTCGGCAACGTTTTTGGCGCCAGGGACCAGTTTGTGGAAGACAATTTTTCCATGTAGAGGGGGTGGGGGTGGAGGGAGGAGGCGGAGCTCAGGCGGTAATGCCAGGGAAGTTTCACTCACTTGCCTTCGGCTCACCTCCTGTGCAGCCCCCTTCCCAACGGGCCATGGACCTGTTTTGGTCGGTGCCTAGAGGTTGGGGACCCCTGGCCTTTAAGGATGAAATTGAAAGGAAAATTGTAAGTGATTAGTAAGCTTTGTATCATAGTGTAATTGGCGCTGATCTTCTTTCTTGTGGTATTGGTATTATGGATGTGTCTTAAAATCATTGTCATTACCAGGATCCCTTTCCTTCATTTATCTGAAGACTTAATGCAGATATCTTTAGAGTGCACATCATTGTTTCTTTTTAGATACTTTTAACTCTGTGTTACTTTCATTTGTATCAAGTGCTGTTTACTTTAGAGAGTGGCAACAAAATGTTGTGGAGAAAATAGTGAACCAGGAGTTAGAAGACATATTTTCGAATTCTGACTGTATCACATACTTCTTTGTTGGTTAGGCCAAGTCATACCCTTATAAACACTATTTCATTATTGTGGCACTCAAATGAGAAACACATGTTAACATCATAAAAAGTGTAAACGGAACTTGTTACTATTGAAAACTTTTATTTACCTGAACAACGTTTAATGATCAAAAATGTTCAGCAGAGTTAGGGGTAGCCTCATAGTACAGTGATTTTGGCAAGATTGAATATAGCAGGATATTTAATGCTTTAGAGCTTTATTGTCATCTTTTAATATCTCATATAGTTTTGAAACATTCTTAAGGAAAATTTATGTCTCCTTATTTGAATCAAAACCTTTATGCACCAGAAAGCAATGAAATAAGGCAAGGAAGCCCTTTTGAGAACTGTTCTTTGGAAGTCATATTTGCCATCTTTTAGCTGTTCTGACTCACTAAGTTATGCTGGCATATGGAGGGACTTTACAGAGCATGGTGTAAGAAATTGTAGTCTTTATTTACCATACCATAAAGGGAGGCTTGGGAAAAGAAAGCTAGGGGTTTAATGATAAAATTAATGTTACCATTGGTTTTATACTTTTAAATGGTAATTCTGGATGACTTTCTCACAAGTTCTTTTGAAAAACTTGTTAAAACTCAGATTGGTTTGTCTTTATCAGAAGTCTTAACTTCAAAAAATAATTGAAAGCATATGCCAAATACGTAAGTTTAATGTGCTCTTGATTCAGAATTCCATATTATTTTTCAAATTCCCCAAGGACAACAGACTTGTCTTATTCATCTTTGTGTAGCCATTCAGTGTGTATTTATTTAATTTTATTTTATACATTTAATTATAGTCAAACTAAACAAAAGTGGTTTCGGCTGCCTGTGGCAGCAAAAACGAAATTCCAGAGACAGGTGCTGGTGCAAAATGAAAGAGGTTTATTCAGTTGCCAGCCAGGGAGAATGGTGGATTCCCATCTCAAAATCCACCTCATAGTCCTGTTCAAGTCCACAGTTCTTATAGGGGTAGGGAGGGAAAGGCTTTTTTTTCTCTATTCAACATCCTGCTAGCTTCAGGTATGCTCAGGCCCTATCCATTAATTTTTCTAGCCTTTGGTGTGCTCAGTGTAAGAACCTCCCCCTGCACTATCTTGGCCAATGCTATCTGTCTACAGTAACTATATAATTCAGTTCATGCATTTTTCTAACCTTTTAGATTTTTATTGCCACTTTAAAACTTCTGAAGAAATGGGCTTGGTAGAAGGAGTTAAATTTTAAGATTTGGAATTACAGCATGTGCATCCAATTAACTTAATGTTTCATTAATAAGAGGAGCAGTGTTACTGTTTTTAATGAGCTTATTTCTTAAAGAAGAAATTAGGGCTGTGTAAATTCAAGGCATGTAAAATATTATGGGGAACATTCAGAAGTGTGGTGGGATGATGTGTATACTATTTTAAATTACTTTTTCTGCTATATAATAGGAACTTTTATTCATGTTTTCCCTTCTGCAATGTCGAAGAAATAGTATGCTTCTCTGAGGCAGCATAGAACTTCTGAGAAGTTGACTTTAAAGAATATAGCAGAAGAAGAACCAAAGGATAGAGTGCCAGGAGAAAGGCATGGCCAAGTTGTAGTTAAGAGGTGTAGTTTAGATACGGAGTTTGTATCATCTATTTGAAATATTTGAACTCTTATATTTGATTTTTATTTTGGTATATTTTACATAAAGTGTTTTTTTAATTGTCATTACTGGTTGTAATAATATAAAAATGTATTGCTATTTATGAATTAGATTTAATAATTTTTTTATATGTGTTCTAAATAAAGCATTGAAGGAGAACAGCTCAGAGGTTGTTCAGCCTTTTCTAATGGGTTGTGGAACCAAAGAACCGAAGATCACTCAGCTATGTTTGGCCGCCATTCAGAGACTCATGTCACATGAAGTTGTGTCTGAGGTAATGTGAAGATTTTATCTGAACTATGCACCTAAGAATCTTATCTGGAGTGTTCATAAGGGGAGAATGAAATATACCTGATATTTAATGTAAAACAATTTTATGACTAGCAATATGCTTGAAGGATGTGGCTTAATTTTAAAGGATTAGCAAATTATTTCATTATTAAGCACTCATGAATAAAAAAATGAAATGCATTTTTTTCAAATCATTTAAAATATAAATAGTTACAGTTCAGTGATGTAGATGATAATTTTGGAAGCAAGCAGATTTTCAATATAATTGCAAAGAATGTAAGGCATAAATTTTTTTAAAGGTAGGAAGGAAAATCATGACTGTTTCCTAGATTATCTGCAGTGACATTTGCTGTTCATTAATTAAGTATATTGTTTGTATCTTATCTTATGATTGTAAAACAAGGGAAGACATTTCATCACTATGAATCTACATTCTGTTTTTAAATGTAGTGCTTTTAACCTTAACCTCATACTTTATAAGGTACTTGAATAGAAGTGGTAAATAAATTCTTTTACCTTTAGTATAGCATTCCAAGCAATGTCATATTTAATTGAGATAATAAATATGTTGTTAATTTAAGTTGCATTTTGCTTTTTCTATAACATATTATAGATAAAATAAAAATAAGCTGTAGCAGGTACATAGGTAATTTGCATATGTCCATATTCATGTCCAAATGAAATATTGTTGTAGACATGAGCTTTGATTTTAACTAGGTATTTCAGAATTGCATGCTGTTATTTGCAAATATTCAAATGGTATATTTTAAAGAAAGTCATTTTTTGAGAAGAAATTTATTTGGTTGTCTCAAATTAGTTGAGAGACATGTGTTTGGATCTGTATATCTAGAAACATGGGCTTTGTTACTGTGATCAAGAAATTATCTCCAGGTAAGGTAACATTTGTATACCTTTCCTAATTAGGGACTTAAGCACTTATATTTTATTTGTTAGCAATAATTAAAATAATTCTTTTACAGAGTGCAGCTGGAAATATAATTAACATGCTTTGGCAGCTAATGGAAAATAGTCTTGAAGAACTTAAGCTACTTCAAACAGTTCTTGTTCTTTTAACAACCAATACAGTAGTTCATGATGAGGCCCTCTCTAAGGTAGGAAACCTGTTTGACAAAATTCCTAAATGCTTTGAGACAGTATTCGAACAAGCTGGCTGATAGAGAAAATCCTGATTTGAACCAAAGGCAACTTCTCTGTAGTTATTGTGATAAAGGATATTGCAGGTTAAAAACCATCAGTGCTTTATTTTCCTCAGATTAGAATTGAAATCACATTAGGGTGATGAAGCAAAGCCCTTTGGGTGTAGATGACAGGGTTGGTTATAAATAGAAAATGAAAAAGAAGAGTAGCAGAGGAATAGGAATAGAGAACGAGGAAAGTAATGGAAAAAATGTGTATTGAGTTGTCAGTGTTCTCCACCACTGCCTTGGGTATTCCTTCTGATAGCTCTCCCTTTCCCCTTGCCTCCTTTAAAAAAAAAACATAATTTATTTATTTTTAGAGAGAGGGGAAGAGAGGGAGAAAGAGAGGGAGAGAGACACTGATTGGTTGTGTCTTGCACACACCCGGACCAGGACCCAAACCTGCCACCCAGGCATGTGTCTCAACTGGGAATCAGATTGGCGACCCTTCGCTTTGTGGAACAGTGCCACATCGGTCAGGGCTCCCTTACCCCCTTTTAAAAATAATTTCACATGTATATGATATGTAAGCCAGGTAATTTAAACGTGTTTATTAAGTAACTGGAAAAGTATCCTTTGGCATTTATGCTAGATAACACTGCATGTATGATAGGTATTTCTCATTTCTTACTACTCCCACCCTCTTTGGAATATATAATTGCTAGTCTATTATTTGTTTCACTCTTTAAATAGGTTTTAAAATTTATTAAATATTTCTAAAGAACAGAAAGTACAAAGTAATATAAAGAACAGTTTAATGGTTTATTGTTTAAGGGATTTGTTGGACTTCTAATAGTTTTATTATAATTAGCATGCCTTTAAGGGTGGATGGCTTATCAAGTAGAAAAGTATACTGTCAGATTAGGCTGTATATACTATCTCTAGTTATATCTTTTCTAGTTATTTTTTGATGTTCTTAGGTCATAATGAAATTTGATTTAATTGTAAATAGCTTATTCTTTTAAGCTTATACCTGCTTTATAAAATATTTTATGTATTTTTAAAGGGTTGGGTAAAAGGTTTATAGTTGTATGTGAAACAGTTTATTTTTGTATTATTATTTATTAATTATTGTATTATTTGCCATATGAATAACTGTAGACCTTCTTTTGCCCCACTGTGTATATAATTTTGTTGTATGTAGTTCCTTTTAGTTTCTGACTGTCAAATTACTGTTCTGAGATATATATAACATTTTAAAACTTTTTATAAAAGATTATTTGACCTACCAAAGCAATAAGAACTTATTATAGTTTTATAAAGAAATATAAGATTAATTTTAGAATGTTGGTTAAGTTGGAAATTAATATTTTAGAATAAAATACGAAGTATAAAGAAACTTTGTATTCAAAGTTGAGTAATATGAAAGCTTCTGTACATTTGAAATTTAAAGAGTGATAGTGGTATAAAGGCTATTTGTTTCCTTAAAAGCTTTTAATCTAAGTAATATAACAGGTATATAATTTAAACTATCATGTTTTTCTTCAAAAATGTTTCTTTTAAAACTGTGAAACTTCTAGGAGAATACATAGGAGAAACTATACCATGGGTAGACAGACATATCTTAGGTAGGGCAGAAAATCCATGAATCATAAAAGAAGCCACACAATGGAGTAAAACATTTTAAAATATCTGACAAGAGAGTTTTATCTAGAGTCTATAAAAAATTCTTACAACTCATTTGTAGACCACCCAGTAAAAATGGAAAAATGATTTCAACAGACATTTCACAATATAAGATTTTTTTTAAGTTCCCTTGCCAAAATTAATTTATTAAAAAGCTAGAAAATAAAAAGGATAAAACAGAATAACTGTATATGGGAAATAGGCCCCAGCCAGTGTGGCTCAGTTGACTGGGCATTGTCCCACAAAGCGGTAGGTCAACCCTTTCACAATATAAGATTTTTAAATGGCTACTGAATAGATGGAAATCGGTTCAGCATCAATATGTATCAGGGAAAAGCAAATTAAAACCATAAGGAGATATCATTACACATCCATTAGAACAGCTACAATTTAAAAAGATTGACCATATCAAGTGTTGAGGGTATAGAATAATTCTGAATTCACAAATACTGCTAGAGGGAATATAAAATTATAAAGCCACTTTGGAAAACTAGATGTTTCTTTAAAAATTTAATCTATACCTACCATATGATTCAGCCATTTCACTTCTAGGTATTTATTTAACCAAGGTAAAGAAACACATGTCTTCATAGAGACTTACATATGAAGGTTCATAACAGCTTTATTTACAATGGCCATAAACTGGAAACATCTCATATGTCCACCAGCAGGTGAATGGATAAGCAAGAATGAATAAATCCACACCGTGGAATATTACTCGAATAAAAAGTACAAACTACTGATACAAAGAACAATGTAGATGACTGTCACAAGCATTACAAGTGAAATAAACCATACACACAAGAGTACATATTGAATGATTCTATTTGTAGAAAATGCCATCTGATCTATAGTGAGAAAAGCAGATGGGTGGGTTGTCTGGGCCCAAAGGCAGAGGTAAAAATGGTCTGTAAAAGAAATAAAAATGGATGATAGAAAAATTCAAGGAAACTTTCAGGGTGATGGAAATTTCTCATATCTCAATTGTGGATATAGATAAACAACTTATCAAATATAAACTTTAGAAGAGATACAGTTTTTTGTGTATAAATTACACTTTAATAAAGTTGACTTTAAGAAGAATGACTGCTTTTAAAAGTGATAATTTATATGCTTAACAAATTTATATAGTGTTTCACCAGGTGATTTTGTGATATAAGAGACTTTGAGTACTTGTTATTTGCAAAATACACTATTGTATACATGTTAAAAGAACCAAATTGTAGAAGGTGTATTTCATGTAATCTTATGTGACTCTATATTTATTAAGTTTGAATTATTTCAAAATAGAAGGATTTTTGTAGTTTTATTGTATGAAAGGGTAGGACTTTTAGCATTTGTGATTGAGACAGCTGAACATAAATTATTTAATTTTGAATTGCATCAGATAAAATATAGTAGTCATTTTTTTTAGGCAATTGTTCTCTGTTTTCGACTACACTTCACAAAAGATAATATTACCAATAATACAGCTGCTGCTACAGTGCGACAAGTTGTTACTGTTGTTTTCGAGAGGATGGTTGCTGAAGATGAACGACACAGAGGTAAAGTGACAATAGTTGTTTTCTCTTGACAGTGGCTGATTTTTATATCCATGATTTCTCTTTATTGATTTGTAGCTTTTTTCCTGTGAACTTAGACTACCTAAAAATGAGAATACTTAAAAAAAATATTTATTTTAGCAACCTTATTATATTGATAATGGAAATTCAAAAAGTACATCTCTCACAATTTTATCACCCTAGAAGTCAACTCTTTATTTTCATTTATAGTTCTAATATATGCATTATTTCATAATAAAGATAAATTCACATTTTATACCAAACATAGCATCATCTGTCTTTTTAGCTAAACATTACATTATACATATTTTTATATTATTCTTATTGTTTTTGTTATTCTGTAATTTAATGAACTAGGTTCCTAGTGTATAATTACATTGACTTTGACATATTAGTATTGTTTTAGTGTCTTCTTATATATATGTTTTTCAATTCAAATTATTTTTTTAGTGTAAATCACAAAAGTGGGCTTCCCTCATGTGAATCTTTATCTCTGCCTATTAATATGTATTTATAAGGCAAATTTATATAATGTAAAGATTAATCTTTTTCTATTTTCATCACATATCTTTATTGTGATTTTATCACTTTTTTGTAATTTAAAAAATTTCTTAATGTCCTTTCAAAGAACTGACAGATAAACTTTATTACAGTTTTTGTAATTTGATAACTATAGAAAAGTTTTTTTCATTATCAGATGAAAAGCAAGTTTTTTATGGTTAGTGGAAAAGATCATAAGGTGTAACCATCATGAGCAATTTTTCTGCTTTATACAGTCAGAAAACAGAAGATTAAACTACTTTCCCTTTATATATTTTTTTTTCTTAAACTCTTGATATCATGTAGTATTTCATTTTATTGCTCTTTGTTAATAGTGGTAAAAATGGCAGTACTAGTAAGTATTGGTAACACTGCCTATTCTAATAATCACTTTTTCTAAAATTAACCATTGGTCAGATTTTTTTCACACTTAGTTTCAGGCATTCTGAATTTGTTGGTTTATTAGAATATTTCCACTGACATTGGTATATTGATATTTTTTTTGCATTTTTACTCTGAAAAATACAGTTAGAATGTTAGCAGCGAAATATTAGGAAATTAAACTTGCAAGATTGAACAGGACAGTTTTTTTTTAAATCAAGTTTTTAATATATGAAATCCAAATTCTGTCAAGTGACATATACATATCTACATCAATTTTTTTAGGTCAAAGTTGTGGCTAAATTCACAGTTCCAAGCTCTCTGTACCTTTAAAACCTTTCTTCTCAACGAGATGAGTCTTCTATAACAACCTATACTAATTCCATCGTAGTATTTATCACATTGTAGTTTAATTACCAGTTTATCAGTCTCCCATTAAGATTGGGGTTCCTTGAGAGTAGAGACCTTCATGTTCACTTTGCCTTGGTAAATGAGTAATGAACAATATTTCTATTCAAATGGTATGTATTTACCCATAATTGTTGAGCAGTAAGCTCCAAATATTCTATAATTTGATTTAAAATCCTCAAACTTAAACTTACACAAGGCTTTGACTTAGTTTGTACTAAATCATTTTTAAAATGTGTAGCTTTGGGACATTTTATAAAAAGCTGGTACTTGTACACATAACTAAGAACTTTAAAATTCATCATTTACTTCATTTTTCAGCTTGACCTTCTAGTAAATCTTTAGCTTCATTGATTTTGACTGCTATATAAGGAGATCCTCCCTTGTCTGGGTGATTTAAAAGCACGATGAACAGGGCAGTTCTTCAGTGTGAATGTCTTATATCAGTGGTTCTCACCTGTGGGTCGTGACCCCTTTGGCGGTCGAACGACCCTTTCACGGGGGTCGCCTAAGACCATCGGAAAACACATATATAATACATATTGTTTTTGTGATTAATCACTATGCTTTAGTTATGGTTGGGGGTCACCACAACAAGAGGAACTGTATTAAAGGGTCGCGACATTAGGAAGGTTGAGAACCACAGTCTTATATATTCATAACCTTGATGGAATTCCTAGATTGGTAGTTTTAGCTGTGTGTCACTAAAGATGAATGTCTCATTTAATACTTTCTAATAAGGTAGAACATACTTTTAAGTAGTCATTTAGTCAACAATTATTCAAAACTTGTCTTAATGTACAGTGAATGATATTTTATTAGTATTCAAAGAAATGCTGAGTTGGAAAGCAAACCGACTCTTAGCTAGTTAATAGCTAAAACTGACATAGTAATTGTGGCAGATAAAGCAGTTAATTCTCTAGAAGATGGTAAGATGATATAGGAATTAACTATGGTGGTAAAATTTTATATGTTTGATATTTAAAGGCACATTCAAAGATCATGTGAATTTTAAATATATGAAATAAAGGGACTGGATAATAGGAGACTGAGAAAATCAAATGTATGGATAAAGATACTAAACTTACTAAAATGAATGTAAGGCAGTGAACAGTGATTTTTATGGCATTCTATATAAAAATAGATTACCTTTTTTTTTTCATTTGGATGCATAGTTCTGAACTTTTAATTAAAGTTTACAACTCTATTTTAAACATACCTTTGAAATAGTATGCAGTCTTTGATTTATTAAAGGTTATTATAAAATCCTAAAATCTATCTTATTTTGATTGCAGATATTATAGAACAACCAGTACTGGTCCAAGCAAATAGTAACAGAAGATCTGTCAGTACCCTCAGACCTTGTGCTAAAGATGCATATATGCTTTTCCAGGTATTTCAGTTAATAAAAATAATTTTTTATTATAGAATATATTTTTGAATTTTTTATTTTGGAATTTTATATGTCTGATTAATTTTTTTTAATGTCAGTTAAAATTGTCAAATTTTAAAGTGTCAAAAGTAGTATTTAAAAAAGTTCTAAAACATTAAAGAGCATTTATAGCTAATTAACATAACGAAATGTTACATTTTACTTTAAGGAAATAAAATGAATTAAATATACAACTAGAAAATAGGTAAATTGAGGATGACTAGTCATATAAAATAGTTTCTTTAATAGGAAAATTTAACAAATGGTCTACTTAATATAATTTGATATACAGTTACCTGATTTTTACATGACTTGTCATGAATAAATCTTTTAAGTAAAATAAAATTGATCTGTACTGAAAATTTCATTAATTTTGATCAAAAGGTTACATTACGTGGATTTTCATTAAGTGAACATTAGATTAACCATTTATCTTTGTACTCTATATTGTCGATAGTTATGATTCATTTATCTGTGTACTCTATATTGTTGATAGTTATATGATTTCTTTATCTTTGTGCTCTATTGTTGACAGTTATGTGATGCTTTAAAATTTTACTTATATAATCAACTATACAGTCTGTCAAAATTTGAATTACCAATGCTAAGTTTCTAAAGAGTAAAAACAACTGTGTAAGAAGAAAGAATTTAAAAAATTTTTATGAACTATGGATTTTGGAAAGCATCTTTTATTATAGCATTTGAATGTTTTATTTATTTATTATTTATTGTTTGACTTATTTTTCCAGGACCTTTGTCAGTTGGTTAATGCTGATGCCCCTTACTGGCTAGTAGGCATGACAGAAATGACTCGAACATTTGGCCTTGAATTACTTGAGTCAGTCCTGAATGATTTTCCACAAGTCTTTTTACAAGTAAGTCACTTGTAATATCGTGCAACAAAATTAATCTTTAATCCTTTTCATAGATATTTTTTAAGAAAACAACATGTATTTTTTTTCCACGTTAAAAGATGCAAAGAGAGGGGACTCCTACGGGCCCTCGAGGTGGACTGGGAGTCTCTTCTCCCCCTTCCTCTCCCCCTTTCTTTTCTGTTCCCCCTTCTTCTCCCCTCCCCTCTTCCTTGCTCCAACAGGCCCTCGAGTTGGTCCAGGAGTTTCCCTCTTACGTCTAACCCCTTTCCTCCTTTCCTTCAATAAACCTGGTGTAAAATCCTAAAAAAAAAAAGCTGCAAAGAATTATGACCATCAACTTTAGACTTAAAGTAATTTAGTGTGTCTTACATTTTTGTAGTGCCCTAGCATCTTGAAATTTTAACATTAGTTGGAATCCTAGAGACTATCTGTAAGACATTTTTCAGTCAATGAGTGTATGAAGGAGTGTGATACTCTATAATATTTAAAACCGATAGAAATTTTTATGGATTTTTACATGTTTAGATATGTCATTTTAGATAATTTATATGGAAAAAAAATGTAGTCAATGATTAATAAATTTAACATACAATAAAAATATTTCAAAACAGAAATATAATAGGGGAAACAGTAAGAAAGAATTTACACTTTTTATTTTGTTTGTTAGAAGCTAAAAGTCCAAAATTAATTCAGTTATTTACATAGGGTTTCTTAGTTAATAGCAGATCTTGAACTGAAATTTATACTTTCAACTACTAATATACCTTCTTTTCCTGACATGCTGCCTCCCTAAGTCATTTGTATTTTTTAAAGAATATTCTATTGATTATGCTATTACAGTTGTCCCACTTTTCCCCCCTTTGCCTACCCCCACCTGGTACAACTTCCCTCCAGCAACACCCCTCCCCCCCTTAGTTCATGTGCATGGGTCATGCATGTAAGTTCTTTGGCTTCTTCATTTCCTACACTATTCTTAACATCCTCCTGTCTATTTTGTACCTACCAATTATTCTTCTTAATCCCTGTACCTTTACCCCTTTCTCCCCCTGCTCCCTCCCAGCTGATAACCCTCCAAATGATCTCCATATCTATGAATCTGTTCCTATTCTGGTTGTTTGCTTAGTATTTTTTGTTTTGTTTTTTTGGTTTTTTAGATTCAGTTGTTGATAGTTGTGAGTTTGTTGTCATTTTAATGTTCATTGTTTTGATCTTCTTTTTCTTAAATGTGTCCCTTTAACATTTCCTATAATTATGGCTTGATGATGGATTCTTTTAGCTTTACCTTGTCTGGGAAGCACTTTATCTGCCCTTCCATTCTAATAATAGCTTTGCTAGATAGAGTAATCTAGGTCGTGGATCCTTGCTTTTCATCTTTGAATATTCCTTGCCTGCAAAGCATCTTTTGAGAAATCAACTGATAGTCTCATGGGAATTCCTTTGTAGGTAACTCTGCCTTTCTCTTGCTGCTTTTAAGATTCTCTATCTTTAACCTTTGGCATTTTAATTATGATTTGTCTTGGTGTGGTCCTCTATGGGTCCAACTTGTTTGGGACTTTCTGTGCTTCCTGGACATGTATGTCTATTTCCTTTGCCAAATTAAGGAAGTTTTCTTTCATTATTTTTTCAGATCAGTTTTCATTTTCTTGCTTTTCCTCTTTCCCTTCTGGCATTTCTATGATTTGGATGTTGACCCCTTTGGAGATTCCCCAGAGACTTATTATACTCCCTGCATTTTTTTGGAATTCTTGTTTCTTCCTTTTGTTCTGGTTGAATGTTTATTTCTTCCTTATGTTTCAAATCATTGATTTGAACCCTGGCTTCCTTCCCTTCATTGTTTGTTCCCTGTGGCTTTTTATATTTGACTTGGTGTAGCTTTTATTTCTCCCCTTATGTTTTTGCCGTATTCTGGGTCTGTAATTGTTTACTCCCATATGGCTTGTTCTCTTACTTTTTCGAGGTCTTTACACAATGGTCATATTATCAATTCTTCCCCAACACATTTGTATAAAATGACAACCTTTTATTCATGCCAGTATCCTCATCTTTTTCACTGTTTTTTTTTTTTTTTTGAGCACTTATTACCTCCTGACATATACATATTTGTACATTAGATAATTTCTCTGTTTTTCTATAGGAAAGTAAGCTCCATGACGCAAGGACTTAGTTCACTGTTGTACAGATGCCTATAACAGTGCCTGGCATATGGCTGGTCTTTGATAAATATGTGAATGAATGAATGAGTTGGTAAATGAATTAGAAATTTCTATACTTGGGATTGTGTTTTCTGGTTTTTAAAGATTTGAAAAGATGTTTCACATTTCAGATTTATTGAGCCCACAAATGTCTTACTCTGTGTAAGAATTATTATGTGTAAGATCCTAGAATTTACTCCTGTAAAGTTTTTATTGAGAGATAAATATATATTTTCTTTCACACATCATTTATTCAATTCAACCAGAATTTACCAAATACTTAGAATATGTTGGTCTCTGTGTTTGGTGCCAAGGATACAGAAGTTAGATGAGACAGATAAAATTCTGGCTCTGTGGGTGCTTACAAGTCTAATTTAGAGAAAAATATTAACTGAATGGTAAGATGTGATGAAAGCTGTGAAGGAAGAGTATAAAAAGTGCTATGGGAATGAGTAACATTGGTACCAAACCTGGTGGAGAGTTGGTGATGAATCAAACATCTGAAGGATGAAGATAGTTAGCTGGGAGAAATAGGTAGAATAGCAACAGAATACTCTAGAGCAGTGACCCTGGAAAAGGATCTGTTTCTAGAAAATAAACTCAATAAGGGCAGGGACAAAATCGAACTTAACCCTGAACGCCTTTCCTTAGCACAGTTTTTGGTACTTATTAAGCAGTAAGCCAGTAAATTGCTGAATAAT
This sequence comes from Furipterus horrens, assembly GCF_987537825.1. Taxonomy (NCBI): domain Eukaryota; kingdom Metazoa; phylum Chordata; class Mammalia; order Chiroptera; family Furipteridae; genus Furipterus; species Furipterus horrens. The sequence goes on from NW_028327174.1 coordinate 60,759,343, forward strand.
TCAATGAAATGTTGTAGTAGATGAGGAAAAAGCCAGTTTTTGACCTCTTCAAAATTAAATAAGAGAATTACGTAACTTACTATACTTTATGAGTAAAGATGACTTCTAGCTTTCTGGCTTGAGCAGTGAAATGCTTGCTAAGATGGAATACTCTGGGTAAAATTTTTATTACAAAGCATAGATTATTCAGTTTTAAACACACTCAGATACCTCAAAATGAGGTACTGCAAAATGTTAGTTGAACTTCTGATTATTGAGCTCAGAAGTAAGGTCATATTGTAAATTTAAACATCACTGGCTTATAGTAGTTAATTGAAGACGTGGGAGTGAATAAGATTATTCATGTTGATAGCATAGACTAGGAAACCAGGGCCTGCTACTCTGGAGCTCTGGGGAATCTCAATGTTAAATAGTTAGGCATAAAAAGATAAGAATTTAAAAGAGACTAAGAACATGAGTGCATCTAAGAGACTCATAAATTAGCCAACACATAATATTATTTAGTAAAGTAAGAAAATGACCTAAATTATGCCCTTCATTGTCGCAGTCAAAGAAACTATCTGTATGAATGTAAATGTCTGGAAGGAATTAATTTGGAATTAAAAATGACTAACTTATCTCCAGGAAGTAAAATTAGACAAGGCTTTATAGCACTTTCACAGGTCCTCTCCCAGGCAGTGGGGCCAGGACTTGGTAGCTGGTGCTGAAAGAAAACCCTGGGTTGCACCCTTGCACCGGGGCTGTGCCAGTGGCAGCTGTCGCTCAGTGGTGCAGGGGAGAAGTAAAGCCTTCATGAAAAACTGATCTGTGCCATTTTACATGTTCTCTTATTGCTGTTACCGCCATTTTTTCTGTGAAATTTTCTTTGAAAAGCCTGGGGCTAGTGAAAATAATGTATGTGGTCTCTTTCTTTCCTATAGGAAAAAAATACATATATACAAGGCCTTTTATCTTTTTATCCAGATATTTTTTCTCAAATGAGTCTGATTTTTCACTCTTGTTTTCCTTGAATAAATTTTATCTTTTTAAATACATTAAAAATTTTGTGATTCTGAGCAAAAAATTTTGTGATTCTGCTCTGTGCCTTATTGTTTCTTTTATTTATTTATTTTTTTGTGGTAAGATTAAAGGATTAGATTGTATGATATTTACGATTACGTCTTTGTTCTTAGCTTCAGCAACATTTGAATGATTAAAACAATATAATGTGCAATTGAGGTTAGACATTAAATGTTGATTGGGCCTTATATTGTCAGGAAAATGGGACTAACATGGGGAATCAACAGGTTAAGGGAGGTTTTTCTGCTTAAGGTACCATGACTATAAGTAAAATGTAAGAATTCTTAGCAAGATTTTTTTAGATTTTAAAAAAATTGTATTTTTTATCAGCTTATTGTGTTCTGTTTAAGCAGTCTTAAGTAGAATAAAGTGTTATTTTAATTAATACATCCATGCATGAGTGTAATTATTTTTGCACCAAAGAATCAATAAATTGTATAACTTTCAATATTTACTTTATTAATTGAGGTTTCTCTCCTCAACTGCCTATTTTAAAAGCTTTAGCTGTTTGAGTTTGTGTAACCTGTTTTCTTCTGCTGCTCTTTATGTTTGTAATCATTTGTGTCCTGCTAAAATTAAAATTCCTAGCAACAAGCATCACTAAATCCAAAATCATTACGTTTGTTTTTAATTTAGATTCTTAAAAATAAAAACTATTGAAATATTGATTATCATTTTGCTTTTACACTTTCAAAAAGCAGTGCTGATTTCAGAATTGTTTGTAAACAGTAAAAAAATAATAAACGTATAATAAAACTAAATTGTTTATACAAATAAGAAGTTTTACTTACTAGTGAGACTGTTTGAGCATTAAGTACAAACTAAGTTAATTGCTTTTTTCTCCTTTTTTAAAAAATTTTGCAAACAGCATCAAGAATTTAGCTTCCTCTTAAAAGAAAGAGTATGTCCTCTTGTGATAAAGCTCTTTTCTCCAAACATAAAGTTCAGACAAGGTTCCAACACTTCATCTTCTCCAGCACCAGTAGAGAAACCATATTTTCCTATCTGCATGCGTTTGCTGAGAGTTGTATCTGTTCTGATTAAGCAATTTTACAGTCTTTTGGTAAGTGCTAATTTTCATATGTATTTTTGTGTATAATTGCAGACGGTGCTCTTTTTAGAAGATGATCTGTTATATAGTGTATTTAACTTTTTGACTTTAGTTAAGCAGACTTTTATGAGTACCTATAGGTATTCCCCTAGATACTATAAAGGTTCATTTTGCCCTTTCTTAAATCTTTCTATCAGTATGTTTATATTATATTTTTAATGTACATTAAGGAGAGTCATGGCCTTTATCTGAAGGCAGATAATTTGATGGAATTTAAGTTATAGTATCTTAAATTTATTCTGCTTTCATTTACATACATATGTGTATATATATGTCTATATATATAAACAAATTAAGAAGTCAAAGATTTGGTGAACTCTAGGATTAGCCATCAATTTTGACTTCCAGTTTAATATTATATCTATTTTGCATACATTTATGGATGCAGAATTTGTTGTGATATTTCTGATCATAGTTGTATGAATGTAATGGCTTAGTCTTAAACATTTAAACAATATTTGTCAGAGAAAATGGTGTATTATATATTTTTAAATGTTATGTTAAGTCAGATTCAGCATGTATAATTTTTTAGCTTTTATATTTTTCATTTTAATTTACAAAAATAATTGGTTTATCACCTGAGAGCAGTCAGTGTACTAAATGTTAGAGATAAGCAACAACATTGCAAGCTAATGGATAGTGTAGATAGTTTTTATACTAAATTCTAAGGAGAGCTTTTTAAAATAAAGATTTTTCTATATTTATGATATATTGTTATAGATTTTCTTTTCATATTCCAAATCCACTGATGAATTCAGAAATAATCTTTATAAGCACTTGTAGTTTTTTATTATTTCTGGCAACAGGATATATCTATAATTCACATTGATGTATGTAATGTATTGTTTAGAAATATCTGTAGAAAATCAGATCATTTTAGAATGTGTTGCTCTTTAGGGACACTATAAGATATCAGGGTTTGGTGCCAAGGGTTTAAGAGTCTTTTAGTGTACTCATAATTGTTGGCTTGGACATTTTTGCTATACCAAAATTAATATGTAAATGAACTATAGGTACATAAGTTTATGAACTTAATTAGCTCATTGCTCCATCTTTCTCTAAGGATTAAGTTTTTAAAAATTACAATCAGTATTCCCTGCAACATGTAAGGTATTAGATATAAGGTATTAGATATAATTTCCAATAATTATATTGAATTGAAAAACCAAGACTTTGTTGTCCAATTATATACACTTAAAATGGAAAGAAGAAGAAACCCAAAACACAAATTGGAAAAAATATAGGTATCCCTATGTTCATTGCAGTGTTATTTACAGTAACCAAAATATGGAAGCAACCCAAGTGCCCATGAATAGAGGAGTGGTTAAAAAAGTGGTGGTACATATATGTATATAATGGAATATTACTTGGCCATAAAAAGGGATGAAAGCTTACCATTTGTGACAGCATGGATGGACCTAAAAAGTATTGTGCTAAGTGAAGGAAGTCAGACATGTGATTTCACTTATATGTGTAATCTAAAGAACAAAATAAAATAGAAACAGACTCATAGATACAGAAAACACACTTATAGTTGCCAGAAGGGAGAGGGGGATAGAGGGCTTGGTAAAAAAGGTGAAGTGATTAAGAACTGCAAATTGGTAGTAGCAAAATAGTCACAGAGATGTAAAGTACAGTGTAGGGAATTAATTGATAACATTCTAATAACTATGTGTGGTGCCCGGTGGGTAGTTGAGATCAGGGGACCAGTTTATAAAGTATATGATTATCTAACCACTATGCTGTACACCTGAAACTAATATAAAATAATATTGAATATAAACTGTAACTGAAAAAATAAGTTTGTTTTTTTTAATAGAGGGGAAATTCTGTGAGTCTTTACATTGATTAACTCTTAGAAACTTTTAAAGTTCATTTGGAATTGCTGAAAATAAATGAAAAGTAGCTTACTTTCTCCAAAGATTAAAAGCTTTTACCTGTCAGATGTTATATTTTCTGCATTATATATATTTATAGTGTGTTTCAATCCACAAAGAAACTTTTAAAAACTGTAAACCAGAGTAACATCAGCAAGAGGGTGGAATAGGATTTGTTTCCCATGAAGACACTGACTTAACAGCAATATATAGACCAGATTGTGTTTGTGAGAACTTAAGAGACCAGTTGAGAGATTACAGCACCCCAGGCAAGTGCAAGGACAAGAAGAGGTTTATTATAGTGGGTAAGACAGCCCATTGCACTTACCTGCTGTTCCTCATCCCACTCCTGGTACAGCACAGCACAGCACAGCACAGCACAACACAGGCATAATCAAGAGAAAACTCCCAACTTATGACTTCTTCTGGTGGGAAATAAGGATGAAATGTATAAGCAGCATTCTGACGTTTTGGGGTACTACCCAAAGGACTGGTGTTTGTTTCATTTGACCCTTGGAGCACCAACAGGAGAGGTGGCAGTCCCCTTGGATGCCTAGGGGCCTGCTGAAAACAAAGTCAAGCCCTAAGGCTTGCTGTGGTGCCAGAGACTGCAGAACTCCAGACATACACCAGGGGAGCTCCTGAATACAAACAGGCAAACCTCTGCAGCTCTGCAATTACACTTACAAGCCCAGAGGAGACACATCAGCAGAAAAGGTTTGAGAGGATCCCAAAACCTGTAGCTAGATTGATTGGTGAAGATCTTTTCTGTATAAAACTAATCCATAAAGAGTAACAGAGTTGGCTGTATTTTCAGATGTTCAAATTTAAACAAAAAATATGTCATACAAATGAAAAACATGGCCCAATCAAAGGAACAAAATAAATCTTCAGAAACTGACCCTAAAGAAAGGGAGCTCCATTAGGTATCTGACAATGAATTTAAAATAACTATCATAAAGAGGCTTAATGAGCTAAAAGAGAACACAGACAGTGAAATGAAATCAGGAAAATTGTATATGAACAAAATGAAAATATTAACAAAGTCATAGAAACTGTAAAAAAAGAACCAAAAAAATTCTGAAATTTAAGAATACAATAATGGTTGTACAAGTTTACCAGATGGGATCAATAGTAGACTGAATCAAGCAGAAGAAAGAATTGGCAGGCTTAAAGACAGGCCATTTGAAATTGTCAAGTCAGAGGAGCAAAAAGAAAAAAGAATTACAAGACCCTGAGGAACTTCTGGGACGCTGACAAGCAGACCAATATACACATGTCTAGGAAAAGAACTGTGTTCTATTCGTACAATACCTCTGACACCAGATTTCGGGATTTTTTCCCCCTACACTTACCAATTCTCTGACAGCTGGGTATCCTACATTTCAATTCCATAAAGTGGGTAACCAGGTAACCCACAACTTCTAACTTGGCTACAAATGGGAGGGTCCCATGATACCCTCTTTGGTTTAAATAATGGGTAGAGTGCCTCACAGAACCTAGGAAAATATTTTACTTACTAGAGATGTCCCCCTACTTTCTGAAAGTTTGTGTTAAGCCATTTCACTTTTCTGAGACAGCTACATTAGTGCCTGGTTTTCTTAACTGAAAGAATTCTATAAAGGATCTTTGCCATACTAATGTGGTTTTTTGTAAAAGCAAAGTGCTATAATTCAAACTATTGATAAGTAGGGGATACTCTTTATGACATTTTGGCTTACGAATGTTTTCTTAGTAATATTCTACCTTGAATAGTGGAGTTGGGTGGGGAGAGGACCTGTATTGCTGATTTATTTCAAAGGATAGTTTAAAGGATACTGATGACTAGGCAAATGAGATACATAGGGTGTAGTCTGAAAGGATCCTGAGAGCAGAAGCTTCTGTCCTCATGAAGTTGGACTGTGCCACCCTCCTAACATGTTGATATATTTGCCAACCTGGAAATTCCCCAAACTTCATTACTCTTGGGATTTTTATGGAGATTTCATCATGGAGGCATCGATTAACTCAATGTCCACACATCTCCCTTCTCCAGAGAATTGGAGGTTAGGCCTGAAAGTACCAATCTTCTAATCATGGCTTGGTCTCTCTGGTAACCACCCGCTATCCTGGCTTCTACCAAGAGTTACCTCATTAGAACAAAAGATGCTTCTATTATCCAGGAAAGTCCAAGGGACTTAGGAGCTCTGCCAAGTGCTCCTATCACATAGAAAATTACAAGTATTTTAGGAGATCTGTGTCAGTAACTAAAACATTAGAACCCTATATAAAAGGGTTTACGAGTTCTGTCTAGGGCAGAGATCTCTATATATGTAATTTCCTATAATTTCACAATGCATTATGGGAGACAAGGAGAGAAAGGGGCAGAGAGCCTATTTGAAGTAATGGCTGAAAACATCTCAAATTTGAAGAAAGAGACAGACATACAAATTCATGAAGCTTAAAAAATTCAAACTAGGATTAATCCAAAGAGGTCTATACTAAGGCACATAATAATCAAGTGTCAAAAGTTGCAAAGAATCTTTAAAGCAGCAAGAGAAAAGCAATTCTTCAAGTGCAGGGAGCTCTCAGAAGATACTAATCTGATTTCTCAGCAGAAATCTTTTCAGCCAGAAGGGAATAGGATGACACATTCAAAGTACTGGGTGGGAGGCAGGCGGGGGGTGGGGGGGAGGAATCAATTAAGAATATTAAATCTAGCAAAATTTTCCTCTAAAATTGAAGGTGAAATTAAGACTTCCCCAGATAAACAAAAACTAAGAGACGTTATTGCCTACGCATGTCACTTCCCTACTTATTTCCTAAATATCAGAGTTGTCTTAGGAAGGCAACTTCCACTTCACTAAAATCCTGTTTTAACTAATTAACATAAGGCTATAGGAAGAGAAGACATTCCTCCTTTTCCTTTTTTAAAAAAAAATTCTTACCTGAGTATATGTTTGTTTATTTTAGAGAGGGGGGTGGGGAGAAAAAGAGAGCAAGAGAAACATTGAGTGGTTGCCTCCCTTACACCCCACAATTGGGTATAACCCACAACCTAGGTATGTACCCTGACTGGGAATCGAACCCACACCATTTTGGTGCACGTGATGACACTCCACTCAACTGAGCCACCCTACCAGGGTCTCCTTTTCCTTTTCATATCCACTAGTCAAGTCATGGCAACCAACTCTTCTGTTCTCAGCAATAATGCATCATGTTTACATCTTCATCATAACAATTGCAGAATTCACATTTTGTTTCTGTTCCCAAACCAAGAATTGCCATATTATCTTTTATTTTTATAAAACTTGGTGCTGAGTTGTGCCCCCTCCAATATGATGGTATTTGGAGATGGGATCTTTGGGAGATAATTTGGTTTATATCAGGTCATGAGAGTAGGGCCGTCATGATGGGAGTAGTTCCCTTATAAAAAGAGACACTAGACAGCTTGTTCTCTTTTTCATGTGAGAACCACTGCACTAAAGAATCAGCGTATCTTGTTCTGTCAAGTAGCTCAGGGGTGAAGATAAATAATCTTCAAAAGTTAGTATCTTTAACATATAGAGACTGACTAGAGGAATTTAGAATGCCCCAGTCATTTAGGTACAGATATAACAACAAGTATACTATATTCTTTCCCCTAACATCTGAGCTAGATGCGTCTCTGCCCTATGAATCACTTAGGGTTCCTGCCCAGATATCTTCTTAAGGAAAATATATTTAAGGGATTTATGGAACATAATTACAAGTGTCTAGTGTATCTCTTCTCTGACTTTGACTTACTGCTTTTAGAAAGGAAAAAAAGGGACTAAATTGACTTGTCCAACCTAATTTTCTACATCACATACATTTCTCTAACAGAGGATGTTATCACCAATTCCATGACTTCTGCATTTAAATATTCTACCTGACTTTCTTCAACATCTCATAAACCAACAGTTATATACGTGATTTCCTATTAGACATCTATTAGTATTTCCACCAGAATGACTTTGATTCATCTTAAGTATCTGTTATTTCTTGACTTTTACCCAGTACCAAAGGATTATAGGAATTCAGAAATATTCATCACCCTTCATGCTAATATATAATTGAGTTCATGAAGTATCTTCATGACACAATTGGACTTAAGTCATAGGTACTAATCTTGATACCTGTTTCCCTATGACTGCACCCTCTTGGGGGAAAGGCTTAACAGTTTCAAAATAGGTTCCTTTCATTGATGCCCTGGAGAACAATTCGGTGTCCTTAACACTAGTTCACTGATCAGAGTTTCATACTTGGCAAGGAGGAACGGAGAACAATGTTACAGACCATAGGAGAGAGGTTTTTTTCTTTTATCCAAATCACAATATTTTAGTGGCTATAGTATAAATTGAGTGACTATTTGATTTGTATTAGAGTCACTCTGTCATAGGAGATGATACACACTCTAAGGCAAGTTTTATAACAGTAATTTCTTTGGTTATGATATACTTGATGATTCTGAGAACCTTTGTTTTCTGGCCGGAAACCTTATTGATGAGCCTTCAATTATATCACCATGTTTATATTTTACTTCCACTCCAAAGCAGATATAGGACAATTTGAAAGACCTACTGATGTTAAAACTCTTCCATAGGTATAACTGTTGCCTAGTGAATCACTAGCATGAGTCTTTCTTTTAGAGTTCTTTACTAAAATAGGGTCATTTCATTTCAAAAAAATAATAATGCATTCTGTATTGGGATGCCACTTTGTTTTAGAGTATATTTTTCTTGTTTTATTTCTCAGGAAGGTGTAGGTCATTTACAAAAGGTTACCTAGCTTGTTGTCATCCAGAGTTGGTGTTTAAAGAAGCTGAGCCATCTGACTTCTGATCTAGTGCTTGTCAACTACATCATGTTTAGGACAGTGACAAACCTCTGCTTTATGACTTCCCCAGTTATAGCAGTCTAAGGATAAAGTTGGTTATAATTTTCTCTCCTTTTGTATCCTCATGATTATGTCCTACTTTTAAGCATCCAGTTCAAAATATGAAAAAGCATTAAAAATTACCAGTTGCTGCCTTGGCCGGTGTGACTCAGTGGATTGAGCCCTGGACTATGAACTGAAAGGTCGCTGGTTTGATTCCTAGTCAGGGCACATGCCTGGGTTTCAGGCCAGGTCCCCAAGTGGGGGCCTATGGGAGGCAACCGATCACTTGCGCATTGATGTTTCTCTCCCTTTCTTCCTCCTGCCTTCCCCTCTCTAAAAATAAATAAAATCTTTTTAAAAATTGCCAACTGCTAATACTTCGGGCTAAAATTCTGAGGGCTACTATACTCCCCAAATTTCTTGCCCCACAGTACGAAGTCTATCCAGAAGATAACCATTCATGTATTATGAAAAGTAGAACCACGATGCCTTGAAACTAAAAATCAACCTCAGGGAAAAAAATCAAAGACACCCAAACTCATGGAGAATGAATAACACGCTCTTAAATAATGAATGGGTTAACAATGACATCAAAGAGGAAATCAAGAAATTTCTAGAAACTAATGACAATGAACACACAACAGCCCAAAACCTATGGGACACAGCAAAAGCAGTCCTAAGAGGGAAGTTCATAGCAATACAGGCATATCTGAAAAGACTAGAAGAATCTCAAATAAAACACCTAACCATAAAGCTACAAGAACTAGAACAGCAACAACAAACAAAGCCTAGGGCAACAAGAAGAGAGGAAATCATCAAGATCAAAGCAGAATTAAACGACATAGAAACTAAACGAACAATCCAAAAAGTCAACAAAACTAGGAGCTGGTTCTTTGAAAAAATAAACAAAATTGACAAGCCTCTAGCCAGTCTAATCAAGAAAAAAAGAGAGAAGACCCAAATAAACAAAATCAGAAATGAAAGAGGAGAAATCACGACTGATACCTCAGAAATACAAACAATTATAAGAAATTACTACAAACAACTATATGGCAAGAAATTTGACAACCTAGTAGAAATGGACAGATTTCTAGAAACATATAACCTTCCAAAACTGAATCAAGAAGAAGTAAAAAGTCTCAACACACCAATAACAAAGAAGGAAATTGAAACAGTAATCAAAAATCTCCCTCCACACAAAAGCCCTGGACCGGATGGCTTCACAGGTGAATTTTACAAAACATTTAGGGAAGAACTAACTCCTACCCTCCTCAAACTATTCCAAAAAATCCAAGAAGAGGGAAAAATCCCAAACTCTTTCTATGAAGCCAGTATTACCCTAATCCCAAAACCAGGTCAAGACACAGCAAAGAAAGAAAACTACAGGCCAATATCACTGATGAACATAGATGCTAAAATCCTCAATAAAATTTTGGCAAACAGGATCCAACAATACATCAAAAAGATCATACACCATGATCAAGTGGGATTCATCCCAGGGATGCAAGGATGGTTTAATATTCGCAAATCAATAAATATAATACATCACCTAAACAAAATGAAAGACAAAAATCACATGATCATATCTATAGATGCATAAAAAGCATTTGATAAAGCACAACACCCATTTATGTTGAAAACACTCAGCAAAATGGGAATAGAGGGAGCATACCTTAACATCATTAAGGCTATATATGAGAAGCCTGAAGCCAACATCATACTCAATGGACAAAAACTGAAAGCATTGCCCCTAAAATCAGGAACTAGACAAGGCTGTCCACTCTCCCCACTTCTATTCAACATAGTGTTGGAAATCCTAGCCACAGCAATCAGACAAGACAAAGAAATAAAAAGCATCCAAATTGGGAAAGAAGAAGTAAAACTCACTGTTTGCAGACGATATGATAGTATACCTAGAAAACCCTATAAACTCCACTAAAAGACTACTCGACCTAATAAGTGAATTTGGCAAAATAGCAGGGTACAAAATAAATATACAGAAATCTAAGGCACTTCTGTACACCAACAATAAAATATCAGAGACAGAAGCAAAAAAGAAAATACCATTTACTATAGCAACAAGAAAAATAAAGTACCTAGGAATAAACTTAACCAAAGAGATAAAAGACCTGTACACTGAAAATTATGCAACATTGAAGAAAGAAATTAAGGAAGATACAAATAAATGGAGGCAAATACCATGTTCTTGGATGGGAAGAATCAACATCATCAAAATGGCCATACTACCCAAAGCAATTTACAAATTCAACGCAATCCCTATTAAAATACTAATGACATATTTCACTGACCTAGAACAAATCCTCCAAAAATTCGTATGGAACCAAAAAAGACCCCGAATAGCAAAAGCAATCTTGAAACAGAAGAACACAGCAGGAGGAATCACGATACCAGACATCAAACAATACTACAAAGCCACTGTGATCAAAACAGTCTGGTACTAGCATAATAACAGACATATAGATCAGTGGAACAGAATTGAAAGCCCAGAAATAAACCCAGGCCTCTATGGTCAACTAATCTTTGATAAAGGAGGAAGGAACATAAAATGGAGTGAGAAGAGCCTCTTTAACAAATGGTGCTGGGAGAACTGGACAGGGACGTGCAAGAAAATGAAACTAGACCACCAACTTACACCACACACGAGAATAAACTCAAGATGGATTAAAGACTTAAATGTAAGCCGTGATACCATAAAAGTCCTAGAGGAAAACATAGGCAGGAAAATTTCAGATATCACACGTAACAGTGTCTTCATGGATACATCTCCTAAAGCAAGAGAAATAAAGGAAAAAATAAACAAATGGGACTACATCAAACTAAAAAGTTTCTGCTCATCAAAAGAAAATATCAGCAAGATGAAAAGGAAACCAACCATATGGGAAAACATATTTGCCAATGATATCACAGACAGGGGACTGATCTCCAAAATATATAAAGAGCTTATACAACTCAACGTCAAGAAAACAAACAACCCAATTAAAAAATGGGCAAAGGACCTGAACAAACACTTCTCCGAAGAGGACATACAGAAGGTCCATAGGCACATGAAAAAATGCTCAACATCATTGGCCATCAGAGAGATGCAAGTAAAAACCACAATGAGGTACCACCTTACACCAGTCAGAATGGCCATCATCAACAAATCAACAAACAACAAATGCTGGCGAGGATGTGGAGAAACAGGAACCCTATTGCACTGTTGGTGGGAATGCAGACTGGTGCAGCCACTATGGAAAACAGTATGGAATTACCTCAAAAAACTAAAAATGGAACTGCCATTTGAACCAGTGATTGATTCCACTGCTAGGGTTATACCTGAAAAATCCTAAAACCCTAATTCAAAAGAACTTATGCACCCCTATGTTCAGAGCAGCCCTGTTTACAATAGCTAAGTGCTGGAAACAGCCTAAGTGCCCATCTGTAGATGAGTGGATCAAAAAACTGTGGTACATTTACACAATGGAATACTATGTAGCAGAAAGAAAGAACTCCTGCCATTTGCGACAAGATGGATGGAACTAGAGAGAATTATGCTTAGTGAAATAAGCCAGGCAAAGAAAGCCAAATACCATATGATATCACCCAATACAGGAAACTAAAGAGCAACACAAACAAACGAACTAAATAGGCAAAGACTAGAATAGTAGTCAGTAGGGGGGAGGGGGGAGGGAGAGAAGGGGGATAAGAAGGGAAGGGTCTAGTCAAGGAACATATATGAATGACTCATGGACATGGACAATGGGGAGGGATATGATTGCGGGAGAAGGGATGGGCTGGGAGAGGGGAGCAATGGGGGAAAAATGGGACAACTGTAATTGAATAACCAAAAAAAAAAAATTAAAAAAATAAATAGAAACACAGCAGAAGGGCTTGATGAACTTTCCATTTTATCACGTGGAATATTAAAAATATTTATACTTAAGGGACTAGATTTAATAAAATTAATAACTTGTAATATATTGTCAAGGACATTCTTAAGTAGAAGTGAAAAAAAAAAAGAGAAGTAGAGACATTTATTGAAGAAGATACAAGAAACGTTGTTCACAGGACAATGATGCGTCAGTCCCCTTCAAAATAGGCATCTTGAGACCTCACACAGTTCTCCCAGTCGCCACCAGCTGCCCTGTTGCATTTTCCTGAATCTCATCAACAATCTGAAATCTCTCCCTTTTTAGGAAAAGGTGATTTTAGTTTTGGAAAAAGCTAGAAGTCACAGGGTGCCAAATTTGGGCTGTAGGGGGACTGAGTCACCTGGGTGATTTGATGTTTTACCAAAATCTCTGTAGGAGATGTGATGCATGAGTAGACGAGTTGTTGTGATGAAACTTCCAATCACCAGTTGCCCATAGTTGTGGCCTTTGAATTATCCGAATAGTTTCTGCGGAGATATCTTCAAGCTTAACGGAAACTTTGATGCAGATTCATTGCTCTGCTAGCTCAGTCATTTTGAATGCGAAAGCCAAACAGTACACATACTCACTGAATGACGTCTACCACCCTCACTGACTAGTACAATAAAGTTATCATTGTTTACACATGCACATTCCAGTCCACTATACTTGGCTGCCAGGTAACATCGATGTTGCACAAACTGATGGCTGGACTTTTTCTGGACAGACCTTGTATACTCACTGATTTCAGGGCACCCCTAGCTGAAACGTCCAATAACTTGTTACACTTGTAGTAGAAGGAAGATTCAGTTTGGTCTAGTGATCACAAATGTCGAGGTAATTCTTACCCCCCAGAGGTCTTGCTGTGTCCTGAACAAATATGTAATAGGAACCATCATCTAAACTCTGATAGACTGGTTATATTTTATTCATTCATTCAGTCATCAGACATTAAATAAATAATTTTGAGAAATGGGCTTTAAACATTGTTTATTTACAAACAGCTTAGAGAACAGATGGTTTATGTTATTAACAAATGTAATGATAACTGATGTTTAATAACTATGTACCAAGCCTTGTTCTAGGTATTTTGTATATCTTATATGTGTCAACTGCTGAAGGTTCCTTTTTGTTTTCCTACTAGAAAACATACGCTAAATGTCCTTTGTCTTAAACAGCAAAAGAATAAATAGAAAAACCATTGTTTATTACTGAAGGGGTAGGATGTATCCTATCAGCAGCTTATGCTACCAGCCAGGAGTGAGGATGGCATCATGGTGCATAGTACTTTCTAAAGAAGAAGGATAAAAAATTAATCATGCTAGCAGATACTATTGTGTGTTTTTAGGGATGTATTTAGCAAGACACTGATTTTTATTTTTTTACTGTTAGCTTTTCCATAGATAACTACTTTTCCTTTTTCTTTTTCTCCACTCCCATTAAGAATTTTAATTTATTTAAAATTTAAGATTCTATTGGTTTGTCCGTAGGACCAAATTAAGAATAAGAATGCAATTTATAATACTTAGATTTAAAGAAATATTATTTTAAAATCTTACACTCTTTAGGTAACTGAATGTGAGATATTTCTGTCACTTCTGGTGAAATTTCTGGATGCAGATAAACCACAGTGGTTGCGAGCTGTTGCAGTAGAATCAATACACAGACTGTGTGTGCAGCCTCAGCTGTTACGGTAAACCTCAGCAATACTTTGTTAAATGCATAGGTTCATATTTATGCCAGTAGGAAGAGTTTAGGTATTTATTCACAAATATTTAGTGATTTCTAAACAAAAGAAAGTATATTTATTACATGCATATGGAGGGGTAGGGGTATGGGTGTGGAAAGAAATGGAAAGTGACAAAAAGTGTGGTTAGTGATTGCCATCAGCCAAATTTATTGAGTTAACATGGCCAAGAACATTTTTTGAGAACATTAACCTCAATCTGAACCTGTCCTAAATTAGTAAATCGCTCAAATATAAGGTGTTTAAGTATAGCATTGAGACTGATTTATCAACATTATTTGCTATAAAAAAAGTAGAAAATTTTTAATATGTCTAAATACTTTGCCCAGAAACATTTGAAATTATTTTATAGGTCATTTTGTCAGTCCTATGATATGAAACAACATTCTACCAAGGTTTTTCGTGATATTGTGAACGCACTGGGATCTTTTATCCAGTCATTGTTTCTTGTCCCTCCTACTGGGAATCCTGCTGCAGCAAACCAAGCTGGTAAGGCTTATTCATGTTTTTATCTTCTGTCATAATTTACAGTATTCACTAGTCCCAGGAGATGTTTTATAGAAATTCTGTTACTAGAGAAATTTAATTACTTAAATGTATTATATCTATTTTATAATATTTTGTTATATTTATTTATAATATTTTATATGTAACTAAAGACAGGAGTTAAAGAATAATTTCATATCACTGAAGCAACTGTTTATTTCTTCTCCAAAATTTCTTTTCTTCTCTGATATATTTTCATTTTCTCTAATAATATGACAAAAGTTAGGTCCTAAATAATCTTTTTTAAAAAATATATATTTTATTGATTATGCTGTTGCAGTTGTCCCAATTTCTTTTCCCTCTGCTCCCCTCCACCCTGTGACCCCACACACACGGTTGTCCCCCCCCCTTAGTCCTTGCCCATTGGTTGTGCATATAGTTCTTCTCAACATCTTCCTGTCTACTCCACTCCCTCCTCCTATGCTTCTTAATTCCTACACCATCTCCCTCCCTTCCTCCCTTCCCCCTCCCTGCTGACCTCCCCCCATAATGTTCCCCATACCTATAATTCTTTTCCCACTCTCATTGCCTACTTAGCTTGCCTTTGTTTTGACTCCCTAGCTTCTGTTGTTGGTTGTTGTGATACCGTTTTCATTTTAATGTTCATAGTTTGATCCTCTTTCTCCTAAACAAGTCCCTTTAACATTTCATATAACAGTGGTTTGGATCTAATGAACTCCTTCAGTTTTACTTTGTCCTGGAAGCACTTTCTCTGCCCTTCTATTCTGAATGACAGTTTCGCTGGATAGAGTAATCGTGGCTGTAGGTTTTTGCTTTTCGTTACTTTGAATATTTCTTGCCAGTCCCTTCTTGCCTGTAGAGTCTCCTTTGAGAAATCAGCTGATAGTCTTATTGGGACCCCTTTGTACATAATTCTCTTCTTTTGTCTTGCTGCTTTTAAGATTCTCTCTTTATCCTTAATTTTTGACATTTTCATTATAATGTATCTTGATGTGGTTCTCCCTGGGTCCAGTTTATCTGGAACTCTCTGTGCTTCCTGGACCTGTAAGTCTGTTTCCTTCCCCAAGTTCGGGAAGTTCTGCTTCATTATTTTTTCACATAATTTTTCAATTTATATTTCTTCTTCACCCTCTGGCAACCTTATAATTTGAATGTTTGTTCGCTTATAGCTGTCCCAGAGGTTTCTGAGCCTCCTCATATTCCTCACTTTTTGTTTCCTCTTTCTGCACTGGTTGACTGTTCCTTTCCTATGTTCCAATTTGTTGATTTGATTCCCAGTTTTCCTTCCCTCACCACTTGTCTTGTATGTGTTTTCATTCATTTCAGCAGGACTAGTAGCCTTCATTCCTTCCACATCTTGTTCAGTATCTTTTGTTAATTCTGTAAGCTGCCTTATGACTATAGCTCTGAACTGAGCCTCACAAAGATTTTCTATTTGTTCATCGGTTAATTCACATATTTGCTTTTTGGTTAGCTGCGTGATTGGTATTTCAATCATGATTCCTGCCATGCTGACTGTTTTCATTTATCTTTTCTTCTTGGGTGGGGCTGTCACCTCTCCTACACTATTGGGGGCAGACCCCTGTGCACTCATCACTACCGGGCGACCCTTCTCACCACACTGTGGCTCTTTGTGTGGGGGTGGGGTCCAAGATGGATTCCTGCCATTACTCTCCGCTGAGAGACCGGGAGCCTCTTCCTCCATCCCCACGCCCTCTGGGCCTCACAGTCCAAGGCAATGGGGGTCTGCCTTCCCCGACCGACGTTGGAATCGTGAGCTGATGGGTTTGGTCTGCAGCCGGGGGTGCTTCCTAGGCGCTTCTTACCTCCCCTTAAATACGGATGACTGTGCTTACCGGGTCCTGCGCTCGTTGCTGCAGCTGCCCACTCCAGCACAGCTTGATCTCTCCGCCCCAGCTTCGCCCCTCCTACTCGTCCGGACAAGCACCACTTGTTTATAACTTCATACGTTGGACTTCCATGTAGCTTTATTTTCTGGAACTTCTGGTTATTTCTGGTTTTGCAGTAGTTATAGTCCTTCTCAGTTGTGGAGGGAGACGGAGCATGTCAATCTAGGCCTCTATCTTGGCCGAAAGAACTTAATAATCTTTTTAGAAGAAACTTCATTCGATACCTCTCTTTAAAGAGTCTGGTTACTATGTCAGGAGGTCTTTTTTAGTCCTCCTTTTAACAAAACAGGTGAACTTGATTTAGGTTTGGAAGTCAGTGTCTTCTTGTTTCCCTCTATCTTCTTTTTCTTTCACTTTTAACTTCCTCATTCATGGCCTTTTATTCTTTATTCCCCACCTCTGATAAAAAGTGACCAAAGAAAGTTATATGTATTATAAAGTTGGTCTGTAGACTCTCTTAATAGCCAAAGTAGGATTGATAAATTTCATTTATTTGTGGGATATCCATTCCTATAGCACAATTTAAAAAAATTGACCAGGTCTTTGACTACTGGAGATTTATAATTAAGTAGTAAACTGGCATCTTTGTTATCTTCCCCTTGTATAATAGGAAACAATAATGCAGGTGGTACTGTCTCAGCACCAGCTAACTCAGGAATGTTGGGGATTGGTGGAGGTGTTACTTTACTACCAGCATTTGAATATAGAGGAACTTGGATACCCATTCTGACTATAACAGTACAAGGCAGTGCTAAAGCAACCTAGTAAGTAGTAATAGCATTATTTTGTTAAAACTGATATTGTTGGGAATGATATTTTATCCTAAAATGTTACTCTCTGCATTATATTTTAAATTACAGATCTAGTAGTTTTAATACATTTTAGAACTGATTTTCTTTCGCTGTACTTTGAGGAATTTATGTAGGACTGGATTTGTGGGGGGGTACCATTTTGAGATTATTGTAAAACAAAATGTGATTCTTTACCTAGGGACCTATTCAGCTACTTTAAAAAATTGACCAATGACATTGAGCTTCTCATCCATGTACTTATTGGCTGTTTATACATCATCCTGGGAGAAATACCTGTTCAGATATTTGCTGGTTTTTAATTGGATTATTTGTCTTTATTATTTAGTTGTAAGAGTTCTTTTATATTCAGAATTTTGTCCATTACCAGACACATGATCTGCAAAAGTTGTTTTGCCTTCTTGGATTGTCTTTTCTTTAAGCACAGTAATTTTTAATTTTAATGAATTCAGTTTATTTTTTTCTTTGTTGCTTGTGCTTTTGATATATCTAACAACACATTGCCTAATTCGAGGTCATGAAGACTTTTGCCTGTGTTTTTTTCTAAGAGATTTTAGTTTTAGCCCTTATGTTTAGGTCATTGATTCATTTTTGTGTGTTTAATATAGGGCTTCATTATCACTCTTATATGTGAATATCAAGTTGTTTAGCACCATTACTTCTTTCCCCATTGAATTATTCTTCCTGCATTGAATTATCTCAACATATTATAAAATTAAGGAAATTAAAACCATAATTCCCTATTTGCCATGATTTAAGACAAAGGATTTGTTGTCTTTAGAAAGCTTAGTCCTAACCATGAGTAGAAGTTGCTCTAAAATTTCAACTTGACACATTGATGTTCTAAGTGTTGTTGTTCTTAATGTGTTGGCAGATTGTATCTGAGGTGGTAGGTGAACTTGATATTTCACGATAATAAATACTTTTCCCCAGTGTGAAAGCATCTTCCTTTTCATAGGATTGATTTGATTTGCTAGCACCTTATTTTAAAAGCACCAAGTCAGTGTTTGAGATGTTTTATAATTGGTTAAGTCTTATACTACTTTGTATATAAGTCTTTGTGGGGTTTTTTGTTTGTTTTGTTTTTTTCCTCCACCAATTCAAATGCTAATCTCATCTCTAAAAGTATCCTCACGGACACATCCAGATATCATGTTTAATCAGGTCACCCTGTGGTTCAGGCAAGTTCATGCATAAAATTAATCATCATACCTTCTGTGCTTCAGACTCATCATGTATTATGAAAGTGATAATAGTTGTATCTACCTCAAAAGATTGCTGTGGGAATTTAGTAATTTCATATTCTTAGAGCTCTTAGTTCTGTGTTTGGTTCAAAATGGAAGCACGATATAACTATGAGTTTACTGTGAAAATGAAAAGTAAAGCTGAGGCTGAAAAATACAGGTTTTTGAAGTTACCTGCGTGTGTAGAGATGGTTGAAGCCATGGCAATTTAAAAGGGATAATTCAAATGAATATTTGGCACAAGTAACACTCTAAATGCAAGAAGAAAGCAGTGATTTTTAGAAGTTGATTTTAAGATGTATATAACTATATAAGTCTTTGTTTTTTTAACATCAACAATTCATGAAAATATTGGCACAAGTGGGAAGAGGCAAAAGTAAATTATTAAAATAGTCAGTTATAGCAGTGGTCAGGCTGTAATTTTTCTTATCAGTTTCTTAGTATACCATGAAGGAGGAGGAAACAAACTCAGTAATGTCCACTTAATTTTGTTAGTCTGTGAATAGTAAACCAAATTAATTTCTATAAATCTACAAATCATAGAAATAGTTTAATATATTTTCATCATGTGACTTCTAATTAGTATTCTATTTTTTTCATAATTTCAGTCTAGAGATGTTGGACAAAGTCGAGCCCCCAACTATACCAGAAGGTTATGCAATGTCTGTGGCATTCCATTGTTTGCTAGACCTTGTACGTGGTATCACTAGTATGATTGAAGGAGAGTTAGGAGAGATTGAAACAGAATGTCAAACTCCCAGTGAAGCAGCTTCTTCACCAACACAGTCCTCAGAACAGCCAGAATTACAGTCAACATCAGACCAAATGGATAAGGAAAAAGGTATATTATTATGATCTATATTTTTAATTTCTAATTTGGAATCATTTGAAATTTACAGAGAAGTTGCAAAAATAATAGAGTTCCCATTATTCTTCACCCTGATTTCCCAGTAGTTAACACCACCCTGATTGTATTACCATTCTTTCTGTTTATATATTTGTCACTGTACTTTTTTCTGAGTGATTTGAGAATAAGTTGGATACCTGAGACCCCCATTATTCCTTAATACTCGAATGTGTATTTTCTAAAATTAAGGACAGTTTCCTACATAACCACAGTAGAATCACCATTAGAAATCTAGCATTAACCCAGTAACCATCTACTTCCAGACCCCATTTAAATTTTGTCATTTGCCTCAGTAACGTCATTATGGTCCAGGATCACATATTGAATTTAGTTCCATGACTCTGTACTGTCTCTTAATCTTGAAAAGTTCCTTAATTGTTTCTTGTTTTATATGACCTTGACATTTTTTAACAGTACAGGCCAGTCAGTTTGGGTTTGTCTTCTGGTTTTTCATAATTAGATTCCATTTATTCATTTTTGGAAGAAATGTTGCTGTGCTGTTCTTAATGTGTTCAACATATCACGAGACATACAGTATTAGTTGTCTCATTATTGGTGATATTAACTTTTATCATTTGGTTAATGTGTCTCCGTGTTTCTTCATTGGAAAGTTAATTATTACCTTTTTGTGGAAAAATACTTTGAGACCTACTGTAAAAGAGCTCTCCTTTCACCCTTATTTATTTTTTTCATTTGTTTATTTATATTAGTATGAATTTTTGGATTTCTACTTTATTCAAAGGGTTATTATCTATGATTGTCGTTACTTTGTTTGACATTCAAATTGTCCTTGACGTGGCCAGTGGGGACCCTTTTCAAGCTAGCCTGTGTACCCTTTTATATTCTCAGCACTCTCTTACTGTCTAATAAAACAACATGTTCCAAGATTATCTTGGATTTTTTTGCCCCGTCCAGCATTGTTATTTTTTCAAGGAGCCCTTGTTCCTTTCAGTGGAAGATAGTATTTAGAAACTAACAAATGGGCACTAGGTATACTTCTTTGTACTTGAATACACACACATACACATACATAAGCACATATCTCTCTACATTAAAAAAATTATTTTCTTTATGTTAAATACCAAGAGGTCACAACATTTTTTCCAGTTACAGTTTAATACAACAATGTTTACATTTAACTTCCCATGTTTGTAATTCCCTTCTCCCACAGTGAGAAACTTGATCCCGTTTTACTCAGTGTGCTTACTTACTTGCTCAGTTCCCAATGTATGTAACCGATCTTCCAGCGGAACCAGCTTATTACATTGACTCACTCCCAGCTGGCCACATAGGGAGAAGGTTTGGCCCAGTGAAGGAGAAGGGAATAGGAGTCGATCTAGTGTATAACTTCCTCTGTGAGAAGTTAATGTTCCTGAACTTCAGTTTCTTCCATCTTTTTAAAATAGTGGGAATGAGGGTAGAAAGAGAATAATACCAATTTTGTACAATAATGGGGAGGATAAAGGAGATGTGTGGAAATCCTTTGTAAATTATAACATACAGTTGAAATGGTGGTTTGTAATTATATATATATATATATATATACACACACACACACACACACACACACATACATATATAAATATATATATGATATTAGTTAACTTGTATACAGAAAGATCTTACCATTGATATTTTAAAATAACAGTTTTAAGACGTTGAATTCTGAAACTATAGTGTGGTTTTTAAGTTTTCATTAAGATATATTTTAAACATAAGAACTTTAGTATTGAATAATTGAGTTGTTGATGGAATATTTGATATATTACCATGTCATCAGGGAGATTTTAGAATTTATTGTCAAATACAGTGACATTTATAATTATCAAATAATGTACGCTGTTTTGTTTTTCTTTAAGTTAATAGAACTGTTTGGGAAGAAATGGTGAATGCTTGCTGGTGTGGTCTACTTGCTGCTCTTTCACTCCTTCTTGATGCCAGGTATTAAGTCTTTATAAGTTTATATTGCATGTGACAGTTAACAAAAGAACACTAAAATGGTTTACCTAAATGTTCCCTAAGAATTATTTTCTAATTTTAGTTTTTTATGTGTGTATAATATTATTCTTCGTGTTGTGTTTTTGTTTTTTTTTTAAGATCTTAATTATTTTTAAAAAGAGGGAAAAGGAGGGAGAAAGAGAGGGAAAGAAACATCAATGTGCAAGAGAAACATCAATGGGTAGCTTCTCGTATGCCCCCAGTCAGGGACCTGGCCCACAACCCAAGCAAGTGCCCTGACCAGAATCTATCCCACCACCTTTCACTTTGCTGGACAACACACACCCACTGAGCCACGCTAGTTAGGTCTATGCTTTGTTTTGATGCTCGTCCCACATCGTATCCATGCCCTGCTGCCTACCAGGACTATTGTGACAATTTTAATGGAAAATAATCCTAAAATTATTTCAAGCCTTACTACTACTTTACAATTAAAATAATTGTTATTAATTTCTTAGATGTTTTTCTTCAGAATCGCAGAACTCACTGATTTCCAAATGCTTGATAGTCTTATTTTTTGTTCTACAAAATGCTTAACATTTTTAATTTTCAGATATATATTAATTAAATTTCCTTCTCTACGTATATTGATTTTGACAAATTTTAATAGATTTTCTTAAAACTTCACTGAATATCTAATTCTACATAATGTTTGTCCTATAATTAAAAATAAATGAATCGTATTAAATGAAGTACTTTATTTTTTTCAGCACAGATGAAGCTGCCACTGAGAATATTTTAAAAGCTGAACTGACTATGGCTGCTCTTTGTGGAAGACTGGGCCTAGTAACTTCAAGAGATGCCTTTATAACTGCAATATGCAAAGGTTCCCTGCCTCCCCATTATGCTCTTACTGTTTTGAATACTACCACTGCAGCCACACTTTCCAACAAATGTAAGACTTCAGTTTACTCAAAGTTCCATTCATCTAGTGGGGGGACATGGCATAGAGAAAAGATTATAGAAATTCTGAGTTCAAGCCTCTGCTTTTCTACTCAGGGAGTCTGTGACCTCTGTGAGAAGTTAATGTCCCTGAACTTCAATTTCTTCCACCTTTTTAAAATAGTGGAAATGAGGGTAGGGGAGAATAATTCCAATTTTAAACAATAATTGGGAGGATAAAAGAAATCTGGAAATCCTTTGTAAATTGTAACATACAGTTGAAATGGTGGTTTGTTTGTAGAACAGTAATGCTTTGCAACCACTTAGATTAAGTTGATATTCAAAAAATTTTTTTCTTGTTGAATACATTCAAAATATTTATGTTTTTATTTTTATTTTTTATGCATAGCTGCTGTCCAAATAATGAAATCCCAGATCCAGGTGTCTTGTTAGTAGAAAGTAGTAAATAGAATCAGAGTAAAAATTTTTAAAGAATCAATAAAATATACATAAACATTTTATATGCACATAAAATATAACTTTAGAAGTATATTGATTTTACTGATTCATGGAAAGAAAGAAGTCAAATACTTCTTTGCCACATAGTTTCTTCCCATAAACTTATGGAAATATTATCAGGTGTGAAAAATGCCTGTTAATTGGAGTTTGTAAGACTGTCTTTTATAAGATTGTGGCACATTTTGAAAATTTTCCATCTCATACCTTATCAATATGGTTTTTCTTTACAATGTGGAAAAGGAAACTCAATTATAAATAATTTAAATAAGAACATGAAGGTCTACATTTATTTTTTCATACTCATTTCCATCTATTTTTCCGCACAGTTTTACTATTGAGATGTGAATGAAGGCTCTTTTGTTTGCAGGGGTGGGGGCGGGACAGGGCGGGGTGGCACTGAGACTTTTCTTTGCAGTGTTGATTGCCTTGGGAACCACTGGTGCTCTTTGTAGCCAACTGTGGGAAAAATTATGTTCTCTAAAAATTCCAAAAGGATCCCGGTCCCTGCCCTCTCTTCCCTGGGAATGTGAAGAATCAAATGCCACAAAAAGTACAACCAATTAATTTGCTTTTAACCTGAGAGCCTGATTGATTGATTGCTTTACTTATTTATGGCTTACAGCACTCCTGGGGTTTCCATAAGTAGTATTATTTTGGCTTCTGGGTATTGAACTGAAATGAAAAGATTTGTCACTTTAGTGGAAGAGAACCCTAGGATATTGATATGGTATCAGTTTGTTAATTTTCACGATTTTGGTAAATCTTCAGACCCTGTTCAAAGCTAAAGAAAGAAAACTTTAGATTACAAAAAAAGTTGTTGACACTTAACACTTATTCGTATATGGAGGTTAATGTATACATTTGAGAATCACTCCTAAAGCTAGGAAATGCAAGAGGGTACATTTGACCCAAATTACTAATCTCTTGTATCAGGCCAATATTATACAAGTTTCTGTTATATTTAGAATACAGAGTCCCTTACAATTTGCAGATACTGATCTATGACCTATTTACTATATATTTTTTACTTTGTTACGTGCAATATAAATATATTTCACAGAGAAGGAAAACTCTGACTCCAAAAAACCTCCGCTGCCTTGCGGCATACCTCTTCAGGGGAAAGGCTAAGGGAGTAAACCCCGACAGAAAATCCGGAGCCGGAGTCCCTAAGGCGGTTTGATGTTGTAGTCAACACCGGCAACTCCTGCGGCGCACCTGAACCCAAGCTGTATCGACTCCGTCTTTCCCTTGGACCCTTCAGCTGCGAAGAGAGGGGGGGTCTGCTGCATGGGCAACAGCAGACCCTCCATATTACCCTGTCCAGGCTCTGTAGCTTCAGCGTCATCGCAAGATGTCGATTCAACACGGGAGGAGACAGATACCATGTCACTCCCGAGTCGGACTGCACAGCCGTTCTCGGCGGTGCAGATAGACTCTTAAAGAAGCTACACCATCGTCTCTCGAGACGGACGGCTGCCGACGACGACGAAATATATTTCAATATGGTAATTCAGTTTTTAAACAAAATGTAAATTTTGGTCTCTAACTGAAAGGTTTACTGGGAATACGTGTTTAAAATAGTGTTCTAATTCTAAGTGCTTTTGAAGAAATCTATCAGAGTTTTGTAATTTGGTTAAGTTACATAGAAAATTACTTAATATTTGCCTAACTTATCTTTTTGCATTTTCCGAGTTTTAAAAATGTTTGCATATAGGTAACTAAGTGTCATAGATGAACTTAGTTTAATCAAGTTAATATCTTAAAAGATAACATTACTTTGAATGCAACATAAAAAGTATTTTTTAATTATTTACGTATTCTTTTCTGTTGTAGCATATTCCATTCAGGGCCAAAATGTTATGATGATAAGTCCATCGAGTGAATCTCACCAGCAAGTTGTGGCAGTAGGTCAACCCCTAGCAGTTCAGCCTCAAGGAACAGTAATGGTAAAGTACTTCTGTTCTTGATTACCAAATAACTTTCAAGGAAACTTTTGTACCTTTTTTTTGTATGTTTGTCAAAACTTATTTTTATACGTACTTACTTTCATCTGGATGTTATCTTTAGAAGAAATTAGGTGACTATGCAGTTGACATTATCATAACCAACTATGATAACAACCAGCTTTAAGCAAATGAATTTGTTCTATACAAAACCATTCAAATCTATTTTCTTAATATTTTTGGTTTTTATTTTTTAACAATTTGAATATGAATGCTTCTTTACAAGCTTTTAATATTCAAGAATGCATAACAGTTCTGTCTTTTTTTAATATAGTTAACTTCCAAAAATATCCAGTGTATGAGGACTTTACTTAACTTGGCACACTGTCATGGGGCTGTTCTTGGAACATCATGGCAACTTGTCTTGGCAACTCTACAGGTATGTTGTAGTCTTTGGGTCAGAGGTCAGTATTGTTTTTATATCTAAGTGCTAACAATTAAGCTAAGCAATCCCCATTAGAACTTTGAACAGGCTTAAGAAATAGGCAGTAAATATGAAAAAGAGAAGTTGGAAAGGAAAGAAGACATGGCTTATATTGTATGAAATAATGGCCTAATTTCTACTGCTTATACTTGATGAAATAAGTATTTTATATGTATATTAATTCCTGATTTAAATTTAGTTATTAGAAGCCTACTATTGTTTTTAATTTTAGTTACTAAAAGTTACTACTGAGTTTTAATTTTAGTTTTTTATGTTTATAAATTGTTTTGATTTAAAAAAATTTTTTTCAGCATCTTGTATGGATTCTGGGATTAAAGCCTAGTAGTGGTGGTGCCTTGAAACCTGGGAGAGCTGTAGAAGGTCCCAGTACAGTAAGTTCTAGACGTTTTTACTCAGTTAGTGCTTCCCAAAATGTTTATATGTTACATTTAATTTTATTCTTTTCTTAGGTTCTAACAACAGCAGTGATGACAGATTTACCAGTGATTTCCAATATCCTTTCAAGATTGTTTGAAAGCTCACAGTAAGAGTCAGATTTTTAAATTGGTAGAAACATTATTATTAGCTATATGTTTTAGATCAGAATGTCTTATTTCTTTTTTTATTTCAGGTACCTTGATGACGTATCATTGCATCATTTAATAAATGCACTTTGTTCCTTATCCCTAGAAGCAATGGATATGGCTTATGGAAATAATAAGGTATGATATTCTGCCTTTTTATTTTAATATGGTACATTATTTAGTTATTATAAATAAGGTGTATACTCATTATGATGTTAGTGTCTTACTAGTGGGAGCAGTAACTTGTAGGCTAATCCTACTCAGTTGAGTTTTTTTCATTTATGGTTGTATGTTGAGGAACTAGTGAAGAGAACATGATTTGGCTTATGATATGTCCCAGTGTGTATAGGGTGAGGCAAAAGTAAGCTTACAGTTCTTCATATGAAAAATAATAATAGAAGAATAAACTGTGTTTCATGTACTTCTTAATTATAATTTCACCCAGTCCTGTTATAACTGTGTATACTGTGGCTTGTCATCGTGGCTCATGTGACCCATTTAAAGTTAACCAGTAAAATCTTATTAGGGCAATGTTTTGTATATTATAGCAAATAGCTAGAGAATTACATAGATATCCAGGTGTTTGAAAACATGTATTATAGTGTACTCCAGATCCAGACAAGGATAATATAAAATATAGTAAAGTAATACATTTCTTGTTATCTTCAGTAATTCTGTATTTTTAAGATTAATTCTTAAAACAAAAGTAAAATATTTTTAATATTTTAAATTATTTTTAATGAAATTCTAGCCAGTTTATGTGATGATGTCTTGAAAATTTATGCATTCACTCAGCAAGTACAGTGCTTACTATGTACATGATACTGCTAGAAAATAGAAGATTTCTACTTTCAAAGAGCATATTAATTACTTGGCTTATAACTAAGTGGCAGTTAAGATGGTACAAGAATCTAAATAAATAGTAAGTGCTAAGTGATGTGACACTGATTCTCTGAATTCTTATTACCATTTTAGACATTTTTCATACACATTTCTGCTAAAATGAATTAAGATTAATCAAGATGAATTAGTGTGATTAGAGCTAGAAATTGGAGGAATGGTAGGATTTTAGATAGGAAAGGGCAGTATCATGGAAATAAGAGAAAATGTTATAAGAAGTCAAGATCATCCCTGGTTGGAGCATCATCCCTATATGCCAGGGTTGTGAGATTGAGCCCAAGTCAGGGCACATACAAGAATCAACCAATGAATGCATAAATAAGTGTAACAACAATCTGTGTTTCTCTCTGTCACTCTGCCTCTGCCTCTCTCTCTCCCTCCCTCTCCTTTCCACCCCTCCCCCACTTTTCTCTCTCTCTAAAATCAATTTTTAAAAACCTTAAAAAAAAAAAAAGGAAGTCAGAATCAGTGAGGACTGAAAAAAATAAGAGATTTGATTATTTTTAGTTTTTTGTTAACCTAGAGTGGTAGGAATAGGTGTGATATTTCAGAGATGCTTGGAGGGAACAAATGCTGAGAAAATGGACACTGGAATAGAGATAGCTTCTATGAGAAAGTGTTCATGTCTCTCCATTTTAGGATTTAATTTTGCAAAATGAAGTGCTAATTATGGAATGGAAATAAAAAGTTTGTAAAAATATTCAGATATAAACTTTATAAAAATGTTTTTAATGGAGGCATAAGAGAATTTATTATTCAGCCGTTCTTCCTATGAAAATTATTATAAATATGCAGATGTTCAAATAAGCAGAAACTTCTCCATTTTTCTACATTTTTATCAGTGTCAGCTCTTTGAGAAAGTTAAATATTATGGGTATTAAAGATTTTGTATCAGTGTTCTTTAGCCGTGGATTTAAAGTGACCAGTAATCTCATTTTGGTCCTCATTTCAGAAACTTATGCTAATGTGTTGAGGAAGTAGCTGATGGTAAAGCCTGCAAATTCTTTTAGAAGGAAGTGATGTTAATTATACTCGTGCAGGCATATCACCATGCTCATAACAATAACAAAAATAAAGCAAAAGGAATAAAGCATAATAAGTAATAAAAAAGCAAAATAGTTTGTTTACTATATGTCAGACACTAACTTACATTTTGTTAATTATTTAAAACCACTCTGTAAGATTCAGTAGTAGTATCCCCATTTTATAGATGAAATACGAAAGAGCTTAAGCAATCTGCGTGGGATCAACTATTTTGTAATTGGTGAAGCTTGGATTTGAACCCACATATGTCTCATTCTAGAGCTCTCCATTCTTAACCACCTCACCTGTGGCTGTAACTTTTGTGTGCATCAAAGTCAGCTATGGTATTTTTTTAAAAATACAAATGTCAGGGCCACATCCTAGGCTTCCTGAGTAAGGATCTTTGGATATGAGGCCTGGACATCTATCTATACATTCTTTTAAATGAGGTACAGGGCGAGGAGGGAGGAGGAGAATGCACTTGCAAGGATTCACACATCCTGTGGTATCAGGGCTTCATAGTTTGGACCTCATTTAGTGTTAATTATCTCCTTACAGGCTCTGTCTCCAAATATGATAACATTGGGGGGTTAGAGTTTCAACCTAGAGGTTTTAGGGGCACTCACTGCAGCCCATAGCAGAATTCTTTTCTTCTAGGCAGAAGACTAGCTATTCTCTGTGTCTGGTATAAAATTTTTGAATTTACTTTTTCCTCACTAAAGCAGTCATTTTCTAACCAAAATTTCCAATTAGGCTCTATTCCGGATACTTGAGGATTGGTAGAAAGGCTTGTCTCTTGATAACTGAGGTTTTGTTGTATTTATTGCTAACTTTATACTAGCTAATCATATATTAATTATAGTCATGCTTTTCAGAGTATTCTCAGTTTTATTTCTCCAAATTCTTCTTCTAATATTAAAATGAAATGTGTTTTCTTTCTAGGAACCATCTCTTTTTGCTGTTGCTAAATTGTTAGAAACTGGTCTAGTTAACATGCACCGAATAGAAATTCTATGGAGACCTTTAACTGGCCATCTACTTGAGGTAACCTCTTTTTAAA
The DNA here is from genome assembly GCF_987537825.1 of Furipterus horrens. NCBI lineage: Eukaryota > Metazoa > Chordata > Mammalia > Chiroptera > Furipteridae > Furipterus > Furipterus horrens. Next base: position 60,788,696 of record NW_028327174.1, read on the forward strand.
AGTTATTATATTTATTTAAAGAATACAGACATAAACAATGAACTGACTCTGGATAACCAGATGCAAAATCAGGATTAACTTCTTTTTTCCTGTATTTATATTTATATATTTTATCAGGGACTAAATAAAGTTCATTGCCTTGTTGAAGGAATAGGTTCCTTTTGTTTTTGGCTGAAAATGGCCCATAGCGCAATGAAATCTCTGCAGCCTCCTTCGCTGTTAGCTTGGGACCTCTTTTATTTTACAATCTTTTAATCACCTCATTATCAGTTTGTTTGGAAACTTAAGTAATTGGGGCTGAGTTAGTAGTAAACACTGCTTCTTTACAGCCTTTTTTATGATTATGAGATAGATCTTCTACAAAGGGACAACCTGTTTAGCATCACTAATTATAGATGCCAGGGGATTTTATTTGGTTTTGTTTTCTCTTGTATTCAAGTTGCGGTGATTCTTCAGAATTAGCTTCTTAATAACAGCTCCTCTGTCAGTGTACAGGTGTATGTGTAGTTTAGGGTTAGGATGCCATGATCATTTTATATTAGTTTACTAACCCAAGAAAATATTATTTTTAATAATATAAAAAACGCCTGTGCTTTTCTTTTTCTTTTTTTCCATTTTATTGGGATTACTTTAATGAGCAAAGCACATATGCAGATTTCTTTATTATGGACATTCTCCTCAAATGGCAAAAAATATGTTTTTCAAATTGTAGCACATTATTTATGAGGGTAGACCTAATTAAGGATGCAAGTTTATCTGCTTCTTTTGTTTACACTGATGACATCATTTACTTTTATGAATTCTTCTCTCCTGTGACTTGTTTAGTTTCATCTTTTATCTTCTGTCTCTCTTTTGCTTCCTCTTGCCCATTATTCAGAAGGTAAGCTTACTTATACTTTGGATATAATATTTTCTTCAACTCTTATGAATATTTGCTGTAATGTTTTAAATGTAAAGGAATTAAAAATGTAACATTTTCATTTTTCTCTTCTCAAATTGATGTATGAGCTTAAGTATATAAATTATATATTTAATTTTTGGCCAATGTATTTACCTTCAGGTCTGCCAGCATCCAAATTCTCGAATGAGAGAATGGGGAGCAGAAGCTTTAACTTCACTTATTAAAGCAGGATTAACATTTAACCATGAACCTCCACTTTCACAAAACCAGGTAGAAAAAAATCATTTTTAAAAAGAATATTTAATATGAAATTATCTTTTTCCATATGTAATTTTTTTCTTAATCTATCAAATGGCTGATATTCTAAAAGTGGGTTTTGTTGCTTCATAACCTCTTATATGTAGGCTATGGAGCTCTTATAGAAGGTTGATACACCTAGGTTTTGGGGATTACCTTTATGTAAAATTGTAAAAACTTTCTGGTGCATGACACTGAATTAAGTTAATAAACTACCTAGGATTGGTCTCTCAGTCTAGAAGTTTCAGTGTTCAGGCCTCATTTTGGGGCTCTACTTTATTAGTCTGTTTTCCTGTGGTCCTTACCTGTCTCTGATTTTTCTCTCTTGTTATCCTTGCATGGGGAGAAAACAAGAGGCAGAAGAGGCAAACACAGTGAAATAGATTTTTATTTTTCAGTAATTTAAAAAGTTATTTTATACTTTCACAGTTTATATTAGTCTTGAGTCCTTTGTCCTGACTCACAAAATCATTCACATATATCTTTTACTGTTTTTTTAAAAGTACACCAAAGTTTTATTGTTTGAAGATTGGTTCAGAATGAGGTATTTGATAACTATTCCCATTGCCCCTCATTATCTTACTGTATTGTAATTGTGTTCTACAAATTTACTCATTAAATACTTACTGTGTACATACTATATGCCAGGTAGTGTTTTAACTTTTGGAGTAAAATGATGAACAAAACAAAAAAGTTCTACATTTTTATAGTTTTTATTTTAGTGATTTTTGCATTTTTTCCCTATTGCAGTTTAATTTTTTTGAAAAGAAACCCCTTGTTTAAGGGAAGACTCCCAAACTCTTTTTACAAGGCCGGTATTATCCTAATTCCAAAACCAGGTAAAGACACAACAATGAAAGAAAACTATAGGCCAATATCTCTGAAGAACGTATATGCTAAAATCCTCAAAATATTGGCAATACAGATCTAGCAATACATTAAAAAGATCATACACCATGATCAAGTGGGATTCATCCCAGGGATGCAAGGATGATATAATAGTCACAAATCAATAAATGTAATACACCACATAAACAAAATGAAAACAAATTATATGATCACATGAATAGATACTGAAAAAGCATTTGATAAAATCAATCACCTGTTTGTGATAAAAACACTCAGCAAAGTGGGAATAGAGGGAGCATACCTCAACATAATAAAGGCCATGTACAAGAAACCTACAGTCAACATCATGCTCAGTGGGCAAAAACTAAAAGCTTTCCCCTTAAGATCAGGAACAAGACAAGGGTATCTGCTTTCACCACTCTTACTCAACATAGTATAGGAACTTCTAGCCACAGTGATCAGACAAGAAAAAGAAAAAAAAGGCATCCAAATCGGAAAGGAGGAATTAAACTGTCATTATTTGCAGATGACATGATAGTGTACATAGAAAACCTTATAGTGTCCACCAAAAAACTACTCGACATAATAAGTGAATTTGGCAAAATAGCAGGATACAAAGCCAGTATTCAGAAATCAAGGGCATTTCTGTACACCAACAATGAAATATCAGAAAGAGAAACTAGGGAAAAAGTCCCATTTATTACAGCAACAAGAAAAATAAAGTACCTAGGAATAAACTTAACCAAGGAGATAAAAGATCTGTACTTGGAAAACTACAGAACACTGACGAAAGAAATTAATGAAATTAAATAAATCAATGAAAGCATGTACCATGTCCATGGACTGGAAGAATTAACATCATTAAAATGTCCATACTACCCAAAGCAATCTATAGATTCAGTGCAATTCCTATTAAAATACCAATCACATATCTCACAGATCTAGAACAAATATTTTTAAAACTTACATAGAACCAACAAAGACCCTGATTACCTTCAGAAGTCTTGAGAAAGGAGAACAAAGTAGGAGGGTTCACAATACCTGATATCAAACTATACTACAAGGCCACTGTAATCAAACCAGCCTGGCACTGGCATAAGAACAGATACATAGATCAATGGAACAGAATAAAGAGCCCAGAAATAAACCCATGTCTCTATGGTCAATTAATATTTGACAAAGGGAGCCAGGAGCATACAATGGAGTAAAAATAGCCTCTTCAATAAATGGTGTTGGGAGAACTGGAATGGTATATGAAAAAAAATGAAACTAGACTGCCAACATACACCATACACCAGAATAAACTCAAAATGGATAAAAGACTTAATTATAAGTTGTGATACATAGAAGTCCTAGAGGAAAACATAGGCAGTAAAATTTCAGATATCCCATGCAGCAATATTTTTGGCAATATATATCCTAGGGCAAGGGAAATACAGGAAAAAATAAACAGACTACATCGAATTAAAAAGCTTCTGCATGGCTAAAGAAACAGTTATCAAAACGAAAAGGGAACCAACTATAATTGCCAATGATACCTTGAACAAGGGTTTGATCTCCAAAATATATAAAGAACTCATACAACTCAACACCAGGAAGACAGATAATCAAATTAAAAAATGGGCAAAGGACCTGAATAGACACTTTTCCAAGGAGGACATGCAGATCACCCATAGACATGAAAGGATGCTCGACCTCACTAGCCATCAGAGAGATGCAAATCAAAACCACAATGAGATACCACCTCACACCTGTCAGAATGGCCATTGTTAACGTATCAACAAACAAGTGCTGGCGAGGATGTGGAGAAAAGGGAACCCTAGTGCACTGCTGGTGGGAATGCAGACTGGTGTGGCCACTGTGGGAAACTGGAATTTCCTCAAAAGTCTAACAATGTAACTGCCTTTTGACCCAGAGATTCCACTACTGAGAATATACCCTAAGAATCCTGAAACACCAATTCAGAAGAACCTGTGCACCCCTGTGTTCATAGCAGCACTATTTATAATAGCCAGGGCTGGAAACAGCCTAAGTGCCCATCAGTAAATGAGTGGATCAAAAAACTGTTGTACATTTACACAATGGAATACTATGCAGCAGAAAGAAAGAAGTCCTACCTTTTCAACAGCATGGATGGAACTGGAGACCATTATTTTAAGTGAAATAAACCAGTTGGTGAAAGACACATACCATATGATCTCACCTAAAAGAAGAACGTAATGAACAAAATAAACTAATGAGCAAAATAGAATGAGAGGCATGGAAACTTGGAACAGACTGACATCGACCAATGGGGAGGAGGGCGGGGATAAGTGTGGAAAGAAGGGGAAGGGACTAGTCAAGGAACATGTATGAACAACCCATGGACATGCACAGCAGGGTAGGGAATGACTTGGGCAGGGGAGAGCAAAGTGGGAAAAATAGGGAAAATTATAATAGAATAACAATAAAATATTTTTAAAAAGAAAAGAAAACCTTTGTTTATGTATATTTTCAATGTCCAGCTTAATACCTGACACACAGTGAGCCTAACAAATGTGTGCTCAATCAGTGAACCAAATAAGTGAACCTTTGGAGAGAAGAAAGTTAAAAATGAAGCAAGTGCATGTTGGCCAGTGTGGTTCATTTGGTTAGAGCATTGTCCAGTAACCAAAGGGTGTGGGTTCTATTCCGAGTCAGGGCACATGCCTGAGTTGTGGGTTTGATCCTGGTTCTGGGTATGTACAGGAGGCAATCAGTGGGTGTTTCTTTCTCACACTGATGTTTCTCTCTCTCCCTTCCTCTCTCTAAAAGCAGTGAAAAAAATATCCTCAGATAAGGATTAAAAAAATGAAGCAAGAGCTTTCAGATGCTGAAAGTAACAGAATGGAGTGCTTTCTTTCTTTCTTTTTTCTTTTTAACTCTCCAGCAGATTTTGTGGTTATATGTTATCTTTGTTTACCAGTTATTCATTTTTTAGGAGTATTGAGAAATTTAAATTTAAATGCATATGGTATACATTATAACAGAGTAAATGAAAGGCAATTTTAGAAATTAGAAATTGTTTTACTTTTTCCAAATAGAGCTAGATATTGCATAAATCTATTTCCTTTTGTGAGTTTCATTTCTATATTGATCTGTAATTAATACCTTTTAACATCTTAAAGATCGATTTTTATTTTCTTATTTAAAAAATATACAGATGACAAAATAACCTCTAATGATTAGTGTTAGAAAAATTGTGATCAGTGTTTATTTTACCAGAAAAATTTCTATTTACCATTGCAGTCTAAGTGGGAGTGAATTTAACCTTAAAAAACAACAGTAGAGTCTTTTTTTGTCTTTTGGGGCTTCTTTTCTTAATTAGTTTCTTGCCCATTTTTCAGAGGCTGCAGTTGCTTTTACTGAACCCATTAAAGGAGATGTCCAGTATTAACCATCCAGATATTCGACTCAAGCAATTAGAATGTGTGCTGCAGATTCTTCAAAGTCAGGGAGATAGTCTTGGGCCTGGATGGCCATTAGTGCTTGGAGTCATGGGAGCAATCAGAAATGATCAAGGGTAAGTGTTTAAATTAACATCCAAAAAGTAATAGAAAAGGGGAATATATTCTAGAATCTTGTAGTAGTGGTAATTTTTCATCTGTGCCCTTCTTGCTTAAGTTCAAGATCTATGGTTTTTCTTAGCTCTGCCCTCAAATGACTGCACCAAATTATTAGAGCTCACCTTTGTTTTGGAAGGATGGAAAATTGTTGTTTATTTAACATTTATACAAGAATACAAGGGTCTTACAATAAGATAATTATATCAATCTACAAACTTTATAACACATTCAAAGATTGGGCTTTTTTTTGGTTAAATATTTGCATTTAGGGCTTAACTTATTTGCATATGTTAGGCAGTCTAAGAAACTGCTTTTAAGTGACTTTTTTTTCATTGATTTGTTCATTTATTAAACCTTTATTCTGTGCCTAGTATATTCTAAATACCATGCTTGCTAATTATCCTGATTACACAGATAAGTCCTGCTCTAAAAGTATAACCCTACAGAAAAAGAACAAGCCCTGTAAGCAGGCTGTCATAGTGAGAGTAGTTCTTTATGCTTTTATGCTGCAGAAGAATAGGACTCCAGTGGGAAGGACTGGGCCCCTGGAGAAGGGCAGAGCCAAAATTATGATGAAGGATAGTATACGCTTTTATAAACTATTTGGACGCTTAATACATTTTGGAGGCATTTTAGGATTTTAATCAGAGGAATGATGTGATCTGATGTGCATTTGATACATGTCACTGTGTCAAGCAGCCTGCAGTGTTCTCTAGAAACAGAGAGGAGGAGATGGATTTGAGCTACTGAACAGATTAGCTGTAGGGGAAAAGGGAGAAATAGGAAAAAGAATCAGGAATGACTCCCAGATTTCTGACTTAGCTCAGTGGATGATAGTATCATTAGCTAAATAGAGATTTGTTTAATTTAAGGTAGACCATTGCAGTGGAGTTATAGACATTTGGATAGCTTTGTGTGTAATTCTGCAGGAGGATTTATAATACCTTGTTTTGATGACTAATTTAGGAGTTTTACATGATTGAGATGCTTGAGACTATTATGGAAATTAATTTTAAAAATTAAGATGTAGAATTTTAAGATATAGTATAGATATAAAAGAATAAGGAACTGATCTTCATTCAGTGAATATTTCATTGTGTGTATTTATATGTACTAGGCATTATGCTAGGTATTGGGGATACAGTGGTTAGAAAGTAGCTGTAGGCAATTTTCTTCCTCATTCAATGTCTTAAGTTTTGTTGGGCTAGTTGATGCAAAATACAAATAGAAATAATATGGCATTAATACACATTTTTTTCCTTTTTCTAGTCCACTGCTTTTACTTTGTGTACCTGTGAAGTTTTAAATTATTTTAAATAGACATATCTTTCTAAAATCTATGTAAATGTTGAAGTACTGTACTATATTAGAGAAGATTTTTTAGTTCAAATTTTAAAACAAAATTTTGCATGGTCCAGATTACTGTAAGGCATTATTTTCCCTTACATTAAAAAAAAAAGCATGAGTATAGATTTCTTTTGTGTTTTCAGAGAATCCTTGATACGGACTGCATTTCAGTGTCTTCAGTTGGTTGTGACAGATTTTCTACCAACAATGCCTTGCACTTGCCTGCAGATAGTTGTAGATGTTGCAGGTAGCTTTGGACTTCATAACCAAGAACTTAATATTAGTTTAACTTCCATAGGTTTATTGGTAAGTATCACTGCTTTTATTATAATATATATATATAATCTAGAAAGTACTATTTGCAGTTGAGAGAGAATGCTACGTAAATATGCTTTTGGCTGTATAGGAGTCATTTAAATGATTCTGAAATACTGAACATATCTTGCATAAAGGATTAAATGGCCTCATTCAAGAAATAACTAATAGCAGATTATTTGGAATAATTTTGATATATTGAGCTGAAATTTGGTTTTTACAAGGTTTGTCTTGGGAGGATTTGGAAAAACAAATAATAGTACATACTATTGTGTAAAGGTTGACTCTAGTGTAAAGGTTGATTTCCAATATTATTTTAGAAGCAACATTTTCATATACTACATATGTAGTAAATAAAGCTTCCAACAAAGGCTTTACCATTTACAGAGTCCTATAGTTTGCCAACACTGCTTTGTTAGGGATAAGGAGAAGGCATGTGATGATGAAGAGCCCAGACTGTAGAAACAGATATATGTCTCTCCAGAAGGTATCCAGCCATGTAATATGAAAAGTAGCGACATTTATTGAAGAAGGTACAAGAAACATTGTACACAGGACAGTGATGCCTATTTCCCCTGCAAAGTAGGCACCTTGGGACTTCACACAGTTCTCCTAGTCGCCATCAGCTGCCGTGTCATATTTTCCTGAATCTCATTGATGGTCTGAAATCTCCTCTATTACAAAGGTGATTTTAGTTTTTGGAAAAGCCATAAGTCACAAGGTTCCAAATCTAGGCTTTAGCAGGGCTGGGTCACCTGGGCGATTTGGTGTTTCACCAAAAAACTTCACAAGATGTGATGCATGAGCCTGTGCATTGTTGTGATGAAACTGCCAGTCACCAGTTGCCCATAGCTGTGTCCTTCTGAATCATCCAAATAGTTTCTGCGGATGAATGCTCAAGTTTAATGAAAACTTTGATGCATATTTGTTGCTCTACTCAGTCATTTTGAATGCGAGAGCCACATGGTACGCACGCTTACTCAATGGCGTCTACCGCCCCCACTGAGTAGTACAGTGAAGTCGTCATTGTTCACGCATGCGCATTCCAGTCCACCCTTCTTGGCTGCCAGGTTACATTGATGTCATGCAAACTGTTTTCATTATATTAACAATGGCTGGACGTTTTCCAGGAAGACCTTGTATATGTATTTTAGTTCTGTCTGCTTGTTAAATTATTGACCTTATGCTCCTCATTTTACTAATTTTGAATATAAAAGTATTAAAGTCAAAGTTAGGGTCGTCGGCAGCCGTCCGTCTCGAGAGACGATGGTGTAGCTTCTTCTCAAGAGTCTATCTGCACCGCCGAGAATGGCTGTGCAGTCCGACTCGGGAGTGACATGGTATCTGTCTCCTCCCGTGTTGAATCGACATCTTGTGATGACGCTGAAGCTGAAGCTACAGAGCCTGGGCAGGGTAATATGGAGGGTCTGCTGTTGCCCATGCAGCAGACCCCCCCTCTCTTCGCAGCTGAAGGGTCCAAGGGAAAGACGGAGTCGATACAGCTTGGGTTCAGGTGCGCCGCAGGAGTTGCCGGTGTTGACTACAACGTCAAACCGCCTTAGGGACTCCGGCTCCGGATTTTCTGTCGGGGTTTACTCCCTTAGCCTTTCCCCTGAAGAGGTATGCCGCAAGGCAGCGGAGGTTTTTTGGAGTCAGAGTTTTCCTTCTCTGATGTACCCTGACTGGAAGATCGAACCAGCGACACTTAGCTCGCAGGCCGACGCTCAATCCACTGAGCTAAACCAGCCAGGGCATAAAAGTTAGGGTATTGTTAAATATTACGCAAAGTAAACATGTAGAATTGCTAACATAAATTTATTTAAAGGCAATTATTTAGACACTTTAAATGTATAACTCAGAAGTTTTAAAAGTGAAACTTAAATACCCCTCACAAGTTAGATAACTTAATATTTTGCTATTAAAAATATAATCATGGGAAAAAACATAGGCATGTTGTGTATGTATATAATTGCTCCCAACAAATGGTTGGTTAATTCAGTGCGAATTTCTGTTAGATACTGCCTCTTTTATTTTATATTTACGTTCATAGTATTTGGACTGTATTTTTACAAACATTGATATAATTCTCATTACTTTGTATACCTTTCTGGGTTAAGAATGAAGTCATAAGATATATTTGGAGATAGTCGTTCTCGTATGAAACTACAAAATATTATTCAGTGATATTAAGGAATTGTTAATAATTTCGTTAGGGTGATAATGGTGTCAGGGTAATGTTTTCTAAAGCCCTTTTCTAGTAGAGGTTATAAAATAGGCATAAAATAAATATGACAAAATATTAACATTTTTTATATCTAGGTGGTAGGTATATCAACATATTGACATATTCTCTCTTATTTTTATGTTTTTGAAATTTTTCATAATAAAATTAAAAATATATATTAATGTTAGCAAAAGATTTCTCCGCCATATTCTTCTGAAATCAGATAGAGACACTTGACAGAGGAAGAGATATTTTCATTAAATCCCTTCTACTAGACTTCTGAAGTAATTTTTAGAAGTTTTCTTCTGAAAGGTAAAGCAACTATAGGTTGCATATTTGTTTATGTCTTTAAAATAAAATCTAAAATAAAGTTATATTTTTCTACTTTGCTTTTTAGTGGAATATTTCAGATTATTTTTTCCAAAGAGGGGAAACTATTGAAAAAGAATTAAATAAAGAAGAGGCAGCACAGCAGAAGCAGGCAGAAGAGAAAGGAGTGGTTTTAAATCGGCCGTTCCACCCTGCACCACCATTTGATTGCCTTTGGTTGTGTCTGTATGCCAAATTGGGTGAACTGTGTGTGGACCCCCGTCCTGCTGTCAGGAAGAGTGCAGGGCAAACTCTCTTTTCAACAATTGGTGCACATGGAACCTTACTACAGCATTCGACATGGCACACTGTTATTTGGAAGGTATTGTAAAATAGCTTGAGATATCAGCGTTCAGTTGGAACACATTTATATATTTGTTCAATTAAACTTGTTCCTGTTAATTTTTAAAGATGAATTCCCATGCATTTGTGCACTTGAGAAAACAGATAATATTAGCTTTGTCGTATTTTAAATTGCATCTTACATAGAACAGATTAAATATTTAAAACCTCATCTCTTTTTGTCTTCATCTCAGTCTCTGTCTCTGATTTCTGCCTTTGCCCGTCCCTTTATTTCCCTGTTTTCCCAAGTGTTAAAAATAGGAGTTGCTAAACCACTGCACATAATTGAAGTAGTATATAATCAAAGGAGAATTTTATGAATACAAGAATATCAACAACAGTGGGATTTACTTGCAGAATCACCAAACAAAAGTAACCTTCAATTGATAAGTTCTACATGTTTGTTCATTAAATATGCAATTTATTTTGTTTTTCTTTTTTATACTCTTTTTAAAACTTTCTTAGAGTCAACAGCTGATTAGTGAGCAGCTCCTCTTTGCTAAAAGGCTCTCCTTTTTTGTTCCATATGGTCCATTTTAATAAAATTCCATGTATTTTTACTGCTTTTGTGAATTTTTAGATCAATAAATTTGACAAAAGGCAGCATATAAACCTCAATTGTATTTAACAATACTTTCAATTTAATAGAGACTTCAAAATGTCTTCTTAAAAAATTAATAATGTATGTTCCCTAATAAAAATAATTGAAGGCCCTGCTCCCTCCTGTGTCTTCTATCTTAACCACATCCCTTGGTTCCTTGTATCACAAACATGCTTAAGTTTCTGTTACTGTTTAAAGCAAACTGATACTTTCTCTGATCCCTGTTTTTCTTTTAAACAGTTTCATTGTTAATCTTGCTGCCTAATTCGTAATGATTTACTTCTTCCTCACCTCCCCTGCACTCCTTTATTCCTTATAATTTAACTTCCATATTATTCTACTTCACAATCTCTTACACCTTAGCAAGTAATAGAATCACCTAGAGGACTCGTTTAAGCACAGGTTGCAGAGCCAGCACCCCTGTCCTCTAGAGTTTCTGACTTTTTCCCTCAAGCGTGGGGCCTGAGAATTTGCATATCTATAAAGTTCCTGGGTGATGCTAATACTGCTGATTCTGAAACCATATTTTGAGAACCACAGAAATTGTTCATAGGTTACAGGTGGTCTTCTAATTGCCAAGTTCTTAGCCTCTTTTTTTCTTTTTTCTTTTTTTTGGTATTATTTAATACTGTTGATTAGTTTCTCCTTGAAATATCTTTCCTTGGTTTGTCTCACAGCATGCTTCTGCTTCTCTATTCAATTTTTTGTTGTTCCTATTCCTTCCTCTGAATCTACCCTTTAAATATAAACATTCTCCAAGTTGTAACTACTTCCTGTTTAATTTTTCCAAGGTTCTTCATTTAATCCTGAAGTCAGAGTTATAACTTATATCTAGATATCTCCCATAATTACATTTTTGCCTAGACCTCTTCATTAGTTTTTTCCTTTTTTATACATTACCCCATAAATGCTCCACTGACACATCAATTCAACAGTCTTAGACAATGTTCTATCCAATTTATTTTAATTTTTCATTTTCCATGACCTTCAGTATAAACTTAAGAATATAAGAGTACCTCAGTTCAATTTCTTTTAATATATGGGGATTGATCAGATTGTCAGGTATAATTTTTGTAACAATTCCTAATTTCCTATGTTATGTTACCAGTTATTTCCTATGTGTGTTTTTATAAATATTTAGGTTCTCTTTCATTTATTGGACCGAGTTCGAGAGTCTTCTACCACTGCAGACAAAGAAAAGATTGAATCTGGAGGTGGCAATATTCTCATTCATCATTCAAGGGACACAGCAGAGAAGCAATGGGCTGAGACATGGGTTTTAACATTGGCCGGAGTAGCAAGAATTTTCAACACTAGAAGATATTTACTGCAGCCTTTAGGTATGTATATTTTTTTTTCCTGGTGACACAAGTAATTTATGTTAAAGGAAATTTGGAATATACAGATTTTTATGAAATTAATATTCAGTGCTACTTCCCAAGAATAATCTTAGCTGCCAGTCCTTGTATTATGTGTGGTATGTGCATAAGCATGCACATTTTCATTTAATTCATTGAGAAGATAATGTATTGGATACCTACTATGGACTAGCCTCTATGAGATACAGTGCTGAGCAAAAAAAACATCACCCTTGCTGTCATGGGCATGAAGGAAGAAGTATAACTACATTAAAAGTGCAAAATTGCTACAAATATAAATGCTACAAAAGAGTGATGCATTGTGAGCTTATAATAGGTATTTAACAGGTCAGTGAGGTCCAGATAGGCTTCCCTAAGAAAGTGATATTTTTCCTGAGATCTAAAGGGTATGTAGTAGTTCATCAGGCTGAAGTAAAAAATGAAAGGTGAAGAGCCTTATAGGCAGAAAGAACATGTAAAAGAGGAGAAAATTGAGAAGGGGATTTTGAGGATCCTAGTATATATGAAGGTCTGGAATGAAGAGAACAAGAAAAAGTGTAATTGCAGATGAGGTTGTAAAATTAGAGAGAGGCCAGGACTTCTGGCCAAGATGGAGGCAGAGGTAGACACGTTGCTTCTCCCTCCATGACTGAGGAATACAACTACCTCAAAACTGGAGGCAACCAGAAGTTCCAGCAAATTGAGCTGCATGGAAATCCAACAAACAAAGATATAAAGAAGAACTACTCATCGAGACAGGTAGAAGGAGTGGAGCCAGAGTGGAGAGGACATTGTGTGGGGGCAGCACCTGTGGCCAGCCAGAGGAAAGCGCAGTCACACATTAAAAAAAGTAGTGAGGGACAACCTGGGGAGTGTTCCCAGCACCAGGGACCAAACCGTGCAACTCACAGTTCAGCGCCAGGGAAAATAAAGCCTCATTGCTTCTGGCTGTGAAAACCAGTGGGAGTTGGGGCAGAGGAAGAAACTGCCATTCTCTCAGCACAGTCCGTTTGTTTATAGAGAACCACCGAAGTCCTAGAATGTCTGCAAACCCATCCACTCTGGGAACCACAACCAGGGCAACAGTTAGAAGGGCGCCAGTCCAATATGGAAAGTAGAAGTGCCTGGAAAAGGGGCAAGTGCTGAGCAAGGGGTATTGTTCCTTCTCAACCCCTCCCCCACATACAATGCCACAACATGGTGAAATGGATCACCACACACTGCTGAATACCTAAGGCTCCGCCCCTTACAATATAACAGTTGTGATAGCTCTACCTGAGATTCAGAGGCAAACACAAGAGGCTGTCAAGTTGAGGAGCAGATCTCGGTTCCAGTGGGAGAACTAAGCAACAAGGAGATAGCCAACCTAACAGACGAGGAGATAGCAAACACAGATGCATAGTTCAAAACACTGGTAATAAAGATGCTCACAGGCTTGACAGATATGCTTGAGTTTGGCAAATGCATAAGGGAAGAAAAGAAGGCTAGGCTAAGTGAAAAAAATAAAACTCCACACAAAACCAAGGATGAAGGGAAGGAAACCGGGTTCAAATCAATGATTTGGAACATAAGGAAGAAATAAACAGTCAGCCAGTATAGAATGAAGAAATAGAAACTGAAAAAAATGAAGAGGGGCTTAGGAACCTCTGAAACAACTTTAAACATGCCAACATCCAAATCATAGGGTTACCAGAAGACAAGGAAAAACAAGATACTGAAAACTTACGTGAAAAAATAACGAAGGAAAACTTCCATAATTTGGTGAAGGAAATAAGACATATGAGTGCAGAAAGCACAGAGAGTCCCAAACAAGCTAGATCCAAAGAGGACCACACCAAGACAACATCATAATTAAATTGCCAAAGGGGAAAGATGGAGAGAGAATCATAAGAGCAGCAATAGAAAAGAAGAGAATTACCTACAAAGGGGTTCCTTTAAGACTATCAGCTGATTTTTCAAAAGAAACTTTGCAGGCAAGAAGGGACTGCCAAGAAGTATTCAAAGTGATGAAAAACCAGAACCTACAACCAAGATTACTCTATCCAGCACAGCTGTCATTCAGAATGGAAGGGCAGATGAAGTGCTTCCCAGACAAGGTAAAGCTAAAGGAGTTCATCATCACCAAGCCATTATTATATGAATTGTTAAAGGGACTTGTTTAAGAAAAAGAGGATCAAAACTATGAACAGTAAAGTCACAACAAACTCACAACTATCAACAACAGAACCTTAAAAAATAAAAACAAATTAAGGAAACAACCAGAATAGGAACAGAATCCTAGGTGTGGGGATCATTTGGAGGGTTATCAGCTGGAAGAGCAAAGGGGGAGAAAAGGTAAATGGTGCAGGGATTAAGAAGCATAACTGGTTGGTACAAAATAGACCGGGGGAAGTTAAGAATAATATAGGAAAGGGTAAAGCCAAAGAACTTATATGCACAGCTATGGACATGAACTAAGAGGGGTGGGACTGCTGGAGGGACGGAGGCTACTGAGCGGAAGGGGGCAAAAGAAATAGAAATTGGGACAACTGTAACAACATTATCAATAAAATATACTTAAAAACTTAGAGGCCAGTCATGCAAAACTTTGGAGGCCAGGTTCATAAGCTTATACTTCATCCTAATAGCAGTGAAAAGGCACTAAAAGATTTTACTCATGATATGACATTATCAGATATGCAGCTCTAAAGGATGACTTTGGATGGTATGAAATGGCAGCAAGGAAGGATGACAGGACACTATTAGACTGGTTAGGAAGCTGTTGGTGTAAATCAATGGTTCTCAACCAGGGCAAGTTTTCTTCTTCCCTTCTTCCCCTCAAGATATTTAGCAATGTCTAGAGATTTTTTGTTTCATTGTCACAACTGAGGAAGGACAGGTGCTGCTGGTATCTGGGGAGTAGAGGCATGGGATGCTGCTACACATCTTACAATGCATAGGATAGCTGTCACAACAAAGAATTATCCAACCCAAAATGTCCATAGTACTGAGATTGAGAAACTCCAGTATAGATTATAGTACCTTCAGTTCTGGTGGTAGTGATAGGGGTAATACAAAAAAGTGAACAGAAATACTTTTGTACATAATTGTGAGTAGGTTATACATATTTTATTTTTTAGTTTATTATTTTATGTTTGGCTTTTTTCTGTTTATGTTAAAACATAAGCATATTTACTCTATATAGGCTTTTTTTGTGTGGTGTTCTTCATGTGTATTTTTCCTTTTTTTCAAAAGTAATGTAGAGTGCTTGATCCATTTTGCACTTTAGGGATATATATATATCTTTAAATCTTATGTAAAATTTATGTATAATGAAATGTACCAATTTTAACTGTACATTTGCTAAATTTTAATAAATAAGCATCATTTTAATACCTCCATAATAACTTTATTTTAAAAACTAAGAACTAATAGATGTAGATTTAGATTTTTAGAAATGAAGACCTTAAGTAGTTAGCATTGCTTTGATAATTTTTATAACTTGAAGACTAGAAATGATTTTATTTTAACAACCATATGCAATGTATAATTAATTATGCCTAGTCTTTGAGAAAGATGGCTTTTTTCTATATATAGGGTATGTTAATAGAGGAATTGCCATGGAATATTCCAAATCTTACACTAGGTCACCATACTAGTTGGTTAATATATTTCATATGATTTTAGAATTAGGATGGCATCAGGCAGAAGTGCTTTTGTTTAGCTCTTTTGATAGTTTTTAAACATGATTTATCAAAGCTCTTTGAGCAGTTTACTAAAAAAAAAAATTTTTTTATTGTATGTGAAAATTGTACCTCAATTTTTTAAGTATATTTTATTGATTATATTGTTACAATAGTTCCAATTTTTTCACCTTTGCTCCCCACTGCCCAGTACCCCCCTTCACCAGCAATCCCCCCCGCCCCAGTCCATGCCCATGGGTCGTACATGCAAGTTCTGTGGCTTCACCCTTTCTTATATTATTCTTAATTAATTAATTAATTTTTTTATAACAAAAAATAACATTCCCTCCCTCTCAGACTTAAGACTCTTTATAATCTTATAAAGGACAATGGGCGAAGGTCTCGAGCTCCTCTAGCTGCTTCAAGCTGGGCATTATCGTCATATTACCTACGCTTGGGTCCAGAAATCCCTAATAAGAGTGGGGGTGTGGAGGGGAGGGTGGCCTTCCCACATGGGGAAGGATCTTGCAGACTCCAGGTCAGCTGGCTGTCCCCGGACAACGGTGTCCTTGGTTTAACAGGCTGGCATCCTTGTATTCTAGGGGCAACAGATTTGGCAACAGGATTAAAAGACATCATTCAATCCATAACCACTAGATGACAAAAGGCAGGTATTAATTTTTCAGTGTCCCACATTAGGGAAAAAAAGGGCTTCTTTGGAGGAAGGTGTGCCAGGCACATCTAACCCGTCCAAAACTCTTTTGCCTATTATACTTAGTTTGGGCTGAGGGAAATATTTTAGGTTTCCCCCTCCCCCAGACCTCTGGGCCCTTTCTGTCCAAGCCATTAGGATAGAAAAGAGAAGCCAGTTTTAAAGTGAAGCCCACAGACCACCCCATACTTCACCAACCAAGCCACTTAGTTAAGCCAAACCTTTGAGTATCAGGAAGCAGCGATGCAGAGAGGATTAAGTGAGGCCTATGCGTACAGATAATCACTCAGCTAATGAGATCATAGGCTTATGTCCTTTGAAAACAGAAAACACATGTTAATTTATGTAACATAATCCACAAACAAGTCTCTAAATCTGTAAGACTGTCTTATTGGGAAGACATCCAGTTGCAAGTCATTTGACATTCTTCTCGCCTGTAAAGTAAGCGTCTTTGATGATGCCACAGACATGGTTTAACTTTCAAATGAAAACAAACTTTAAATGAAAAGAAACTTTAAAGACAGTTAGCTGTACTACTTTATAGTCTGCCACTGAGCATTGTGATTTTCCTTGAATCATGGTTTTTCTCAAGATTACCCTCCTTGTTATTAAAGAGACTGCATGAAGTCCATTTTTAATTTATCCTGTTCATTTGCATAAACACAAAAAGCAGCAGATGATCACTTCTGATCTTTAGTTCTGGTTTGCTGGAACTTACGCAAGGAACATTTAGGGTGACCTTCAGTCTACCCTTCAGGGCACAGAAGCTGAGCCACATACCTACCATTCAGGCTTGCTGGTAAACACCTGTCTTTTCCAAGTCCTTCACGTTTTCCATTGTGCCTTAAGGTCCCTTCTAGCCATCTTTCAGGAAAACAGCCTTCATTCCTTCCCTGGAAAGATTGCCATGGACCGCACAATGAACCAAGGTACCAGGCCCTTTTTCTCGTGTGCTTTTATTACCCTCAAAAGTCAATCCTAGGTCCTCAGTGCTTTTTGGTAACAACCAGCGCACAAGCATGTCTCCTTTAGGCATGGCATTCCTGTCAAAGTCTTGGTCAACAAAACCTCTATTAACAACTGGTCTTATTAGTTTTATGCAGAGAACCTTATGTCATTACGTACTTCCTCATAATGCCAAATTCTGGAGGGATCAGATAGGGAGAAAAATATACAGATTGAAAGAAAATCCTTATCCTTCTAATATTCACTAAAATCGCATTTTCATTCTTTGTATTTTTTTTTCCCCAACAAAAATTTTTTTGTTTTTCTATTACAGTTGTCCCACTTTTTTCCAAATTGCTTCCCTGCACCCTGCTTATACCTTCTCCCACAGTCAGTCCCCACCCAGTTGTCCATGTCCGTTGCTCATTTATACATGTTCTTTGACTAGACCCTTCCTCTTCTTACCACCTTCTCTCCCTCCCCCTCGCCCCTTGTCGCTGTTAGTCTACTCCTTGTTTACATAGCTCTGGTTCAATTTTGCTCATGTCTGTGGTGTTCATTAGTCTTCTGTAATAGGTGATACCATAAGGTATTTTTCTTTCGTTGCCTGGCTTATTTTGCTAAGCATAATTCTCTCTAGTTCCATCCATGTTGTTACAAATGGTAGAAGTTCCTTCTTTCTTTCTGCTACATAGTACTTCATTGTGTAAATGTACCACAGTTTTTTGATCCACTCATCTACAGATGGGCACTTAGACTGTTTCCAGCATTTGGCTATTGTAAATAGTGCTGTTATGAACATAGGGGTGCATAGGTTCTTTTGAACTGAGGTTTCAGAATTTTTCAGATATAATCCCAGCAGTGGAATTGCTGGTTCAAAAGGCAGTTCCATTTTTAGTTTTTTGAGGAAATACCATACTGTTTTCCATAGTGGCTGCACCAGTCTGCATTCCCACCAACAGCACACTAGGGTTCTCTTTTCTCCGCATTGTTGCCAGCACATGTTGTTTGTTGATTTGTTGATGATGGCCATTCTGACTGGTGTGAGGTGGTATCTCATTGTGGTTTTTATTTGCATTTCTCTGATGGCTAGTGATGTTGAGCATCCTTTCATATGTCTTTGGACCCTCTGTATGTCCTCTTTGGTAAAGTGTTTGTTCAGGTCCTTTGCCCATTTTTTTATTGGGTTGTCTCTCTTCTTGGTGTTGAGTTGTATAAATTCTTTATATATTTTGTAGATCAATCCCTTGTCTGAGGTATCATTGGCAAATATATTTTCCCATAGGGTTGGTTCCCTTTTCATCTTGCTGATGTTTTCTTTTGCTGAGCAGAAACTCTTTAGTTTGATATAATCCCATTTGTTCATTCTTTCCTTTATTTCCCTTGCCTTAGGAGATATAGTAGTGAAAATGTTGCTACGTGGGATATCTGAAAATTTCCTGCCTGTTTTCCTCTAGCACTTTTATGGTACCACGGCTTTGATCCATCTTGAGTTTATTCTGGTGTGTGGTGTAAGTTTGTGGTCTAGTTTCATTTTTTTTGCATGTCCCTGTCCAGTTCTCACAACACTATTTGTTGAAGAGGCTCTTTTCACTCCATTTTATGTTCCTTCCCCCTTTGTCAAATATTAGTTGACCGTATAGTCCTGGGTTTATCTGGGCTCTCTATTCTGTTCCATTGATCTATGTGTCTGTTCTTATACCTGTACCAGACTGTTTTGATTACCGTGGCCTTGTAGTATAGTTTGATATCAAGTATTGTGATTCTTCCCCCTGTGTTCTTCTTCCTCAAGATTGCTGTGGCTATTTGGGCTCTTTTTTGGTACCATATAAATATTTGAAGTATTTGTTCTAGGTCTGTGAAATATGTCATTGGTATTTTAATAGGGATTGCATTGAATCTATAGATTGCTTTGGGTAGTAGTATGGACATTTTAAAGAGTTGATTCTTCCCGTCCATGAATATGGTATATGCTTCCATTTATTTGTATCTTCCTTAATTTCTTTCTTCAGTGTTATGTAGTTTTCTGAGTACAGGTCTTTACCTCCTTGGTTAAGTTTATTCCCAGGTACTTTATTTTTCTTGTTGCTATGGTAAATGGGAATTTTCTTTTAGTTTCTATCTCTGAAATTTTATTATTGGTGTACAGAAGTGCCTTTAATTTCTGAATATTGACGTTGAACCCTGCTATTTTCCCTAATTCACTTATTAGGTTGAGTAGTTTTTTTTGTGGAGTCTATAGGGTTTTCTATGTACACTATCATGTCGTCTGCAAATAATGACAGTTTTACTTCCTCTGTCCCAATTCGGATGCCTTTTATTTCTCTTTTTTGCCTGATTGCTGTGGCTAGAACTTCCAAGTCTATGTTGAATAGGAGTGGAGACAGTGGACATCCTTGTCTTGTTCCTGACCTCAGGGGGAATGCTCTCAGTTTTTGCCCATTGAGTATAGTGTTTGGCTTCAGGATTCTCATATGTGGCCTTTATTATGTTGAGGTATGCTCCCTCTATTCCCATTTTGCTGAGAGTTTTCATCATAAATGGGTGTTGTACTTTATCAAATGCTTTTTCTGCATCTATTGTTATGATCATGCAGTTTTTTTCTTTCATTTGTTTATGTGGTGTTATGTTTATTGATTTGTGAATATTAAACCATCCTTGCATCTGAGGGATGAATCCCACTTCATCGTGGTGTATAATCTTTCTAATGTGTTGCTGGATCCTGTTTGCCAATATTTTGTTGAGGATTTTAACATATATGTTCAACAGCGATATTGGCCTATAGTTTTCTTTCTTTGTTGTGTCTTGACCTGGTTTTGGAATTAGGGTAATACTGGCTTCATAGAACGAGTTTGGGAGTCTTTCCTCTTCTTGGATTTTTTGGAATAGTCTGAGAAGGATAGGAGTTAGTTCTTTCCTAAATGTTTTGTAGAATTCACCTGTGAAGCTATCCAGTCCAGGGCTTTTGTGTGCAGGGAGTTTTTTGATTACTGCTTCAATTTCACTAGTTGTTATTTGTCTGTTCAGGCTTTCTGCTTCTTCTTGATTCAGTTTTGGAAGATTATATGTTTCCAGTAATTTGTCCATTTCATCTAGGTTGTCAAATTTCTGGTGATACAGTTGTTCGTAATAATATCTCACAATCCTTTGTATTTCTCTGGTATCGGTTGTGATTTCTCCACTTTTGTTTCTGATTTTATTTATTTGGGTCCTCTCTCTTTTTTCTTGATAAGCCTGGTTAAAGGCTTGTCGATTTCCTTTATCTTTTCAAAGAACCAGCTTCTACTTTTGTTGATCTTTTGAATTATATGTTTAGTCTCTATGTCATTTAATTCTGCTCTGATCTTGTCAATTTCTTTCCTTCTACTCACTCTGGTCTTTGCTTGTTGTTCTTCCTCTAGTTCTTGTAGCTGTAGGGTTAAATTTTTTATTAGAGATTCTTCTATTCTTTTATTCTATTCTATTTATTCTATTTTATTTTATTCTATTCTTTTATTCTTTATATTGCTGTGAACTTTCCTCTCAAGACTGCTTTTGCTGTATCCCATAGGTTTTGGGTTGTTGTGTGTTCATTATCATTTGTTTCCGGAAACTTTTTGATTTCTTCCTTGTTGTCATTGTTAACCCATTTATTATTTAATGGGTTATTATTTATTCCATGAGTTTGAAATTTTTTGAGTTTTTTCCTTGAAGTTGATTTCCAATTTTAAGGTATTGTGATCTGAGAAGATGCTTGATCTAATTTCAATTTTCTTGATTTTGTTGGGGCTTGTTTGGTGTCCTACCATGTGGTCTGTCTTTGAAAATGTTCCGTGTGCACTTGAAAAGAATGTATATTTTGCTTCTTTTGGGGTGAAAAGTTCTATATATATCAACTAAGTCCATTTGATCTAGAGAGTTGTTTAATGCCTCAATATCTTTGGGGTTTCTTTGCTTTGAAGATCTGTCCATTGTTGACAATGAGGTGTTAAAGTCCCCTACTATGAGTGTGTTGCTGTCTATATCTTTCCTGAAGTCTTTCAAAATTTTCCTTACATATTCGAGTGCTCCTAAGTTGGGTGCATATATGTTTACAATGGTTATATCTTCTTGACAGATTTTTCCCTTAGGTATTATGAAATGTCCTTCTTTGTCTCTTTTTATGGCTTTTGCTGTGAACTGTGTTTTGTCTGATATAAGTCTTGCTACTGCAGCTTTTTTTCATGTCCATTTGCTTGAAATACTTTTTTCCATCCCTTCACTTTCAGTCTGTGTAGATCTTTTGTTCTAAGGTGGGGTCTCTTGTAGATAGCATATATGTGAGTCATGCTTTCTAATCCATTCAGCTACCCTGTGTCTTTTGATTGGAGCATTTAATCCGTTTACATTTAAGGTTATTATCAATAGGTACTTATTCATTGTCATTTTCCCCCTTTATACTTGTGTTCCTCTCTGTCTCTGTTTCTTCATCTTCTTGAAGCAGACCCTTCAGCATCTCTAGCAATGCTGTTTTGGTGGAGATGTATTGTTTTAGCCTTCTTTAGTCTTAGAAACTCTTTATTTCACCTTCCATTTTGAATGAGAGCCTTGCTGGGTAGAGTATTCTTGGTTGTAGGCCTTTGTTTTTCATTGCTTGGAATATTTTTTGCCATTCCCTTCTGGCTTGTAGTGTTTCTGCTGAGAAATCTGATGATAGCCTTATTGGAGCTCCCTTGTATGTTATTAGCTGTTTCTCTCTTGCTGCTATTAGGATTCTCTCTTTGTCTTTCAATGTTGCCGTTTCAATTATGATGTGTCTTGAGGTGGACCTGTTGGGGTTCATCTTCATTGGGACCCTCTGTGCTTCCTGGACTTGCGTTACTCTTTCTCTCATCGTGTTAGGGAAGTTTTCTGTCATTAGGTTTTCAAACAGGTTTTCTATCCCTTCCTCCTCTTCTTCTCCTTCTGGAATTCCTATGATACAGCTATTATTACGTTTCATGTTGTCCTGCAGCTGTCTTAAAACCTCTTCATTCTTGTTCAATCTTTTCATTTTGTTTCACTGTCTAGGAATTTTTTTCTTTGTTGTCTTCCAGCTCGCTGATCTGATCTTCTGCTACCTCTGGCCTGCTTTTAATTCCTTCTACTGTATTCTTCAATTCAGAAATTCTATTCTTCATTTCCCCCTGGCTCTTATTGATAGCTTCTATGTCCTTTTTCATGCTGGTGTAATTCTCAGTAAGTTCCTTGTAGTTTCCCTGGAGTTCCCTGTAGCTTCCCTAGAGTTCTTTGTAGTTTTTCTTGAGCTCACTGAATTCATTTAACTTCCCCATAATCCATGTTTTGAATTCCATATCTGATAGTTTGCTTCCCTCTATTTCATTTAGCACTCTTTCTTGGGATTCTTCCTTTCCTTTCGATGGGGGGTTGTTTCTCTGTCTCCCCATTTTTGTGACTCTTCTTTTTTGTTGCTGCTTCTTAGATTGATCTGCACTTTCTGGATCAGCCCCTGGCGGCCTCAGATTGTGTACCAGTCTGGGCCTAGGCAGCCTGCTGGAGACTTAAGTGAGATCTATTGCCTTTGTCTGTCTCCTTTAGTTGTTAATCAATTCAATCTGTGATTAGCCATCAGGCTTAAGGACCGAGGGTGGGGCAGCTTAATTCCTGTAGCTGGGACCCGGTTGGCTGATCCTCCAGTTCTCCCCTCAAAGCCACTGCCCCAAATTCTCCTCAAGCGTCTCTAGTCCTCTCTGCCTTCCCTCTGCTTGAGGCCAGGGTAAGTGGGGGCCAAAATATTTTTGTACGTGATCCGCTTAAGAGTTCTTTTTCTCCAACTGTTTCTCTAAGGCTCGCAAGAAACCCTGTGGCTTTTCCTTTTTTACAACTGGATACTATTTTACTTTCCACTCTGTTTCTGTAGGCTGGGAAGCCCAGCTGGGGGTTTAGACCCTTCCCTTCTCAGGGGGAACTCTGAGCTGCTAAGCTGTTTCTCAGTCCCTTCAGCTGCCACCCGTGGGATCCCAGTCAGCCCTTCTGTGTTTCCACACTTCCTACCGGTCATGTTGTGATGTAGCAGCCTTTTTTGTCTCTCCATGGTTATAAGACTTCTCTCCAGCTACTGTTCAGTTGGTTATTCAAGATGATTTCTCCACAATTAAGTTGTAAATCCCTACTGGTCCTGGGAGGATGTTAGTGTAGCTTCCACTTACTCCTCCGCCATCTTGGATCTCTATACCTCAATTTTTAATAAAAGAAATGAGTATAGCGAACAACAGGTGCATAACTGGGAAAGTGTTATGGTTTGTCCTGTATAGGCAGAGTAGTACTTATTGTTTCATACCAGACCTACTTCTATCTTTTCCTATTAACTGAATGTTCCCTTGGGCATATGGGTTCATCTGTTCTTTTTTAAAAAAAAAATTGAGTATGGTGCCAGGTAGGTGCCTAGACTTATTGAGGGGATCACTTTGTAAATTATATGTCTGATTACTGTGTTGTACATCTGAAACTTTATAAAATAATGTTTTTGGTTTTTCTTAAAATCTTTTATTTTATCATTATCTAAAATAATATTGAATTTCAACTGTAATTGAACAATTTTAGAAATAATTTAAAAATATATAAATAAGTCATTTATAGCCTTTGCAAAGTGGAAGACTTTTAAGTATTGATTACTTATATATTTCTTAACCTACTTAATTTATCCTGCTTTGGAAAATGTCAATTCCTCTGATTTTTGCATTTTTTAAATGCAAGTATGTAAGTATCGAAGCAGCTCTTTAAATAAAATTGGCTATTAACAAAACCATTGGGCTAGATTGCTGTAGGGATAAGGTTATTTTTGTTGGGCTTCATAGCAACAAATTATACTGGTCCACAGAAAGTTTTCTTATAAATGCGTTTAGTTAGTTATAAGAGTAGATTAAGAGATTTAACTGATCAGTGAATACTAGCAACTACCATTCAGGCCACGCTCTGCTGCTGCTGGATCAGCAGACTTAGTTTCACTTGAAGGAAACAAATATACACTCATTGTAAAAGGACAATCTGTTCTTTATGGTGCATTTTGTCCCAGTAGCTGACTAACTGTTACAGGTAAAAATGTTTAAGAAAGTAATACGTACACCTAAATTATTTAAATATGAAAACTAAAGTGTAAAGTTAAGTTTTAATGGAGTATGACATAGTTTATTTTAAACATTTAGGCCTATAAAAACATGTATTGTACTGTTGTAACTTTCCAATATGTTTAAGAATAACACAGTAATCATTAATAAAGATAGATATATAGACTGAAGATGTTACTAAAAAGCTTTTATTTTCACCCTAAGATCTTTTCTGTTCTCCTTTGACAGAACTACTAGGTAATAGTATAAACATGTATACTTACAGTTATAGAATTGTTTTTAAGACGAAAATATTGTTTGATATACCCATTATCTTGGTGCCCTTTATTTCTGTATCTGAAAACACATTTTCTGGATTTTCAGAAATGTGACTCTAGTTCACATTCTTAATACCCTAGTACTTAAGCAGTTTTTTTCTACTTCCATAGGAGTTTAAGCAGAAAAATGAAGCAAATAAAATTTAAAGTGTCTAATAGAGAAAATTTGATCACTTTTATGGTGAGATATGTATCTATTTTTTCTTCCTAATGTAGGAGACTTTTCACAAGCATGGGATGTTCTTCTTGACCATATACAATCAGCAGCACTCAGCAAAAACAATGAAGTATCTCTGGCTGCGCTGAAAAGCTTCCAGGAAATTTTACAGATTGTATCCCCTGTCAGGGATTTGGATAAGCCTGAGACACCACCTGTAGTTAATGTTCCTGTGCCTGTCCTTATAGGGTCCATACCAGGCCCTGGCCTGAACAGGCCATTTGTGAGAACAGATTCCATTGGAGAAAGACTTGGAAGATACAGTTGCTCTGAGCCACCCATAGTTACTGATGAGCTTGAAGATTTGGATCTCTGGTGGGCTGCATGGAATACCTGGTACAGAATTGGATCCGAAAGCACTAAGCCTCCTGTTACTTTTGATAAACTGACTTTCATCCCCAGCCAGCCTTTCCTTACAGCTTTAATTCAAATATTTCCAGCTCTCTACCAACACATAAAAACAGGTTTCAACATGGATGACTTGCAAAAATTGGGGGTAATATTGCACAGTGCTGTTTCAGTCCCAATAAGTTCGGATGCATCCCCTTTCATTCTTCCTTCTTATACTGAAGCAGTTTTGACAAGTTTACAGGAAGCTGTACTTACAGCTTTAGATGTTCTCCAAAAGGTAATTGAATTCTTTTGGCTGTTTAAACAATAATACATTTGGTTCTGTGGAATTTTAACTGCTATATACTTTTGGGGATGAATTCTGGATCATCAGGATTGTTGTTTACATATACTTTGGGATAAATTCAGGATTATAAAGAACTAGTTATTTTAAAAACATGTCGTTTTCTGATTTTTTTTTAAAAGGAAATTCAGGTTTGGTTTGAGAGTCTTTAAGAGACTGTGTGCACCCTGTATTTATTCACCAGCTTTTTTGATTAATTCATGTAGCTCTTCATAAGAGAATAATACTTTTTGGAATAACAACTTCAGTAAAAGTACTTATATAATTAGAAAATTAATAAGCAATGGGATTATATATATATATTTCATCTGCACTTAAATTTAGCTCTGAAATTGTTGAAAGCTTATTTTTTAAAAAGTTAAGGATAAACTTATAAAGTATTTCACAGAAATTTTAGAAAGCTATATTTTTACCTATGTGTGTTTTGTTACTGCAAAAAAAAATTGTTAAAACAGACCTAAAAATCATTGAGCAAGTCCCAATTAGCAAGTGACAGCAAATAAAAACCAAAGAATTGTTTAAACTTTAAGGTAATTGTTAATGTAATTTACAACAACCAAAATGCTGAAGAAAAAAAAAAAAGTCAGTTGAAGAGCCAGCAATTCCAACAAAGTAGCTATAACATTCTAACAATATTAGAATGGAACTAAAACCTGGTTACACATATGTGATCAGTAACTATTTATGTCACATAAGTCATGTTTTCCATAAACTGATTTCATACATTCAACTGGAATGATTGAAACTTTCACAATAAGAATGGTAGTTTCTGCTACATGATAATACTTCTTAATTGTGTCTGAAGGAAGTCTAGCTGAGCAGTAATTCTTTAATCTCTTTAACCCTACTATACAGAGAAGCAAATTGTGTAGAAACTTAAAATTTAAGAGAATCTGGCATTAAAAATTTTTATTGTAAGGGTATCAGTTTTTCACAATTGAAATCAAAATAGCTGTTTTTAATTGCAGTGGGGAAATAAAGTACCTTCTCAATAATTACTCTTCCCCCCTTGATTGATCATGCTTATAAATTGCTTAGAGACTGCTCTAGAGGGAATGGAAGAGTTACAGTATTCTATCAGAAAAGACAAGAAAAGCTTACAGGCCTGTGGGATGCGTATAATCTACAACTCTCATGCAGATGTTGGAGTCAGGCTTTTATATATATGTAGAATGTAATAAAAAGAAACAACAAATGCCAAAAGTTCTTTTCAAGAGAAAAAAGCATATATATATATATATATATATATATATATATATATATATATTTAAAATCCTCTGCTTTAGCAATAAGACAATAAGTGGAATCTTTCATCCCAATTACTAGGAATTTGTCTTGAGATTTTAATGGCTTTCAAAACAGCATATACTTTCAACCTGAAACTTAAGAAGCTTTATTGTTTTTCAATTTATATTTTGCATTATTAATTTTCACTGTATCCATCATTTGCTACTTGTGAGGTTATCTAAATGATGTTGCATAATTCTTGAAAGTAGTACAACATGGGGTCTTTAATTTAATTTCCTAACAGAGAAAAATCAATATTTTATTATCTGTAAGAGTGTTTTTATATTTTCCTCCAAGAGTATTGGAAAGCTTTTTGCTTTGGGACTTTATCCTTAAACTAATAAGCTATGCAGCAAAACATTTTATTGATTAAAAGCTATTTTTCTTCCTAAAGGAAAAACTCACTTTTGATTTCATGTTTACTCTTATATTTAAGGTCACAATCTTCTCTTGGTTCTCAAATCACTAGTTCACAACCAAATTGACTTAGTTATGCATGCTAATTGATTTTGTTTTTTTGCCAAGATATTTTGGCATACATGGGGAACCTGATAATTTGATTATTTGCTCTTATTAAGTTCTGAGATCAGGAGACTGTCCGTCTTATTTATTGCTAAGCCTCCTAAAGTCAGATGGCTAGATAATACCCTATCTGCCTCCGTCAGCACAGCGGCTGAGTGGCCTCCAGGAGACTCCATCGCATTGTGTGTGAAGTGGTGTCTTTGGAGTTGTGCAGGGAAGCCATGTCTTCTACCTATAGGGACAAGTTTCTGAATCTCTCTGTACTTCAGTCCTCATCTATAAAATGAAAATAATAAATCTATAACTTTTTTTCCCTATTAAATGGGATAATATTTGTAAGATATTTAGTGCATGGTACAGTTAAACATTCAGTGAATGTTACTTTAATTGTTACTATCTTTATCATCAAGTTCTCTAGCTAAGGTCTTAGTATGTGGTAGGTACTGAATGAATTATTGTATGTGACTCAGAGAAACCTTGAGCCATACCAGAGGTTAGATGTCCAGTTTTTTTTTCTTGTTTTCATATACACAGTTTTCAGTGACTAATAGGCAATACTGTTTAGATTGCTTATTGGATTAAAATGTTACCATGTTTATACTGTAGGTTTTGTAGTATACAAATTTCAGAACAGTGAAGGAGAAAAACCAATAATAACTTTTTCTTAGATGGAGTTTATTGTTAAAAATAAAAAAGTCAACTCCATATTGTTTAAGATCCCAGACTAGTTTTATAATTGATAATTCTATTTATATGTTTTCTTTTTATGAAGGACCACAGAAAATCGCACTGCATAGTCAAAGTCATTATTTGATGCTAAAATAATAACAGAGAAATTGTGTTACTTAGTTTTCTAAGGTATCCATAAAGGCTTTTTCTTTTTTTCAGTCAATGAAAATAAAATGATTCACTTAAGATAATGGTCTCTTTTCCATAGTAATTACTGCTTGTTTACTTCTAAGAGTTAAGACTGAGCAAGAAGTTAATAAAGAAGGTGAGCCCTGGCCCGTATAGCTTGGTTGGAGGATTGTCCTATAACTGAAAGGTTGTAGGTTCTATTCCCAATCCTGGCACATAACAGGGCAACCAATTGATGCTTCTCTCTTGCATCAATGTTTCTCTCTCCCTTTCTCTCTCTAAAACAAAGGAAAATGTCCTTGGGTGAGATTTAAAAACTATTTTTTTTTTTAAAGATGAAACTATTAGAAGCAGTTAGATTTTTTTTTTTTTAATCATTCAGGTTCGCCATTTACTATTTCTGGCAAAAATAGCTACATATTGAGAGATGGTGTTATTTGTTTATTTTTTACACTGTAACTTTAAGATGATCTAAGTAAAGTATGGGCAGCACTTTTGTTTACCATTTTCTATATCAGGACATTTTTTCTAAACTTTAAGTTATAGCTAAATGGCTACATTTTCTCTGAGAGAAAATAAAACTAATCGATTATCTGACAAGTTAAAAAGTCATAGATTACATAAAAGTATAAATGTAAATATCTCTTTAAAGAAATTCCTTTAAAATTTGAATGCCTTGAATTTTGACTTAGTATTCCGAGGGTATCTGAAGTATAGTGACCATGTGTTTTGTGTTGTAGAATACAGATCTATTTTAGACATCTATGAATAATATCATTAAATATTTCCTCGTAGAGAAAAATAAACACTAAAACCAGGAGCTATGGAAAGAGGAGAGGAGAAAACACCATTTGTGGCTAGAAAATATAAAAACATAAGACTTATTTTAAGTACTTACATATTTGAATTGACAATTAAAATCTGCTGTGTCAAGTTTATCAAATTATTTGTAGCAATAAGTTTAATTCTGTTAAAATATTTTAAAATTTAAAAATCAAACCTATATTCAGGTACATTAGACAATAAGTTATAGTATTCTATTAAAAATTAATATATAGATTTCTTTTAGAAACAATTTTTTATACATGATTTATTTTCCCAATTGTAATGCACATGATTATTTGTTAAAGTCAGTGGACCAGGCACAGTACAGAAGTCAGCTGTCATTTCAGTGAACTAATCTCATCACTTAAATATAAGTCAATATCATCTTGGTCAGTGAAGCATTCTTAATGGTCCAATGGCTATATTAATGAACAAATGATCAGATTGTAGAACCTCAGGATTGCCTGGAACTTCTCTTTAATGGCTTGCCTCTTTTCCAGCCTGTTAAGTAAAATATCACACTTTTTGCTTAAAAAAATTAGTTTTAGCTGATTAATACATTTAGCCTATACCTTATTCAGTATTAGTTTAAAATAGCGTATATGTCCTTCTGTGGTTATAAAAGATTATATGTTACATAAAATAGGACAGTCTTTAAGATTATTTGGTTAAACAAATGTAGTTAACAGTAAAGAACTTAATGGAGTTAAGAGTATGCATTCTACTGTCCATATTTTATTTTTATAGGCCATCTGTGTAGGACCAGAAAACATGCAGATAATGTATCCAGCTATATTTGACCAGTTACTGGCATTTGTAGAATTTTCCTGTAAACCTCCACAATATGGACAGCTGGAAACAAAGCACATTGCAAATGCAAAATATAATCAGGTAATTTATTCTAAATTATAGTTGCTCTGTAATATTTCATGGCTTATAAATACAAGTCAGTTCCATTTAAGATGGACTCTGATTATCTCAGAAACTTTTCATTCACAAATTTTTATTTTTTATTTTCTATTTTTTAAGTATATTTTATTGATTATATTATTACAATAGTTCCAATTTTTTCCCCTTTGCTACCCTCCCCTCAGCACCCCTCTCCCCCAGCAATCGCCCCCCAAGTCCATGCCCACGGGTCATACATACAAGCTCTCCCGACAAATAAACTTTTATATGTCTGGTAATAATTTTTCTCTTTCCCTTTCTCTCTCTCTAAAAAAAGTAATGAAAAATGTCCTTTGGTGAGATTTTTAAAAATATACATATATATAAAACAAAAGAAGATGAAACTATTAGAAGCAGTTAGTAGATTTTCTGTATTTCTCATTTTCTTGTTTATGATTTCCATTTCCAAAGTGGTTCTCCGGGAAGTTTGGCCTTCATGTTACTCTGTAGTACAGCTTCTCCAAAGTTCCCTTCTTGACTGCTCATCCCACTACAACATGGCTTCTATATCCCTAATCCTAATCGTAAAATAGGTACCTGAAATGCACAATGAATATATCTGTATGTATTAAATAAGAAGTCGACTACTGGTGTGAAATTTAGTTGGATTTTACATAAAAGATTTTTATAGCCATAATTGGCAAATTTTAACTTTGTTTTGGCTTACGAGAAAAAGTAAATTTCTGAATGCATGCACATGCTGATTTTGTTTGCACAGCATAAAATTTATAATTTTACATGGTTCGAAAAATAGTTTTAATGTGTATTAACTTTTTTCATTCTATTTGTCTTGCAACACAATGGAATCACAATAGATCCAACTATTTGCACCGGTGAGTTAAATTTCCTATAATTGGCCTAACCTATAGCAACAAAGTATCTCTTTTCCAGTTCTGGATAGAATGCTCTATGTGCTTTTTCTGATAGTTTTAATTTTTACGTGACTGAAAATTATTATTTTGTGAAATACATGTATCTTTGGAAAGTTTGCATGTAATATATAATCTGACCTAACCGAGGGCTGAACTTTAAGACGAAGAAGCTTTTTCTTTGAAAACAATACAATTTCATTTAATCTCATTTATTTTTAACTCTATGTAAAAATATTACTTTACAGGCAGAATGGGTAGCCTTGAATTATGTACCATTTGCTGAAAGATCTTTAGAAGTAGTTGTGGATTTATACCAAAAAACAGCCTGTCACAAAGCAGTGGTGAATGAGAAAGTACTCCAGAATATTATTAAGGTATGTCTTTTCTTAAAAATTTTTATACTTTGATGATTGATGACAGTATTGTTGAAATTACTCTTTAAATAATATTTTATCATATATTGAGAGAAATTGAAAATATAGTTTATTATTTATAGTGACTTTAATCCAGTGTTCATGGGTAGTACTTATTAACCTGGTTTTCTAAAATATGAGAAGTTTTTTTTTAAATTATATTTTATTGATTGTGCTGTTCCAGTTGTCCCAATTTTTTTCCCTTTGCTCCCCTCCATCTAGTACCCTTCTTCCCTCCAGCAGTCCTCCCGCCCCATTGTTCATGTTGATAGGTTATGCCTATAAGTTCTTTGCGTTCTCCCTTTCTTATACTATTCTTAACATCTCTCTGTCTATTTTGTACCTATTAATTATGCTTCTTAATCCCTGCACCATTTCCCCATTTCTCCACCTTCCCCCTCCCAGCTGATAACCCTCCAGATGAATCGTCATACCTATAATTCTGTTCCTATTCTGGTTGTTTGCTTAGTTTTTTTTATTTTTTAGTTTTTATTTTTTTTAAAATATGCTTTTTGATTATGCTGTTACAGTTGTCCCAATTTCTTTTCCCTTTGTTCTCCTCCACCCAGTGACCCCCTCCCTCCAGTTGTCCCCACCCCCAGTCCATGCCCATTGGTTGTGCTTATAGTTCTTCTCAACATCTTCCTATCTACTCAACTCCCTCCTCTATGTTTCTTAATTCCTATACCATCTCCCTCCCTTTTCCCCGTTCCCCCTCCCCACTGACCTCCCCCCAATATGTTCCCCATACCTATAATTCTTTTTCCACTCTCGTTGCCTACTTAGTTTTCCTTTGTTTCGATTTTCTAGCTTCTGTTGTTGGTTGCTGTGATACAGTTTTCATTTTTTATTTTTTTAATTTTTTTAAAGTATATTTTATTGATTATGTTGTTACAGTAGTTCCAATTTTTCCCCCTTTGTTCCCCTCTGACCTGTACCCCCCTTCCCTTCAGCAATCCCACCCCCCTTAGTTCATGTCCGTGGGTCTTGCATATAAGTTCTTTGGCTTCACCTTTTCCTATATTATTATTAACTTCACCCTATTTTGTACCAGCCGATTAAGGGTCTTAATCCCTGCACCATTTCCCCATTTCTCCCCCTCCCCTCTTCCAGCTGATAACCATCCAAATGATCCCCATATCTATGATTCTCTTCCTATTCTGGTTTGTTTAGTTGGATTTTGTTTTTATTTTTTAGATCAGTTGTTGATAGTTGTGAGTTTGTTGTCATTTTAGTGTTCATAGTTTTGATCTTTTTCTTAAGTCCCTATGACATTTCATATAATAATGGCTTGGTGATGATGAACTCCTTTAGCTTCACCTTGTCTGGAAAGCACTTTATCTGCCCTTCCATTCTAAATGATAGCTTTGCTGGGTAGAGTAGTCCTGGTTGCAGGTTGCCTTTCATCACATTGAATACTATTGCTTGCCACTCCCTTCCTGCCTGCAAAGTGTCCTCTGAGAAATCAGCTGATAGTCCTATAGGCAGCCCCTGTAGGCAACTCTCCGCTTCTCTCTTGCTGCCCCCAGGACTCTCTTTATCTTTCACCTTTGGCATCTCAGTCATGATGCATCCTGGTGTGGTCCCCTCAGGGTTCAGCTCGTCCAGGACCCTCCATGCTTCCCGGACCTGTACGTCCATCTCCTTCACAAAATTTGGGAAGTTTTTCTCATTTTTTTCAATTCTTGCTTCCTCATTCTGCCCTGGTTGACTGGTTTGTTTTTTTTTTTTTTCCCCCTTATGTTCCAAATTATTGATTTGAACCCCGGTTTCCTTCCCTTCACCATTGGTTTTGTATGGATTTTCCTTCATTTCATTTAGCATAGCCTTCACTACTTTTATGCGTTTGCCACACTCAAGCATATCTGTCAAGCCTGTGAGCATCTTTGTCACCAGTGTTTTGAACTCTGCATCTGTTAGGTTGGCTATCTCCTCGTCACTTAGTTCTCCCACTTGAACCTTGATCTGGTCTCTCTTTTGGGCCATACTTCTGTTTTCTTATCTTGACAGGCTCCTGTGTTTGTTTTCCTCTGTGTCTTAGGTAGAGCTGTCACACCTGTCTGGATGAGTATTTCTTTTTTATGTCTTTGTTTGTTGGACTTCCATGCAGCTTGATTTTCTGGAACTTCTGGTAGTCTCTAGTTTTGAGGTAGTTGTATTCCTTCTTAGTTGTGGAAGGAAATGCAGTGGGTCTGTCTAGGCTTCCATCTTGGCCGGAAGTCTTCTAATTCTTTATCTTCTCTGTAGCATGTTACTGCCCTTGTCTCTTTAAAACTCTTTCTTTCCTTTATTTTTGTTGTACTTCTTTCTGTGCCTTACCACTTGCCTCATCACAGCTGTCCTCTCTCATTTACTGAGAATAATTTTAAGCACCTTTGTTACCAGGTACTAATCAAATAGTAAAGATTAAAAACAAATAAGAATTCTTACATTTAATAATATAGGGAATATAGAAAGGTAACAGCAATACCATGTGTTAAGTGCTAAGTGGAGGCAGCTCTGCATTCAAATAGACCTGGCTTAGATTAGTGCACTAGCTGCTGTATGATTTTGGACAAATGAACTAGTCTGAGGGTGTTTCTCATCTGTAAAAGAAGGATAATACCAATACTACTTATATGTTGTAACTAAAAAGAGAATCAATTGAGATACAGCATTTAATGATATATGCCAGGTAGTCAGTGTGGAATAAAAAATTAGTCCCCCCCCCCCCGCCCCCATAGCCAGGGAAGTAACTAAACTGGTGAGGGGATTTTGGCAAGGATTAATAGAAGGGACTCTTGAAGGAGTAGTAAATTTTGGTAGATAAAAAGGGAAAGGGAGGTATTTATAGGTAAGCTAAACAGTGTAAAAGGTTATAATATATTTTAAAGAAATGTTCAGAAATTCAGTTTAAGGAGCTGTGAAATAAGCCTCAAAAGGTACTTATGGGTTTTATAACCCATCATAAGGAACTAGACTTTATTCCTTAACCATTGATGTGCTGAAATTCGAAGACTGACATGAATCAGCCTGGCATTTTTAAAGGAATTAAATAATTCCTTTCTGTACTCATGCTTTGTTGATGCCACTTACTACATTGTATTGTGGTTAATTGGACAAGGCAGGCTCTTTCTTTTTCAAAAAGTGTGAGCTTTATGACAGCAGGCTCTGAATTTCTCAGTTCCACATACATTTACAGAGTCGCACTATATTCTAGTCCTTGTATTAGTTACTTTATTATTTAAAAATAAAATATACCAGTTGAATAGATCTGCTGTGTTTAATATTCCCTTGATTTCAGGAAAATACTAATTGTAGTAGTAAACCATACTTTTCTTTTATCTAACTTTGAGTTATAAGATGTTAATTCAGAATGACCCTTGTATAACGTAGTATTCTCTTATTTGCAAATGACATACATAGACCCTAACTAGCTTCCACTATAAAGAAGATGTATTGGTGTGCTTAGTTGGAAAATTCAGAGATGGAGAGAGGGTGCTTTAGAATTGGTTGATTCAGGGATTCAGCAGTATCACCAAAAAACAAATTTGTTGACTGTATCCTATTTTTTTCATCATGGTGGTAGGCTAAAAAATGGGATTATATGTCCAGTAGGAGGGATGTGTGTGTGTGCTTCTATTACATTATTATTCGTTTCTTAAATTAACTTTAAGTGGACCAGTGTTAGTCCATGTCTAGTCTTAAACTGGTGATTGTGGCCAGAGAAATGGAGTAGATTATAGTTTAATAACTTCCTTGCCGTAATTCCCAGCTGTAACTGCGGTTTGCTTCCCCTAAATCACATGGGAAGGGTAAAGAGATAAATGTATCCTGGATAAGTAGAGGAGGCCCATTTCATGCTAATATATAATGGTTCATATGTGCGCTCAGTAATATTTGGTGCAGAGGGTGATGAAATAGGGTTTTATGGTCATGCCATAACATTGAAGTATGAAAATTTATCTCTTTATGCTGTATCATTCTCTAACTAGAATTGTTTTATAAAAGCAGAATTTTCACTCTAATGCAAATTAGCTGACAGTATGCTGACATTGTTAAGTGATGCTGCTCTGGGATACTCACTGTGGTAGTTTGGTCAGTCTGGTCTTCTAGTTGCATGATAGACCTATGACTAGAGAAGTCCATTCTGAACCACCAAATTAGTTCTTTCATGGTTAACAGTAGCCTGTCTCCAAGTTGATCAATTAAAAAGTAAATCTCAACATCTTAGTCACTCTGCATAGCTCAGATGCTCTACTCCTGCATCCTCAAGGATGAAAGATAAACTAAACCATCTTCTTGAATGACTAATTTTACTAAAATTTTTGGAAAAGAAAAAAGTACTTTAAAATGTTAAAGTATAATATAAAATCCATTAACTTTAGAGATGAAACATGACTTCAAGTTATTGATGCTTTAGGCTATATTTATTTCCCCCTAACCATTAGTGGGAAAATATAAGCAGTATTGATCTTTCTTGGATGGGAGAACCCTGTCAGTCAAATCATTTTCTGCCAGGAGAACTACAGCAGAATGTTATAATTCCACAGCATCAAGCTGAGGGAAGCTGCAAAGTTGTAAGTTTCCTACTCCTACTCTTTAACTTTTCAGATAACATCTCTATTTTTTATGATGAGAAACTGAGGTTCAAAAAAGTTGTTACTTTTTCAGGATCATTGGTTATAAAATGGACACAGTAGGATTTGAGGACCATGACTGAGAATTGGTCTTTCTAGAAAATAACATTATTCTTTAAATGCAAATGCCTATGCTATTATTTTTTCTCTCTGCTATCATTTTTTAAAAAGTAATTAAAGTTGTTGTGTATATGTTTTAATGAATATTTATCTTAAATTGTCTTTATTTTCTCAGACCCTTAGGGTTCCTCTCAGTTTGAAGTATTCCTGCCCTTCTGAAAGCACATGGAAACTAGCAGTATCTTCTCTCCTCAAAGTTCTTTCTATCGGGCTACCTGTTGCCCGGCAACATGCTTCTTTGGGAAAATTTGACAGTATGTGGCCAGAACTAGCCAACACTTTTGAAGACTTTCTCTTTACTAAAAGGTAAGCTCGTTTATTTTTGCAATTAGGAAAATCTTTCAAGAAGTGTACATTATACCTATAATTTCTCTAAAAACAGTATTTCTAATTATTCATTAAGAAAGTGGTTATTGAGAATCCTAGATTGTATACAAAGCACAACTGGATTAGGCATTTATCCGTTTGGTAAATTATCTGTGAGCAATGGAGATTTTGCTCTTTACAGTAGTTTAGGTTGTAAGATTGGAATCCATATATAAGACAGTATGAATGCATCATAATTAAAAACCATGGTGAAGCCAAAAAGATGAAGCCAAAAAGATCCACGTTTTAGAACCATACCCATTTGACATTACACGAGGAAAGCAATTTCAGAAAATCAGTGTTTTACCAGAATAAATAAGGTCATTGCCATTAATGATCAGTTCTTTAAGATGTTTAGGCTTGGAGGTTCCTCAAGCAATTAAAAACAGAAGTACAGTAGACCCCCTTATCCATGGGGGATACATTCTAAAACCCCCTAAAACCACAGATAGTACCAAACCTAATGTTTTGTCCTGTACATACATACCCGTGATGAAGTTAAATTTATAAATTAGACACAATAAGAGATTAACAATGATAGCTAATAATAAAATAGAACAATTACAACAGTGTACTGAAATAAAAATTAGGTGAATATGATTTTTTAAAAAAGATGTTTAGGGCCCTGGCTGGTGTGGCTCAGTGGATTGAGCACCGGCCTGCGAACCAAGGGGTCGCTGGTTTGATTCCCAGTCAGGGCACATGCCTGGGTTGTGGGCAAGGTCTCCAGTTGGGGGTGCGAGAGGCAACCACACATTGATGTTTCTCTCCCTCTCTTCCTCCCGTCCCCTCTCTCTAAAAATAAAAAATAAAAATAAATAAATAATGAAAATGAAAAATAAAGATGTTTAGGTTTGACAAAGAAAATCGAATTTTCATTGTATGATATCCAACTGCGGACACAGGTTAAGGATGCTCTTTTGACCCCTCACTGAGTGAGAGCAGGATAATTGCAACAAACTAAATTTTTATTTATTTATTTGTTTGTTTGTGTTTGTTTTTAGAGAGAGGGGAAGGGAAGGAGAAAGAGAGGGAGAGAAATGTCAATGTGTGGTTGCCTCTTGTGTGCCCCCAAGTGGGGACCTGGCCCACAACCCAGGCAGGTGCCCTGATGGATTCCAACCAGCAACCCTTTGGTTCGCAGGCCAGCACTCAGTCCACTGAGCCACATCAACCAGGGCTAGACTAAATTTTTTAAATGAGGAATCTGCTGCCATTAATCTAGAGCTGTACTATCTGATATAGTAGTCACTAACAATTATTAATTATATATTTTAACTGAGTAAAAATTAAAAATTCAGTTTAGTCTCACTAGCTAGATTTCAAATTCTCATTGCCATGTGTCACTAGTGTTGGCCATGTTGGACAGTGCAAATTATTGAACATTTCTATCATAACACGAAGTTCCTTTGGGCAGCACTGATCTAAAATGTGACAGTGTACTGACAGTAGACTTAACCTGTAACACCTGTGATAGCCAGGTAGTCTTTAGTTCTACAATCTAATTTTCTTTTGTGCTGTGGTAGGGAAATTCTATGACAACAAATTTTTCTCTTTTTATATCCATTAATCATTGTTAAAATTATAGAACATAACCATTTAAAGTTATTAGTTTGCAATTATTTAAATTATGAATTTGATATACTTTGAGGGAAAAAACCTACATTAGCACATTGATAGTGATCCAGATGAGTCCACAACAGAATGACTTTAACTGAAGAGATTCTATCTATCTTTCTAATGTTCAGTCCTTCAGTTAAAAAAAAAAAAAAAGAAAAAAATTGTAAACAGAAACAGACTTATAAATACACAGAACAAACTTATGGTTGTTGGATGGGAAAGGGGTTAGGGAATTGGGTGAAGCAGGTTAAGTACGGATTGGAAGTTACAAAATAGTCATGGGGATGTAAAGTACAGCATAGGAAATATAGTTAATAATATTGTAATAACTGCATATTGTGCCAGATGGGTACTGCTGTGGAGAATCACTCGTAAAGTATATAAATGTGTAACTACTGTGTCATACACCTGAAAGTAATATTGAATGTCAACTGTAATTTAAAAATAAAAGTTGTAGAGTGTGGGAGGGTTAATTTACATTTTTCTCTAAAAGTTTCTCTGAATCACATAATGATTATGTAATTCTAATTTCTCTGAGAATGGTCAGACTTTGTTTTGCTTTCTTATGTATTTCTCACCTCTAGAAATTTGATTGATACAAATGCAAACACACTCTATATTTGCAGGAAACAAATTATGTTTTTACCTTTAAAATAACCCTGAAAATTTGAATTCCTTTGTGGACTTCATTGTCCAAATCAGGATGTGAATTTATGTAAAGTAAATAGATTTAGAAATTTAAACTTTTTCCTCCAGTTATTTGTCTATATATGCATATTTACTCTCATAATAAACTGAATAAGCTTTTAAAAAAAAATTGAAGTAACATTGGTTTATAACATTATATAAACTTCAGGTGTACAACATTATGATTTGATATCTGTATTCATTATAAATAGCATGTTCACCACCAAAAGTATAGTTTCCATCTGTCACCATACGTTTGACCCTTTTTACTCATTTTGCCTTCTCCCCACCTTCCTTCCCCCCTGATAATCACCAGTCTGTTGTTCTTACCTAACAGTTTTTTATCTTTGTTTGTTGTTTCTCTTTTTTCTTTATATTCCACATCTGAGTGAAATCATACAATTTTTGTCCTTTTCTACCTGACTTACTTTACTTAGCATAATACCCTCAAGTCCATCTGTGGCATAAATGTCAATATTTCATCTTTTATTATGGCCGAGTAGTAGTCCATTGTGTGTGTGTGTGTGTGTCCCCAGTCTTTTTTATCCAATCATCCATTGATGAACACTTAGTTTATTTAGATATCTGGGCTATTGTAAATGATAGTGCAGTGAACAAAGGGGTGCATATTACATCTTTTTGAATTTGTGTTTTCATATTCTTCAGACAACTACCCACAGGTGGAATAGCTGGATCATAGGATAGTTCTGTTCTTAATTTTTTGATGAACCTCCATACTGTTTTCCATAGTGATGGCACGAATTTACAATTCTAGTAACAGGGTGTAAGGGTGCCGTTTTCTCCTCATTTCTCCATAACTTGTTATTTTTTGTACTTTTGATAATAGTCATTTTTAACAGGTATGAGGTGATATCTCCTTGTGGTTTTGATTTGCGTTTTCCTCATAATTAGGGATGTTGAACATCTTTTCATATACCTATTGGCCATCCCTTTGTCTTCCTTGGAAAAATGTTTATTCAGACCTCCGCTCATTTTTTAATCGGGTTATTTGTTGTTTTTTGGTTGCTGAGTTGTAGGAGATCATGACATATTTTTCATATTAACCCCTTATCAGAAATACCATTTGAAAATGTCTTCTCTTATTCAGTTGGTTGCCTTTTCGTTTTGTTGATGGTTTCCTTTACTATGCAGAATCTTGTAGCTTGGTGTAGTTTTATTTGTTTATTTTTGTTTTTGTCTCTTGCTTTTGAGGTCAGGTCCACAAAAACATTGCTAACTAATGTCGAGGATCTTAGGACCTATGTTGTCTTCTATGTATCATGTGGTTTGGGGTCTTACATCAGTTTATAATCCACTTTGACTTAATTTTTGTGTATGATATAAGACTGATCTAGTTTCATTCTTTTATATGTGGTTGTTCAGTTTTCCCGGCACCATTTAATAAAGAGACTTTCCCTTCTCTATTGTATGTTCTTGGCTCCTTTGTTATA
Organism: Furipterus horrens; assembly: GCF_987537825.1. Lineage (NCBI taxonomy): Eukaryota > Metazoa > Chordata > Mammalia > Chiroptera > Furipteridae > Furipterus > Furipterus horrens. The sequence continues at coordinate 60,829,103 of NW_028327174.1, forward strand.
ATATAGCTATCTATATATGTGGGTTTATTTCTGGGCCCTCAGTTCTGTTCCATTGGTCTGTGTGTCTTTTTTTCTGCTAATACGATGCTGTTTTGATTAATATCACTTTATAGTATAGTTTGAAAACAGGTAGTATGATACCTCCAGCTTGGTTCTTTTTTCTCGGGATTCCTTTTGCTATTTGGAGTCTTTTGTGGTTCCATACAAACTTGAGGATTTTTTTTGTTCTATATATGCAAAAATGCCACAGGAATTTGGATAGGGATTTTATTATATCTGTAGATTGTTTTAGATAATATGGACATTTTAACATCGTTAATTCTTCCAATTCCTGAGTGTGGAATATCTTTCCATTTCTTTGTGTCATCTTCAATTTCTTTCATTCATGTCTTATACTTTCAGGATACAAGTCTTTCACCTCTTTTATTAAATATATTCTTTGGTATTTTCTTCTTTTTGTCATGATTGTAAATGAGATTCTTTTCTTGATTTCTCTTCTGATAGTTTGTTGTTAGTGTATAGAAACACAACATATTTTTACATATTGATTACCATAAGGTTGGTATAAAATATCCTATAGATAAAAGTCTTTTTTTCTTCTTATAGCTTGTTTTCTTCAGTTGCCTATACAAGTTTTGTTGTTTCCTCCTTCCCTTTTGCATTTTTGTTGTCACAAATTATCCCTTTTTTATGATATTTGTTTGCTACCAAATTGAGGTAGCTATTGTTATTTTTAATGCTTTTTTTCCCTTTAACCTTCATGGTATAATTAAGTGTCTGAGACTCTGACCTCTAACAGAGTTGCAATTTTCTGATTCTGTCACCTTACTTGAAGTTTTGTATGCTTTTGTTTTTTCATTTACAGTAGAACAGTTCCCTTCAACATTTCTTGTAAGGCAAGAAGGTGTTGCACTACTTCAGCTTTTCTTTGCTGGGAGAGTCCTTATCTCTCCTTCATATCTGTAAGATACCTTGGCTGAATATATTCTTGTCATGCAGTTTTTATCTGTCATTGTTCTGAATATGTCATTCCACTCTGACCTGCAGTGTTTCTGCTGAGAAATCTGATGATAGCCTGATGGGGGTTCCTTTTTAGGTTAACTGTCTTTTTCTACCCTGGCTGCATTAAGAATTTTTTTTTTTTTAAATCATTGGCTTTAGACAGTTTTAATATAGCATGTCTTGGAGAAGGTCTTTTACATTGAGATAATTAGGTGTTCTATTAGCTTCTCATGCTTGTACATCCAGTTCATTTTCCGGTATTGAGAAGTTCTCATCTATTATTTCTGTAAATGGCTCTCTGTTCCCTTCTTCTTCATTTCTCCTTCTGACACACCCATAATTTTATGTTACCCTTTCTAATGGACTCAGATAGTTCTTATAGAGTTCTTTTATTTTAAAAAAATCTTAGTTCTGTCTTCTCTTCCACCAGAATCATTTTTAAGTTTCTACCTTCCAGCTCACTAATTCTCTCTTCCACATGGCCTGTTCTATTTCCAGTGCTTTCTATTGTCCTTTTTTAAAAGACTTTATTTATTTTTAGAGAGAGGACAAGGGAGGGAGGAAGAAAGGGAAAGAAAAATTGATCAGTTGCCTCTCACACATACTCCAACCAGGGACTGAACCCACAACCCAGGCATATGTCCTGACCGGGAATTGAACCTGTGACCTTTAACTTTACAGGATGATGCCCAACCAACTGAGCCATACCTGTCAGGGCTCTAGTGCATTTTTCATCTCATTTATTGAGTTCTTTAGCTCCAGAATTTGTTTGGTTTCTTTTTTAGAGTTTCAGTCTCTTTGGTAAAGTACTCCTTCTGTTCATTGTATTCCTGAGCCCATTGAACTGCTTTTCTGAGTTTTCTTTATCTTATTTAGTTTCTTCATGACAACTTTTGAATTTTCTGTCATTTAGATCACAGTCTTCTGTGACTTTGAATTTAGTTTCTAGAGAATTGTCACTTTTTTTTTTTTATTATACTGTGTTACCATGATTATTTATGGTGCCTTATGGGTTGTTCAATAGCCTTTCTTATTTAGGTACAGCTTTAATTTTAATAATTCAGCAAGTTGGTCATTAGAAGCCTCTCTTTAGTTTACCAGTAGGTGGCACTACAGCACAACTTTTTGGTTTCCCATACCTAAACTGATTCTAGTTATATTGGAGAGTAAGCAGTTTTGACATTCTCTGCCAGAGGTGCCAAATGTGCCCTCTTCCTTACTTTTTGTGCCTCTAGGGTTGCTGGTGCTGTGATGCTGCAGTTGTCATTTTCCTTGCTGTTGCAGGCGTCACAGTCAGGATCACAGGGATGGCCATGCTTTGACTGGGTAGCCAGAGATGTGTGCACAACCTCCACTGCTGTTAACTCCGAGCTTGCTCGGCTGGTGAGGCACTTACACAATCAGGGGAGGAAGCCACTGTCTCTGAAGTGCCGTGCTGAGGCCCTGGTGAGGGGTGCTGGAATTGCTGCCTTACTTCTACCACTTCTGCAGGGCTCGCTAGTGGTGTGGTCTCCGCCACCACTGCTGGGGACTCGGGTTACAGGCACTGTCCCTGCCATTCCTTCATTTTTGCCTATCCTATGCATTCCAACCCACCACCTTCAGATGTATAGATGTGTGGATCTCTCAGGCATCCTATTGTGTTGAGCACCAGAATCTTCACTGAGTTATAGATATCCCTCTAGTTGTAGATAAAACAGGAGTGAAAAGGGAGTGTTTACTTCTTCATAATGCTGATCTCACATCTGAATAAGCTTTTAGATCAGTTTTTTTTTGTCTTTTTGTATTTTCGCATTGAGTACAATTTAAGAATTTCTTTTCTGTCTTTCCACCATCTCCCTTATTCTCGAGTTTCCTGCTGAACATTCTTTATTTTCCAAACTTTGTTTTCATTTTATTATATTTAGTTTTCTGAAGTACATTTTGTACAGGAAAGTAGACAGTGAAATCAAAGACCCAATAATAGAGAATTTGCATTTTAAGTAATAGTGTAATAATGCAGTTGTAGTTTAATTTTCTTACAATCTTTTGCCTGAGGCCCTACTTATATTAAAGAAAGGTTTTAGTATATTGGATATGTTGAAAAATCACATTGGCCAAGAAGCAGCTAACATAGTAGATAAGAGCACTGACTCAGGAACCGGGCTACCTGGATTCAAATCTGAGCCATACTTTGTAACTGATGTTTTGAACAGGTAATTTTACCTTTCAGTGACTCCTTTTCCTCATCTGTTAAGTAGGAACATTAGCTACCTATCTAATAGGGTTACTGTGAGAATTAAATCACTTAAAGAAAATGAGTGCTCAGAGTAGTGCCTGGAACATAAATGCTTTTAAAATGCTTTCTTACCACTGTTATCCTCGTTATGATCATTTCTTTTCCTTAAGAGAGGCTGACATTGTCCATGTCCTTTCTTATGAAACAGCCCGATTTTAAACTAAAAATTTAAAGACTAAAGCTCTAAGTAACTTGGACCAAGTAATTTACCTCTAGATTTGGCTACAAAAAAAATGAGGGTACAAAGTTCTATCCAGTAACAGTATCAAGTTCTAAGTTGTGGTTACCCTGATGATAGATTTAAGCCTTCTACTACATAAAGTGGCAGAAACAAACCATATATTGAGAAAAAAACCTGTGGGCCACTCTTGCCTGTGACACATATTTTCTGTTGACCTTGAATTGGTTATTTCCCTCACTAGGTATCATTTTCCTTAATTGTAACAAGAAATAATTGATTAGACTAATTGTGAAAGTTCACAATTATTTTATATATTTTGACTTAATGTTTTAATCAATGTTTTTAACTGGAAAACTTATATGATATGGATAAAGCCAGTTTAGTTTTTATTTCATAGTCCAGAAATACTTTGAGGTTCAAATCAAAAGCTTTCATTAGTTAATTGATACTCAAAATGAAGTGCTCACTAGGAACTTGAAAACCATGCACTTTTTCAGTTTTCTGAGAAGGTTTTGTCTTTGTTTTTGTTTTCCAAGTAACTGATTACTTTGGAAATCACAAACTGTTAGATTTTAAATTTTATTTTATGCTACATATATACTGTGTTCTGTAATGGAAGTCCATCAGTAGTATTTCAACAATAAGAAGAGTATTTTGGAATGTTGCTTGGAATATCAAGACTTAGGTTTTCAGATAGTATTAACTTTTGAGGCTTTTTTATATCAAAACATTTTAAAGTTTTTAAATCTAATCAATACATACTCTAAGACTTCAAATACCTTTCTCTGTGATGTTACCCCGACTGTTTTTGGTCTGCAAGCTGCTTTGGCAAAGTAGTACAGTTACAAAGAAAATACAAATAAAACTGTAATCAAACAGAAGAAAGGCTTTGGACATCATTGAGAACTATAATAAGTAAATAGTTTAAATGAGTGAAAGAAACACAATTAAATATAAAAAACATAAGAACTGTAATCTGGTAGGCACTTGAGGTCCATTAGGAATTCATTTAGCCAACCTCTTAGTACCAAAACATGGTACTTGTCCTCTAGAAGACATATTGGCTAGTGTGACTTCACACAATTAATGGTCTGTGGACCTTAAGTTAAAAGATCAGTAAGTGCTACCCCAAATAATTTAAATGAAACATATTCACACAAAAACTTGTACACTAATGCCCATAGCAGCATTACCATAATAGCCAAAAAATTAAAGCAATCCCCAAGTTCATCGGCTGATGAAGAGACTAGTCTGCCATAAAAAGGAATAGAATATTGATACATACTACAACATAGATGCATAGTGAAAACATTATATTAAGTGAAGCAAATCAAACACACAGGCTATATGTTATATGATCTCATTCATATGATTTATCTAAAAGAGGCAAATCCACGGAGATAGAAAATAGATTAATGGTTGCCAAAAATGCAAGGAGGGAAGAATGAGGAGGGACTACTAATGGGTAGTCACTAGAATTAGAGGCAATCATTGCACAATTTTATGAATTTACTAAACAGCACTGAGTTACACACTTTAAAAGGGTTAATTTATGATGTATGAACTATATAGCAAAAAAAATTTAATACAGAGAACTAACAAAAAATACAAATGATGCTTTATCAGTATGAAGGCTTGTTCATTTCAAATAAAGCTTAATGGAAAGAGGTTTAGAAAAATTACTTCTTTACTCCCCAAACTTAGAAAATATAAGCATCTTAGATGGCCCATTTGTACCTGCAATATTGACCATCTCCCTTTATAATTTTTAGGTAAATTCTATTAATCACCAGTGTGTTTTAAAGCTCAACCAATGTTTTTGATGCGCTCCAAGTATCTAGTAAGGGTACTAACTATAAGTTAATATAAATAACCATTAATTTGGGCTCTCAGATAATCCAATCTATGCGCAATTGAATAATTTCCTGATTTTATTGCTCATTAAGATTAGAAGAAAAGGATGGTTCCGTTTTTAGCTTTGTATGCTACTCTCTTCCCCCATTATAAGATATTTTAAAAATACAGTTGAGTGTTTCTGATGTGTGATTGCAATTATATTAATATTTTAGTGTATGTACCTAATAAACTTTTAAAAAATATTGGTAGTCAGGAAAGTGGTATTTGTGTGTGTTTGTATTTTAATATCTGTAAATAGATAAACCAAATTATACCACATAGAGCAAAAATAGTCCTAAAAACAAAACTATATACTATACCTCTAACCCTAAATGTTATAATACTGTTTTTACATTTAAAACCTAAAATAGAAGAATTTAGGCTCAAGTATCAAATAAGTCTAAGTTCAAATTGTGGCCTTGTCACTTACTTACAGTGTATTCTTGGTCATATTCCTAGCCATTCCGTGCTTCAGTTTCTTCTTCTGCAATTACATGATAGTACTACTACACCTGGTACAAATGAAGGCCTTGGTGCAACGGGAAGCTCCCTAGTTTTAGCTGTCATGATTGTAATAATCATTATCATCCTCTTCTCAGTTGTTTTTGAATAGTTATATTTTACTGCTTCATAAGTTTAATACCATTTTATTGCTCATTCTTTTTTTTTTAGACTTTTTCATTGTATTTTCCCATTACCATTTAGTCCCTTTATACCCCCCTCTCCCCAGCAATCACCACACTGTTGTCCATGTCCATGAGTCCTTTTTCCTTTTTACTCAATCCTTCCATCCCCTAATGTCCCCCCACCTCTTAGCTCTCATCCTGCTCTTTATGAGTCTGTCTCTGTTTTCCTTGTTAGTTCAGTTTGTTCATTGGATTCCACATGAGTGAAATCACATGGTATTTGCCTTTCTCTGACTGACTTATTTCACTTAGCATGTTTTCCAGGTCCATCCATACTGTTGAAAAGGGTGAAGTTTTTTTTCTTCTTATGGCTGAGTAGAATTCCATTGTGTAAATATCCTATAGTTGTTTTATCCAATCATCTACTGATGGACACTTGGGCTGCTTCCATATGTTGGCAATTGTAAAACTGCTTTTTTTTTTTAGATTTTATTTCTTTATTTTTAGAGAGAGGAGAAGGGAGGGAGAAAGAGAGGGAGGAAAAACATCACTGTGTAGTTGCCTCTTGTGCGCCCCCATCTTGGGGACCTGGCCTGCAATCCAGGCATGTGCCCTGACTGGGAATCAAACCGGCAACATTTGTTTCACAGGCCTGCACTCAACCCATTGAGCCACGCCAGCCAGGGCTAAAACTGTTCATTCTTAATAAGAGCCATGGGGTCTAGAATTCACCTGGGTTCTCTCAGAACTAGCAATTTCTTCTGATCTTGTTGGAAGAATTTTCTGCTTTAGAGAAAGCTAGAATCAGTCCTCTTTATTTCAGATCTCTCTTTTATTGTAAAGATCTTTAATATGTTGGATTTGTTACAAATTAATGATTAATGGATAGTCTCTGAGTGAATAATTCAGCAACTTGACCAAGGCTCTCTTAAATCACTAGCAATATAAGGAAATTCAGGTATCATTACAGTGGTAATTTTTGTTATACCTGCAGATGATAATATCTTTACCCTTCCTTGTTTTTGCATTCTTAATACTGAAGGAAGTTTAGTCCTACAGATTCCATTTAGTAAATGATTGGACCACGTATTTTTGTAGCTGGAAGTTCGTGTTCATAATTAGTCATTTATACTAATTACTTTAATTAAAAATAGTGTTGTTGTTTTTTTAAATAATGGTAATTTCCCAACCTGGTGAAAATATAATTTTTTTTGTTGTTGTTATTTGCATACTGTTTGTTTTCTATTTGTATTTCCAGGGAATATTTTGTCTTTAAAAATCAAGTGTTTTATTTATTTATTTTTTTTAGCATGCCTCCAGATAACCTCTCTATTCAAGAATTTCAGAGAAATGAAAGTATTGATGTTGAGGTAAGGAAGCTATTTAAAACATTTTTCTTTGACCATTTGTGAAAAACATATGGTAGAATATTGAAGCAATAAAATTGCTAAAAGAATAAAGTGAAGTAATAGGTTAAGCATGAACCAAAAGCATTAAAACTTGCATAAAGGTTAATTTTAAAGCACTGAAAAATTTTAAATGATTTCTTTGTATTTGTTAGCTTGTGCTGTGTGTATGTTTTCTAGATACTTAGTTGTGCCCATTTAATAATTTTAAATAGCAGTTGATTCAGTAAAATAAATCCATTAGTCAGCAAGCATGTACTGTATTTAAGAGCTTACTCTACAGTTTAACAGATCAGATGTTTGTAGTTCAAATTAATCAGTGAGTTGCTTAAACTTTTTTTCTGTTTTTAACCAGCCATAGACACGCCTTCTGAAGTTCTTGAAGCAAATGAGTTTTTAAAAATGTATTTGGTTGAATATAAATGAAGTTTAAAGAAGTAGTTTTGGATTGCGGATTTTTTGTTGAGAGAATCATTGTTTTGTTTTGTTTTTCCTTTAAGTGAGGTAGGGGAACTTTTAAGTAAACCAAATCAAATACTTTAAAGTGTACATAAGAAGCATAAGCATTGTCATATAAATACAAAATACTGCCTTTTGTCCAGTTACTATATTAAAACTCCTACGAACTTTTCTTTTTAAAATTGCCTTCTTTTTCTTCAAAAGGAAAAAACAGTACATTATATGTTAGAAATAAACTATAGAACAAAATAAATACAACTTTTGCTTTCTCTTACAGCTGATTTTTATGGTTCTAAAAGATGATATATATGTTATTTTTAATCCTGTTTTGGGTATTTTATTCTAACATGGATAAATTCCATATGCTGATTCTTTCTCTAGAGCACTATTTACATATACCGTGTTGAAGACCAACATTTACTAAAGTTGTTGCATAGTAAACAGTTTGTAGTATTAACTACTTTGTAATAAAGTTATTTACTAAGGTGGGGGAAGCAGCCAAGTCATCCTCTATATTAACATTAAAATTTGTATTTCTATAAAGGAAGATTCTTTAACTGATTTTTAGAAATGGTCATTTGAATCAGTGTTTTTCAAGAAAAAAATGCATTTGAATTTGCGTCTTTTGTTTTAGGTAGTTCAGCTTATCAGCACTGAGATACTACCTTACGCCAATTTTATTCCTAAGGAATTTGTTGGTCAGATAATGACCATGCTTAATAAGGGCTCAATACATTCTCAGTCATCTTCATTTACTGGTATGTTATTTCAACGATTTTTTTTAAATGTAATACTTTTGAAGAAGCCAAATATAAACTGTTTACTCCTATGGTTGTGGTAAATGTATATGGGAGAATGGTAAGGTAATTTTTAAGAATGTGATTTAAAACATTAAGCTTTACAGGGGAGAATGTGGTAAATATTCTGTGAATTATATGCAGTGAGTTAAATTGCAAAACACTTAAGCAATCCACTTAAGTCTTGCAGGCTGACACAATTTACCAGTTTTGTGAAGTCACGGATTATTGGGAGATAATAAGTGTGCATTCTGCCACTTAGTAGTTGGTTAACTTCTCTGAGTTTTGTCATCTGTAAAATGAAGATATTAATACCAGCCTCTCTGGACTATAAATACAGAGTTCGTTCATTAAAAAAAAAAAAGATACCTTGACATTAGTTAAAGAAAGTTAACATTTAGTGAATACTTACTATGTGTAGGGTTTTATGCCAGAATATTAATCCCACTGCCCACAATATTTCTGTGAGGATAGGTTTTATCATATTACAGAAGGGAAAGTGGGTTTTAAAAAGCTTGAAAAAACTGCCCACAATCTTAAGGCTGGAAACCAAAATTCATTCTTAAAAAGAACTACATACTTCCTTTGATTGTATCATGCTGCTTTATTGGGAGATGACATAAATTGTTTTTTGCTATTATATCTCTTTTTATAAACCTGTTCTATAATGTTAACTGTGGCATCATAATGTGATTTTTCTGTTAAATGATTAAAAATTGTAAATATGTGCCATCAGTACCTACCCTTAATCCCCAGCATTTATCAGAGCCATGACTGACTTCTACTAAGCTATGCTGGACAATTTAAAGAGCATATATGTGCACATCTTGGTCACTAAATGTCTCTCATACTGCTTACTTCACAAACTAGTTTTTTTTTTTTTTTAATTATAATTATTTACTTATTTGTTCATTTGTTTGTTTATTTATTTTATTTTTAGAGAAAGGGGAAAGGAGAAAGAGAGGGAGAGAAACATCACTGTGTTGTTGCCTCTCACTCGCGCCCCCAACTGGGGACCTGACGTGCAGCCTAGTCATGTGCCCTGACTGGGAGTCGAACCAGCGACACTTGGCTCACAGGCTGACGCTCAGTCCACTGAGCCACAGCAGCCAGGGCACAAACTAGTTCTTTTTTGTAGCCCAGACAATTTTAAAAACTGTGCAGATTTAACATGCATAAGAACCTCGGAGAAAAAGTCTTAAAGTCCATTTATCTGAATGTAGTCAACTTCTTATTATTTGAGTATATGAAAAATTTTAGATACATTTTTCTAAAATACACATAAGAACAATATTTATCCTTACTAGATGTAAATATTCTAGGCTAAATATGGACTACTGAGTTACCATGTATACTTTTTCAGTAGTTTACTGATGATATCCCTTGCCATTTATACTACTAAATGTACCCTGATAAGGAAGATACATGGACATTCTTCCAATGACTTTGACTTTGAGTGTTCTTTAAATACATACATATAGAGCCTTCCTTGCTAAACAAGACCAGTCTGTAAACATAAAAGTTTCAGTGATCGTTTTGGTCCCTGGCTCTTAAGTATGGTCTGAAAGCCAAAACTCACAGATATTTGAGGAATTCCTCCAATATGAAAGATAAAGACCAAGACAAATGAAGGGGGGTAAAAGAAACTGGGAGGAAAGAGGTAATGCAATGCAAAGTCATAGAAAACATTTTTTAAAAGAAAAGCACAATTAGTATAATTAGGATGCTCAAAGAGATTTAAAAAAACACCCATGGAACAAGAAAAATGTTATTAAAAGGGAATAATTAGAACATTAAAATAGGTCATAGAAACTAAAAATGTGATAGATGAAATAACAAGTTCAATGAAGGGTTGGAAGAAAACATTAATGAAATAACCCAGAAAGTATAGCAAAGATAAAAATGTAGACAATATGAGAAAAAACAAATAAAATGAGTAACAGGGTATTATATCTGACAATAGGTCTTTCTTAAAGAAAATAGAGAAAGGCTAGGAGAGGAAATTCTCAAACAATGTGAGAAAATAAATCTCCAGATTAAAAATGGTCATTCAGGACCCAGAACAATGGAAGAAAAGACCCACAAAAAAACATGTCATCATGAAATATCAAAACATTGGGGATAAAGAGGAGCTCCTAAAAGATTTCAGAAAGGAAAGAGAAAAGTTCCATGCAAAAGAGCTGTATCAAAGTAACACTGGAATTCTCAGTAGCAACAATGGATGCTAAAAGACATGGAGGCAGTGGTTTCAGAGTTATAAGTAGAAAGGATTTTTAATATGGAGTTTTACACCTAGGCCTACTACTGGCCAAGTGTGAGTGCAGAATAGTATTTCTCGAATGTCAACATGCTTTATAATCAACTGGAGGGCAAGCTATTGCTGGTTTATACCTCCAGAGTTTCTGATTCAATAGGTCTGGTATGGGGACATGAGAACCTGCACTTCTAACAAGTTCTCTTGTGATGTGGATGCTGCTAGGAATCATACTTTGAGTACCACAGTAAAATAGTGACATTTTCCAAAATGCAAGATTTCAAAAAATTTTACTTCCCATTCACTCTTTCTCAGCTACTGCAAAATATGCTCCATGAAAATAAAGGTGTAAACCAAGAAACGGGAAGGCATGAGATCTAGGTAGTAGGATATAACACAAGAGAGAACACAAGCAATTCACAGGGTGATGGCAAAGACTAGTTCAGGGTATAGCTGGTGTGCAGCATGTCTAGAGAGCAACTAGTCCAGACTGGAGAAGAATTCAAGCTCTAGGAAAGATGTAGCTGAGGAAGAAAAAACAAGAAAGAAGAAACAGGTCATTGCAAGTTTGACCATGTAAAATATTATTGAGAGGCATTCTATTGTGCTGTTGAAGGGTATAAGAAGACCATGATGAGAAAAATGTTGAGTAGAAGAGATGAGAGGGGATAGTCTTGCCTTGTTTTTGATCTTGCTAGGGGGAAAAGTACATATATATATGCTAAGAGTTATAATTAAGGTATATTAATTTAACTTATTAACCATCAAAAACTATTTTACAGAAGCAGAGATTGATATCCGTTTGAGAGAAGAATTTTCTAAAATGTGTTTTGAAACATTGCTCCAGTTTTCCTTCAGTAATAAAGTCACAACACCTCAAGAAGGCTACATTTCACGAATGGCGCTCTCAGTGCTTTTAAAGAGGTCTCAAGATGTACTACATCGCTATATAGAGGATGAAAGATTAAGTGGTAAATGCCCCCTTCCAAGGTATGTATTTTATTGTAGTCATAAGTTTTACTGACAATATATTAATGTTGTGCTATGGTGTGCTTTTTCAGACTCCTCATGGAAGTTAAGTAGTATGTGATATATGTACCAAATTACCTTGTTGAATTTGAAAATTTTTCATTCTAAAAAAAATTTTTTTCACAAGAGTTTCTGGATGAGGACTATGGATCTGTATGAGCACATGATTGTGTATCTCTCTAGAGAGAAAATCATAAGTTATACTTTAGGAACTTCCTAGTTTATTTTACACCTATTTCCAGGTTTCTCTGTAAATTAGCTAGCAGTATCATAGATTTTCTTTCATCTAATTTGTTTATTTAAGTCCTTGTACCTAAACCGATTTGCTTCTCATTTAGCCAAACCATAATGGTGAACGGGGCTTGAGGCCTTTCTGGTAAGCCAAGGCTAATCAAAGTTGGGGTATAAGTTCAGAAGTCATAAAAAAATTTCATTGAAAAATTAAGGCTGTATTGCCAATCCAGTTTTTAATGGGGAAGCTAGAATTTAAGGCAGAGTGAATGAAGCAACCAAAATAATATTGGAAGACAAAGTTATTAAAGTCAGGAAAGAGAAGAATCACTGTGGGTCCCATTTCCTAAGGTAGCACTAGAGAGGTAAATCACAAGCCTTGAATCCTTGTGCACATTCTTATTTACTTACAATAAATTTCTGGAGTTGGAATCGACCTGTCAAAAGATATAAACATTATAGAAGTCTTTGATGTGTATTACAAATTGCCTACAAGAAATTTCTACCAGTTTGCATTCTTCAAGGAATATATGAATGTCCCTTTGTTCAATTTTTAGCATTTTAAAATTATTTGCCAGTTTATCATTTATTTTCTTTTTCTAATTTCATGAATGAAAAATAGTCACATAGTAGTTTGCTGTGCTTTCTTTTTGAATTATCAATGCTTACTAGTCATTGTGTTGTATTTTGAATTTCTAGGGCATAAAAATTTTACCTCCTCATATTCAGATTTATAGACAAAAGCATTCCAAAGAGTAGTAACTTGCTTATAGTAATGACTGAAAACTGATTTATCAAAATTGATCTCTGAAATATTCTTGGATAAATAATAATAAAGTTGCTTTGCTTGGAATATTTATATTTATTAGCTTATAATATTTGATTTCAGAAATAACTTTTCATTTTTATTTCATTTGTTTTTCTTTTTCTTTTTTTTTTTTTCCTTTTTCTTTTTTCTTTTTACCAAAGGTCCAAGCATTTTTTAAAGAGCAAAGAAAGCAGAACCTTGGAAAAAGAATGTGAAGAGATCAAAAAAAATTTTTTTTAAGTAATCTTGTTTTTTTTTTTCTTTTATTGATTATATTGTTACAATAGTTCCATTGTTTTCCCCCTTGCTCCCCTCCATCCAGCACCACCCCTCCCCCAGCAATCCCCCCGCCCCCCAGTCCATGCCTATGGGTCGTACATACAAGCTCTCCGGCTTCAACCTTTCCTATATTATTCTTTTTTTTTTTTTTTTTAAATAAATAAATAATTAATTAATTTTTTAGACAATAAAAAATAGCAGTTCCTCCCTCTCAGACTTAAGACCCTTTATAATCTTATAAAGGACAATGGGCGAAGGTCTCGAGCTCCTCTAGCTGCTTCAAGCTGGACATGGTCGTCGTCCTACCTACCCTTGGGTCCAGAAATCCCTAATAAGAGTGGGAGTGTGGAGGGGAGGGTGGCCTTCCCACATGGGGAAGGATCGTGCAGACTCCAGGTCAGTTGGCTGTCCCCGGACAATGGCGTGCTTGGTTTAACAGGCTGGCATCCTTGTTGTATTTTCCTTCATTTTTAAATGTTTTGTATTCTATTGTTTTTATTCTTTTTTATTTATTTTTAAATTTTTTGATTTATTTGTTTTTCTATTACAATTGTCCCACTTTTTTCCCCCATTGCTCCCCACCACTCAGCCCACCCTATTGTTTTTAAATTGAGTCTTATTTATAATTGTGCTTTGAAGTGTTATATTGTGTCGTACTATGTTTGATGTGGTTACCATTACATTATTTTCTAAAAAGCTACATTGCAACAGGATTAAATACTTCAGTACTTATAAAGGGTGGCTTGAAATTGTACCCTTTTATAGTGTTAGGAAAATCTTATCTGTAGAATGATAACACAGATACATACCAGGAATACAGTTGGGTGCTGTTTATACTATAGCAGAGGAGCTTTATTTCTGTAGGGAGAAATAAGGAACTCAAGCTACTCTTGTTCATACTTTACTGCAAGTTCATTCTTCATTGCTGACATTTCCCAACAGTGCCACCTTAGAATAGATTTTGAGCGTATTTTTTTTTTGTATTAGAATGTTAAATAACAGCACTATTGTAACTTTAAACATACTTTTTAACAGCGAGATAAAAATATGTGCTAGGAAGTAATAGTAGTCTTTATTTCCATTTTACCTTTGGCAAGCCCTTTCGATTACTAATTAGTTGAAAATAAAAGAATAAAAATCCTTTCACAGTGAAGTTTTAAAAGCATATATTATGAAATGTTTTAATTTTAAGTAGTTAGGTGAAATATCTTACAAATAAATTTAGATTTACATGAGTGGATTGCCTCTCCCCCCTTTTTTAAAATTGATAATTAATGGTTAGAATAACTATATTCTCGTTTGTACATTGAACTTAATATGTTCATAACATTATTTTTCTTTTATAAGAATTTAAAACTAATACTAAATTTGCATTATAGTCTTTTTTTTCCAAAGTCCATCTATTTGTATAAACACAGTAGAAAAAACAAAACAAAAAACACATGGCATACCTTAAAGTCTTGATGGAAATAATTTCCCATTTCTTTTTTAGGCAGCAAGTAACCGAAATCATATTTGTTTTAAAAGCAGTCAGTACTCTCATTGACTCACTTAAGAAAACTCAGCCTGAGAATGGTAAGTGCTTAGAAACTCAGTTATTCTAAACTCATAACATTTATGTTCAGTTTGTGATATACTGTTGTATTATTATTAAGTTAATTGAATTTTAGGAAAATAGCAGCCATTTATTTTTCTCTAGTCTTTATGACAGTTAAGCATCAAGTCCATTAAGATATCGGTTAAGTGTCCTGGCTCGTGTGGCTCAGTGGATTGAATGCAGGCTTGCGAACTGAAAGGTCGCTGGTTCAGTTCCCATTCAGGGCACATGCTTGGGTTGCGGGCCAGGTACCCAGTTGGGGCCTGTGAGAAACAACTAATCAATGTATCTCTCACACATTGATGTTTTTCTCCCTCTCTTTCTCCCTCCCTTCCTCTCTCTCTAAAAGTAAATAAATAAAATTAAATTTAAAAAGATGTCATTTAAGTAAAATTAATTTGTAATGTTTTATCTTCTTTATGTTAAACAGCTTGGCTGACTTATTAAAAATAAATTTGTCTGAATTCAGGGTGTTGCATGGACAATTCATATTTCATATATATATATATATATATTTGTTTTTGTTTTTGTTTTTAGAGAGAGAGGAGGAGGGAGGGGGAGAAAGAGAGAAAGAGAGAGAGAGAGATTTGTTGCCTTCTTGTACCATTGCGACTGGAGTGGAACCTGCAACCTGGGTATGTGCCCTGACCAGGAATTGAACCCACAACCTTTGGGTTTATGGGATGATTCTATGATTCTCCAACCAACTGAGCCACACTGGCCAGGACTCATATATTCTTAATGTAGAACATCATTGATTTTTTAGGTGGGGAGACGCTTCCATTCTGCATTTGTACTGATTTACTGTATATATATATATAAACTGTATAAATACCTATGAATTGTTTTCATAGCCCTTTCTCATTTATTTTCCCTTTCTGTTACTCATTCCTGTCTAATCTATTCTTTACGTTATTGCCAGAAATGATTTTTCCAAAAGTATATTTGACCATTCATTTTCTCATCCTTGTAAAACAAAATAAAAATATCTGTTTTTACTTACCATTATCTACCAAGTGTGTGAAGAGTACTGTCTGACTCCATGCTTATCTTAGGGTAGGGTACATGAGGTCTAGTGGGAAATTCTGAATGTCCAGGTATTCCCAACCCTTTCCTTATTTCATTCTTCTGACTACATCCACAAAATTCAAATATCACTCCACTTTTGGGCCCATTTTAATCCTTAAAGGTAAATGATTTCTCTTTTTGTTGACTTCCTAGCTCTTTTATATGCACCTTTGTCTTAAAGCTCCCTATTTGTATTATCATTATACATGTACACGACTCACTCCCCTTAAATTGTAAAGTTCTTAGGAGACTTTTTGGACCATGTTTTATTCTAGTATTTTGAATCCTCTACAGCTGATTTGTTGGACCAGCTACTGATCCTAGAGTCTGTTACTTATTCAGGATATGGTGAAGAGCTAACACCAGAATATAAGTCAATTGTATCTAAATACACTGGTCCAGCTGATGTTTTTTATATAACCAGACTTTGTTAAATAAGGAAATGTATCGATTTGCATTTTGTCACCTTTGTTCACTGGCACTTTAAGCAGCATTACTTTTAATACCCAAGAAAAAGGAAGTTCCTAATAAATGAGTCACAGGATATTGGTTCCTGCCAGTTATTATCGTCGTTGTCGTCGTCATCGTCGTCGGCGGCAGCCGTCCGTCTCGAGAGACGATGGTGTAGCTTCTTAAGAGTCTATCTGCACCGCCGAGAATGGCTGTGCAGTCCGACTCGGGAGTGACACGGTATCTGTCTCCTCCCGTGTTGAATCGACATCTTGCGATGACGCTGGAGTGTCCTCTCCAGTGAAGCTGAAGCTACAGAGCCTGGGCAGGGTGATATGGAGGGTCTGCTGTTGCCCATGCAGCAGACCCCCACTCTCTTCGCAGCTGAAGGGTCCAAGGGAAAGACGGAGTCAATACAGCTTGGCTTCAGGTGCGCCGCAGGAGTTGCCGGTGTTGACTACAACGTCAAACCGCCTTAGGGACTCCGGCTCCGGATTTTCTGTCGGGGTTTACTCCCTTAGCCTTTCCCCTGAAGAGGTATGCCGCAAGGCAGCGGAGGTTTTTTGGAGTCAGAGTTTTCCTTCTCTGATGTGCCCTGACTGGAAGATCGAACCAGCGACACTTAGCTCGCAGGCCGACGCTCAATCCACTGAGCCAAACCAGCCAGGGGTGCCAGTTATTATATAATTAAAATAAATATATATTTTTGTTTTCAAAATCTACCCATTGGTACTTTGGCCTAGAAAGGGTGAGTGTTATATGAAATAATTAAGAGGCAATAGACTTATATTTATTCAACCCAAAAGGAGGGGTGGAATTTCTAAGAAAAATCCTGGAGCAATGTCCTTAATTCATCATATCAATTTCAAATTGGAGTTCTTATAAAAATAATATTCTCGTTGATTTTTCAGAGAGGGAAACCATGCATTGACTTTTTCGAGATCAGTCAGTAAAATATTAGATCACAAAATAGAATTTGATTCTTTAAAATATATTATACTTAATTTCCATAGACAGGAAATTCTCTATTTTTCAAGCTATTGCTGTAGATATATTAAATATAACTAGTATATTTCAGTGAATTAGTACTTGCATTATTTTGGTATGCTCTTTAGACAGCTATCAAGAATTTAATGAGAATTTGTATAAAGGAAGAAAAGGGAAGGAAAGAAGACTCAGCAACATTTTTTTAAAACGAAGCCAGTGGGCCATGGATAGGGCACTACAGTTATTAATGTTAAAAATTGTTTAAGAGAGTTAGAATTATGCCTATAGGCATATGAAGTGAAAATTTAATTTAAATGCAATCATAAATGATGATGATATTATAACATATTAAAAAGGTATGATAAGCTTCATTAAGAAACAGTAAAAAAGAAGATAACTTAGGCAAAGCCAGGCCTTCTCAGAAGAAATATGTTGGACTGCACATAACTAGTTCAAAATTAACTCAGGAGGATGGCTACAAGGTTTGGAACCAGTGTATACCCAACATCTGTTTAGGCCATTGGTTATTTGTTTTAGGGTTTTCTACTGGGAGAGGAAGCATTTGTTGGATTTATTTTTAGCTGATCTTTATTTAAAAATTTGAATAGGCAGTTAACATACACATGGTTCAAAAATATAAAAAGATATAGAGGGAAAAGTTTTAAAAGTTTGAAGAGCTTTCCTTTATTCTGTATCTGCCCAGTTCTTACCTCACCATAGGCAACCATTTTTATTAGTTTTTGGATCCTTCCATAAGTTTATTATATAAATACAAAATATATACTTCAATATGCCCCTAGCTTGCAACACATATGAATGTGCCCCATATTATACCTACTGTCCTACACACTTTTTTTTTACTTCATAAAAAGCTTTTCTATCAATACTTTTCTTGATAGCTTTTTCTTTTTCTTTTTTTGATTGTTAAGTCCAAAGTGGCCACCAATACCTATGGTTAGTATTTTTTTAAATATTTTAATTCAAAATATTTAAGTAGCTTCTCCTGAGTTTGAGATACTATCTTAAATGATATATTTTTGTATTTTCCTGTAATGAACCATTGGGGCAATCTAGATAGGTTTCAATCTATGCAATCTTTTTTCTTTTTAATTTTTTATTGTGTAAGATACACACAGAATTTATCATCTTAACCATTATTAAGTGTACAGTTCAGTGGTATTAAATACATGTATAATGTTGTGTAACCATCATCACTATCCATCTCTGCAACTCTTTTTATCTTGTAACTGAAACTCTGTACTTATTAAACAGTAGCTTCCCATTCCCTGTTTTTCCCATCCCCTGGCATTGACCAGTTTACTTTCTTTCTTTGTGATTTTAACTGCTCTGAGTATCTCATAAGTTGAATTATACATTATTAGTTTTTTTTTTGTGACTGGCTTATTTCACTTAGCATAATGTCATAAAGGGTCTGCTGCATGGGCAACAGCAGACCCTCCATATCACCCTGCCCAGGCTCTGTAGCTTCAGCGTCATCACAAGATGTCGATTCAACACGGGAGGAGACAGATACCATGTCACTCCCGAGTCGGACTGCACAGCCATTCTCGGCTGTGCAGATAGACTCTTAAGAAGCTACACCATAGTCTCTCGAGACGAACGGCTGCCGACGACGACGACGAATGTCATAAAGGTTCATCTCTATTGTAGCATATTGCAGAATTTCCTTCCTTTTAAGGCTGAATAATATTATATTGTGTGCATGTACACACAAACACACACTGCACATTTTCCTTTTCCATTCTTTCATTGGTGGACACTTGGGTTGTTCCCATGTTTTAGCTATTATGGATAATGCTGCTATAAACATGTGTGTGAAGATAACTCTTCAAAACCCTGCTCTCAATTCTTTTGGGTATATATGTATCTGGAAGTGGAACTGCTAGGTCATATGGTAATTCTAGTTTTTATTTTTGGCAGGACCACAATATTGTTTTCCACAGCAACTATACCATTTTATATTTCCACCAACAGTGAACAGGAGTTCAAATTTCTTCACATTCTTACCAACACTTCTTTTCTGTTTTTTTAATAGCAATTCTAATGAGTATGAGGTGCTATCTCTTAGTTTTGATTTGCATTTCCCTGATGATTAGTGATGTTGAGCATCTGATTATGTGCTTTATTGGCCATTTCTATATCTCCTTTGGAGAAATGTCAATTCAAGTCCTTTTTTTTTTTTTTTTAATGTGTTTTATTGATTACAGTGTTACATTTGTTCCAATTTCCCTTCCCTCTGCTCCCCTCCACCTGGTGGCCCCCCTTCCTCACCTTGTCCCCCCCTTTTAGTCCATGTCCATTGGTTGTACATATAGTTCAACCTCTCTCTATTCCATTCCCTCCTACAATGTTTCTTAATTCATATACCATCTCCCTCCCTCTTCCCCTTCCCCTTCCCTGCTGACCTCCCCCCAATATGCTCCCCATATCTATAGTTCTCCTTCCACTCTCATTGCCTATTTAGTTTGCCTTTGCTTCAATTCCCTAGCTTCTGTTGTTGTTTCTTGTGATGCAGTTTTCATTTTAGTGTTCATAGTTTTGATCCTCCTTTTTCTAAACCAGTCCTTTTAACATCTCATATAACAGTGGTTTGGATCTAATGAACTCTTTCAGTTTTATTTTGTCCTGGAAACACTTTCTCTGCCCTTCTATTCTGAATGACAGCTTCGCTGGATAAAGTATTCGCGGTTGTAGGTTTTGGATTTTCATTACTTTGAATATTTCTTGCCAGTCCCTTCTTGCCTGCAGGGTCTCCCTTGAGAAGTCAGCTGATAGTCTAATTGGGACCCCTTTGTACATGATTCTTTTCTTCTCTCTTGCTGCTTTTAAGATTCTCTCTTTATCTTTAACTTTTGAGATTTTGATTATAATGTGTCTTGGAGTGGTTCTCCCTGGGTCCAGTTGTTTTGGAACTCTCTGTGCTTCCTGGACCTGTAAGTCTATTTCCTTCCCCAACTTTGGGAAGTTCTGCTTTATTATATTTTCACTTAATTTTTCAATTTCTAGTTCTTCTTCTTCGCCCTCTGGCAATCCGATCATCCGTATATTCAATCTCTTATAGCTGTCCCAGAGGTTTCTGATCCTCTCATCATTTTCCTTGCTTCCCGTTTCCTCTCTCTGCACTGGTTGACTGTTTGTTCCTTCTCTATGTTCTGGTTTGTTGATTTGAACTCTGGATTTTATTTTCTCACCATCTGTCTCGTATGAGGTTTTGTTCCTTTCAGTATGAGTGTTTTTCAATTCTTTCTCATCTTTTTCCAGATCTTTTGTTAATTCTGTAAGCCACCTGATAACAATGGCCCTGAACTGAGCCTCTGACAGGTTTCTTATCTGTTCATCTGTCAGGTTCTTCATCTGTTGCCTGGTGAGCTGCGCCACCGGGATTTCTATAGTTGTCTGCCTCATTTTGACAGATGCGTTTTGCTTTCTTGGGCCGGCTCTAGGGGGCAGTGCCTGTGTACTCGTCACAACCCAGTGACTGGCGGCGATCCGCAACCTTTTCCGCCGCACTGTGGCCCTTTGTCATCACAACCCAGCGACCGGCGGTGGTCCAGCAACCTTTCTCGCCGCGCTGTGGCGCTTTGTCGTCACAGCCCAGTGACCAGTGGCAATCCGCAACCTGTTTCGCAACACTGTGGCGCTTTGTGTGGGGGCGGGGGTCCAAGATGGATTCCTGCAGTTATTCCACTAGGAGACCGGGATCTGTCCTCCCGCCCTCTGAGCCTCACTATTCGGGGCGATGTGGTGGTTGCTTTTCCGAGCATTGGGGTCGCGAGCTGCCGGGGTTAGACTGCAGCTGAGATTGCTCTCCCTGCCGCTGTCCCTGGTGCAACTGCAAACAGCTCCGCCCCCTTTCGCTCTTACCTGCCCAAAGGGCGCTGCTGGTTTATAACTTTGTACATTGGGCTTTCGTGTAGTTTTATTTTCTGGAATTTCTAGTTATCTTTTGTTTTGAAGTAGTTGTATTCCTCTCTAGTTGTAGAGGGAGACCGAGCGTGTCCGTCTAAGCCTCCATCTTGGCAGGAGCCTCAAGTCCATTTTTGAATTGAGTTATTTGGTTTTTTGTTGTTGAAGCCTCTGTGTCTCTACCACTGTGATCAGAAGCAGCAATCAGAGCACAGAAATCATGATATTTGGAGGCTAGGGGAGGGTCCTTGGCCTCCTTCAAGCTGTGGGCAAAGTGCTTCAGGAACATGTGCACAGCTGTCTACCACATGGGGTGAGGGCTTGGTAGTGGCTATTGTGCTAAAAGCTGAAACTGACCAAAATTAACTGCAGTGTACTGTTCAAATCTTCCTCTGAAAGTTGCAACCCCTCAGTGGACTTCAGAGTTCCATTCATAATAGTGGCATCAAACAGATCCTGCCAGTGCAATTATTGTTTAGGTGGCCATTTCCCCAGAATTCTGTCAATGCAATCTTTTGTTAAATGAGTAGTTGGAAGTTTCACAGAAGGCAGCTAGAGCAGACTTTTTAAAAGTTTTTTGACTAGTGGTTTTTAAATGTTTTGTTTGTTTTCTATTAAGCAGCAAAATTCATTTTACAAATGAAATCTGATATGGATTCCCAACAGATAAAAGCAGAGTAGCTTTGACCTGATATCCCCCTCCATCATTAATACCCATCAGTCCCATTCCCCTTTTCTTCCTACCCCCACTCCAGGGAAGCCCCCGTTTGGGTGGAGAAGGGATTGAATTAACTGGTCAGCATTTCCCAGGATGTGTACTAAGGAATGAATATTAATGATAATGAATGATGTCAGTAGGTATTGAATGAAAAATATTTCATAAATTCACTTTAGAAACCCTGGATTAGATAAAATTAAAGCTGTTCTTTTACTATAAGCCTTTAATAAATTCATGTGAATTATGAATCCTTAAAAAGAAAGATAATATAGACATTTGCCAAACTTACTTGACCATGATTTTTTATTAAGAAGTAACTTTAAGAACACTGGTTTAAGACACTCATTCCTTTATTCTACAGCGGAAGTTGTTGAGATAAGGAGAAATTATATGACCTGATTAGGGATACCCAGCACTACCTTATTTCAGAAAAGTTTTTAGGCACTCGGTAAATTGGAGTAAAAAATAAAATCAAAGCTTACACATAATATAGTATTCTTTCTTTGATACTATACTGTGTCCCAAACTTAGAGTTGTTTCACAAAGTGTCATATACATAACTAAGAAAAATGTATTAGCATGTTTTAGTATATATTACACTTTCAACAATATGCACGATACAGGAAAATAGAAGTGCAATATGTGATCTCAGAATAGAAGGAAATTAGACTAATTGGGATGTAACAATTTTGTCCATTCTCTAAATATTATTCAACTGTACTCGTTGTTCATGATAGCCTCTCCCCACTATAGGTAAAGTCTAATGATATACATCAAAGATTATCAAACAGTACAAGGATGAATCTATGTGTGGTCATTTAAAATTAAAATCAATATCAAGGACATTATAAGGAAAATCATTTAATATGTTTATATTTTTATCACATAACTACATAAAGAATTGAACTGTTTTCTAATTGTTCTTGAAACGCACACTATATTCTCTGGCAGTTATATTCAAAATGACTAATCATCTAAGTTACATGAGTTAGCTTCCAAGGCCTTAAAAGATGGCAGTATCATTTAAAATGTAATTTATTAAATTTGTTGATATTGATGTCTCTGCAAACTGACAATATCTTATTAAATATTGCAGGGAATCTTCCAGAGATTAAAAATGATTGCGGAATCTCAATGTATTTTGTAATTTTTTTTTTTTGCATTGTATTTAAAGTATTGTGTTTATGTTAATTGGCATTACCTTTGATATTTAATCCACCTTATTTGAGGTTTTTATACTTTTTGCATTACAGTTGACGGAAATACCTGGGCACAAGTAATTGCCTTATACCCAACTTTAGTAGAATGCATCACCTGCTCATCGTCAGAAGTCTGCTCTGCACTTAAAGAGGCACTGGTTCCCTTTAAGGATTTCATGCAGCCACCAGCATCCAAAGTGCAAAATGGAGAATCTTGACCAGCTACAATAAACTTAAAGGAGATCTCTAAAGAATGTTTGCTCCTCAGCGAGTCTTCTGTGAGAAGACATTTCTTACTACAAATAATTCTTGGCAGCTGTCATTGGCCTCCTTTAAATTTTACTCACCTGAGTTAAGTAATTCATGTTACAGGCTTATCAACAAAGGCTCCTGAATGAGTATCAGTGCAAGCCTTTAATAAGTTAAACTGATGAGAGGGATGGTTAATACTCCAACATACCTGCTACAATATCTTCAATTGGTGATTTGAAAGTGAGCTTATGTACAGTTTGTGGTGTATGTGTTAATGATGTACTTTTTAAAAAGAAAGAAAAGATACTTCATTCAGTCAAATTTATTAGGCTGGTGTTTTTGTGCCCTTTTTCAAGTACAAAAGTGTAATAAAATTTTATGCAAGATGGTACTGTAACATTCCATATTATCTATAACCAGCCTTTGTAAACAAAAGGAACTGATGTACTTGTGTGTATAATAAATGGTACAGTTCTGTATAAAATAGTTGCATTTATTATTTAAAAATTTAAAATACTGATAATGTTAAATGCTTAATGCTGTATTTATTATTAATATAAAATTGTTTGCTTACATTTCTACTTATAATTTGCCTTCTTAAGCAGCACCTACACTTACCATATGATCATGTAGTTAGCTTAATGATTATTTCGAATGTAGTTGCTAGCGACTACATCTGACCAGGAAGGTCATGTGACTACAGCAGCAAATAATTTATGATTTGCTGATTTTGCAACTTTGAAGTATAGGTTATTAATTTAATACATTGAGATATACTGTAGCACTATGATTCCATTATACCTCATTTGTTTAAATATCTTTCCTGGCTTTTACATAAGTCTGTCTGTTTTTATATTTGCTGTCTGGATTTTAAGACTTTAATATTTTATATTTCTACTGATTTTTTCCCCACCGACTAACAACATTTATCACTGCCTTTGAATTATGAACCAGGCAAAATGATTTCAGATTTCCTAAAATTTTGCCTGTAAGGTTTTGTTCATTTCAGTGCTTCATTTTGTAGTGTCTTCTCAAGAAGAAAAATAACTATGCTAACCCACAAATACAAAATGTGTATGTATTCTAAAACACCGAGAAGTGTATTTTTCGAGAGAGAGAAGTATTTAGAAGTACAGTAAACTTTCTGTCGTGGAGAAAAATGCTAATTTTGTTTCACTTTCCTATCCTGGTAAAGAAGAAAAGTGCTCCTGGGTACATTGACTTAACTGGTTCTTAAAAAACTGACCTAGCTTCCTATATTTTTTATTTTCTGGATTATGCTATTATATTTTTCTTCTGAGTTAAATTTTCATAATCATTTAAGACTCAAGGATATTTAAAACAATTATTTTTCATAAAAATCATAATGGTCTCAGTATTATTTTAGTGTGCTGGGAGGCCTTTGATTTAACTAATAAGTTTCAGCCTCTCCAGCATATTTATAAAACTGTGAGAAGATATTAGAATTAAATAATGAATGAGATAAAATTTTGAGGCTATTGTAATTGTGTAATCATTTGCTCTATTATCTATAAAAACATGGTTGGATCTTTTTTGAAGGGGATAGTATTTTTTTACATGAATTAATGAATTTCTATTTTATAATTTCACGTAAAATATGGAATTACCTGGATTCTGTCTTCAGCATTTTCCTTAAAGAAAGTTGTAAAAAATAGTTGCTCAAGCTCTGTATTTAGTTTACTTTCTATACTTGGTTATGTTAAATAGGAAATTATAAAAATCTGCATATCATTGATAAAGTATTGAAGTAGAATAACAAGAGTAGTATATCAGTTCAGTAACATTAAAAATATTGCCAAGAATTTACATGAAGTAGAAATGTCTATTCTTGAGAAATGACAGATCAGTTGAAATTAGCATTATTCTCTAGTTGAAGTTGAATATGAGTTAAAGGTGTGTACATATGTAAACTGATTGGTTTTACTAATATTGTATTACCTCTCAATAGCAGGACCATACCCTACAATCCAATACATAAATTTGGTGAATGTGTAATTACCATATAATATAGTAATCAGTGACAGTCTTAGTGACAAAATAGGCCACCCCCTTGGAGGTATAATTTGTCAGGTTTTTCCTCCTAGAATATCTCTCACCACCCCCAGGATTCACTACTAGTAATTTATTCCCTTGGGTCAAGCAATCTTCTAGGTTACATTTTCTAAAATATACTGATCCCTGGGAGGTTAACACATTGCCCTGTCTTGTTGGTATTAATTGGATTCTTTAGTAACTAGAAGAACTGGGCTATGTGAGATTGCTGCATACTAGGAGATTCAAAAAGGAAACCACCAAAGCTAAGATCATTTTGCAGGACCACTAAGACTCCAATTAGTCTGTGAAACAATGTCCTTTGGGCATATTAGGGCTTTTAAACCTCACATAATCACTTTCTGTCACAGACAGCACCTATCTTAAATGAGTGGGGACCCCCCCCCCAAAAAAAAAAAAAACTGAATTATCTTCTGGAGGGTGGGATCTTTGTAGTACAGGCTTCCCTCAGTTGGTGAGTGTTCTAGGAACCTATCTGTATCAGTGTACTAGCTGACTGTTGTGAGAAGCTGTGTTCAGCTTCAGTAATTTTTTTTGAAGACTATAAACATGTTTACCCATTTCATGATGGGTCATTTACAAGCACACCTGCCCAACCGCACTGAGTATTTAGCAAGTTTTGACCAAAATTGGCACGAACCTCTTGCCCCGCCATTCACCCGATCTCTTCCCAAGCAATTTCTTTTTTCCTCAGAGGGAAACGTTTTGTCAATGTGGGAGATACGAAACAAAACACGGCATAAGCACTAAAAGGCATCAAAATCAACGAGTTCAAAAACTTCGTAGCAGTGGAAAAGTCTCAGGTATATTGCATCAAATGGAGAGTACTTTCAGGTGACTGAAGTTTAAGCATATAAGAATACACAATTTTTTAGAAATAAATTCTGGGTTTATTTGGCTCCTCCCTTGTATATAGATTGCTGGACAACAGACATCTGCCTACAATTGGATTAAACTCCTTTTCTGACTATTTCTTCGATTATAAAGGAAACAAATTAAAATTTTTAACTTGGAATAGCTTACTTTTTATTTTTTATTTTAAAAGACATTTTTTAAATTATTGATTTGAGGGAGAGAGAGATATTTGTTGTTCCATTTATTCATGCAATCACTGGTTGATTGTTCCATGTTCCCTGATAGAGATCGAACCTGCAATCTTGGTGTATCAGGACAGTGCTCTAACCAAGTGAGCTACCCAGCTAGTGCAGAATAGCTTACTTTTAAGTTTCTTTTAATGCTACCACTGCCAAAAAGGAAAAGTATAGGTCATTTTGTAGTGTCTTATTTAGTACTTCTTTGTAACTGGTGTTAAAAGTTTTGTTAGTTTTACTGTATACATTTGTAACATTTACTTTTTAGGTGCCAAAAGAAAAAGAAAATGTGTAAAAATCTGACTTAGAGAGAAGCACTGTTATCTGCTTTTATTTTTAATTTTATTGTATTAGCAGTTATATTGTTTCTTACCTGTTTTTCCCCTATATGCTTATTGAATCAACTCTTGCTATATTCCTTAAGTTATGTGTTACACAGAAGAAAAAGGTGAACAATTAAGCATATATATTTTATTCTGAAGAATAGTATATACATACTTGCCCTGACCAGTGTGGCTCAGTGGGTTGGACATCGTCTGGCAAGGCTCAGGATTGCTGGTTTGATTCTCGATTGGGGCACATGCCTGGGTTGCAGGCTAGGTGCCTGGTTGGAGGCATGTGAGAGGCAACTGATAGATGTTTCTCTCCCTCTCTTTCTCCCTTCTTTCCCCTCTCTCTAAAAATAAATAAAAATATTTTTTTAAAAAAGAATAGCATATGCATAATTCTGTAACAGGCTGATAACAAAACTACTAAGTTATTGTCCTTTCTTAGTATAACTTGAGAGTATTTTGTTATTGTCACAGTTTGGTACCAATCGTCCCAGGTAACCATTTGGCTACTACAGTGCTAGTTGAGAAACTTAAGAATGAAATAACGTAAATTTTTGAACAGTGTTAGAAAACAATTCAAAAGTATTAATTACATTCATGTTAA
Source organism: Furipterus horrens (assembly GCF_987537825.1). Taxonomy (NCBI): domain Eukaryota; kingdom Metazoa; phylum Chordata; class Mammalia; order Chiroptera; family Furipteridae; genus Furipterus; species Furipterus horrens. The sequence continues at coordinate 60,856,647 of NW_028327174.1, forward strand.
TGGAAGACAGTATAGTTACTATATAATGACAATATATTCTTCTCAAATGTAGAATAATTAAAATGCACGACCAGATCCTCAAAAACGGACTGCTATAGATGAAGTCTGTCTGGCGAAGGCAGAATATTTTCAAGGGTCCCACCTACCTGTGATTGCTATAGAGATTAATAGTTGATATTTAGAAGTCCCTGGAATGAATCTATGTTCAGACCAAGAATATTGTGAATTTCTGTGTTACTGTTTTTTTTAAATAGAAAACTAGCACAGGTGTGGACAAAAATGGCCTCCTGAAAGCATTACCAGCAGCCTAGTATGTTCTTTAGATTTCTACTTACTAGGTTTGGCAATTTGGCAGATATTGCTGATCCTGCGTACACGGCCACCTTTCAACTATGCTTAGTGTTGTTGAGTTGTATCTGTCTACATTATTATAGTGAGTTTTGTCTTTTTTTTAAAAAAATTACCATTCATTGAATGAAGGGGAGTTCATAGCACATAGTGTGTTACCAATGTGTATGTATTATGGGAAAACAGGTTTTTTTTTTTTAGTAATTTATTTATTTATTTTTAGAGAGGGGAAAGGAGAAAGAGAGGGAGAGAAACATTACTGTGTGGTTGCCTCTCACTTGCTCCCCCAGCTGGGGACCTGACGTGCAACCTAGTCATGTGCCCTGACTGGGAATTGAACCAGCAACACTTGGCTCTCAGGCCAATGCTCAATCCATTGAGCCACAGCAGCCAGGGCTGGGAAAAGTTTTTAATACTTCAGAATCACTTGAGTTAAATTTTTTGTATGTCTGGCAAGTACACTATTGCTATAAATTTGAGTGAAAAGTATTTATAGATTGGGAAAAAACAATGTCTTCGTGTCTTAATTCATATAAAAACTTTCAGAGGAATTAAATATCAATTTCTTACATATCTAGTAATTTTGAGTGCACTGGCAAGTTGTGTTTTTTTTAAAGGAGCATGCAGTCCTTTTGTGAATTTAATTATTCTTATTAATCTTGACTAATTGAGAGGCAGTGTGGAGCAGAGGCTCTGCCTCTTACTTAACTTGAGGCATGTTAACTTTCCAAAGCCTTTGTTCTCTAATCTTTAAAACAGAGATAACAATCAGTAAGTTCTCACAAATTCTTAGAGAAAAAAAATGTTTGATTTTAGAGTTGATTTTATGACATACTTAAGGTAACTATTCGAGTTGTTTTTCCTTATTTTTTTATTTTTATTGATTATGCTATTACTCTTGTTCCAGTTTTCCCCCCTTTGACCCCCTCCGCACAACACCCCCTACTCCCTCCTGCGATCTTCCCTCCTTTGTTCATGTCCATGGGTGATGCATGTAAGTTCTTTGGCAACTTCATTTTCTATACTTGCTCTTAACATCCCCTTGTCTATTCTGTAACTACCAATTTGTACTTCTTAATCCCTTCACCTTTCCCCCCATTCCCTCAGACCCTCATCCCCTCTGACCACCACCCCAATGTTCTCCATATGTATGATTCTGTTTCTGTTCTGCTTGTTTGCTTAGTTTGTTTTTTAGATTCAGTTGTTGATAGTTATGTATTTATTGTCATTTTAATGTTCATAGTTTTTATCTTTTTCTCAAACAATGTTAGGTTGATAGAGTCTCAGATATGGCACCTGCCTGCCAGCTCTGTGGCTCTGTTGGGGAAGGGTTCAGAAAAGGGACGATGGCTGGCCTCTGCCTGCGTTTCTGTCTGGGTGGAAGCTGTCCCCCAGCTTTTGCCTTGATGCCAGACACTTCAATTTCTCCCTGTATGGCCCTGGTGCCTTTCATGCTGCTACCCTGGTGCTGGAGCTCAGAGGAAGTTAAGTCTGAGTAACTCTGTGTGTGGGTTCTTTAAGAGGAACTGCTTGGGACTCCGGAAGTTTCTTCCATTGACTCAGTGCCCGCTGGTTTTTGCAGCCAGTAGTTGCGGGGACTTATCTTCCTGGCACTGGAACCCTGGGCTGGGGGGTCTGGTGTGGGGCTGGGACTCCTCACTCCCCGAGATATCCCTCCTGAACTTTTGTCCACCACCTGTGGGTACGGGACCAGCCCATTCTGTGTCTCTGCCTCTCCTAACTGTCTGGATGGCTGTGGTTTCTTTAAGTCCAGAATTGTCAGACTTCCATTAAACTCGATTTCTGACAGTTCTGAGTGATGGTGGTTCTATATTTTAGTTGTAATTTTGATGTGGTTGTGCGAGGAGGTGAGCCATGTTTACCTTTCCTGCCATTTTGACTGGAAGTCTCAAGTTGTTTTTGATAAATTTATTACTATATCCTAATCGAGACCATTGACTGTATATTTTTCTCCCTTTTTCTCCTGCATTAGTTTCTTCCCTTCTTATTCCTTTAAAAGTTTTTTACATTTATCTTACCTTCCTTTTTATACTTTTCCCCATTTTTCTCATTTTCTCCTTCCATCTTCATTCTCTGCTTCTGTTCTTTCCCCTCTTCCTCTAATTTTACCTATACCTTATTTAAGAAATATCACCTGTTAATGGTAGAACCACTGCCAACTATCAAATGAGACTCTGGAAATACCTTCTGCTTTAGCCACTGTTGCTTCTTTGCAAAGGTGAAGACTCCCTGCCATAACAAAATAGCTGAACAAGTTAAAGTAAGTTGTGACTAGAGCTCCTGCTATCTTTCTGAAGCCACAGGATTCAGTCAGCATTGAGAATGCGCACAAAGTGGGATTGCTTTAAATATGAATTCAGCATCTAAACTTGGAATAATCATGTATTTTCTGTTTTGTGGATAGAGAAATCATAGCACTTTTCTCAAAAGGGAGTCTTAAGTTCAATTTACATTAGGTTTTGGTTTTTGGTTTTGGTTTTGGAGGCAGATGCTTTAAGCTATTTTAGACTTGTGTTATCTAAATAATTTAGGAGGACTTGACGCAGCACATTGCCCATGTATTTCAGCTGTTTCAGTTTTTCTGTTACAAAGCAGTATTCTTTTGACAGAAGGCCTAGAATGTTAAGAGTATTCCTCTCCAGGTCTTTCGGTCTTTCTAGGGTACACTTGGTAACCATGTGCTTGGTGTTTACAGTAATAGAGATATGGTCAGTTGAAACATTCTAGCCTCTCATATAAGAAAATGAAAATTATTATACCCTTGAATGTATTGTACCCTTGCCATTTTCAGTTGCTGCAAATTTAGTTACATTGTTTTCTTTTAAACTAACATTCAATAAATAGTACAAGCAGGAAAGATAAAAATCATGCCATTATGGGAAACTTGCAATATAACAACTGCTGCTTTCTGTGAAGTTTACTAGATATGAGGAAAATTCTAAAGTATAATATTACAATCTTATTCTTTTTATCTAGAAAAATAAAATATTAGGCTTCAGACCCAACTGTGCAAATTGCATTTGCTTTCCAGCTTTTACTACTTCTGTTTATAATTTTAACATAAAACATACAACTCCTGTCTCTTAAAGCAGTAACCCATATGGTGTTTATGTCAGACTGGATATATTTATCTAATTTTGTGAGTTTCTTTTTTAGTTCCCAATGCAGTTCTTGAAAGTAATATCGTTGTTACACTTCCTCCTTGCAATTTTTTAAAAAAGATTTTACTTATTTGTTTTTCAGAGAGAGGGGAAGGGAGAAAAAGAGGGAGAGAAACATCAAAGTATGGTTGCCTCTCACGTGCGCCTCCAACTGGGGACCTGGTGTGCAATCCAGGCATGTGCCCTGATCGGGAATCGAACTAGCAACACTTGGTTTACAGGCCAGCGCTCAGTCCACTGAGCCACAGCAGCCAGGGCTCACCTCCTTGCAGTTTTCATGTTGTTGAGATGTATCAGTTACATATTATAACCACGAAAATCTCAGCCTCAAGCCCAGATTTTCTTTGTGGCCAAGGACAGGTTTTTCACAAAAACTGCATAGTTATAGCTATGATTGTATAGACCCTTAATTTGCTTTACAGTTACCACTCAGCATGACTCTAGGTTTTTAATTATGTTCTAGCAAAGCTAGCTCTCTCACTATAGCTTAAAATCATAATCACTTTGAGAATTTCCTTTCAGATATGATAAATGATTCACTTTTTCTTTAATATACTTCGTGTTTGCTTTCTCATCTTCATTAAGTTCAACACATTAGTGATACCCCACATCATTGAATCTGTTTAACAGTGACTTCATAAGTAATGATTCAAATATGTTTAAGATGGGTTACATGTGCTGTTAATTTAGGACAAACTTTTATAAAGTAGAATAAGGTGTGTTTTGGAGAGTTTTGTTGAAACTATTAATATATAAAATGAAATAAAAGAATACACAGAAGGACATTATGAAATCTCTCTCTCTCTCATTAGTTAGGAAAGAAAGCAGATATAGAACTTTGTGTTAAAATTCCACGCCAACCTGGCTGCTGTGGCTCAGTGGATTGAGCGTCGGCCTGCGAGCCAAGTGTCACTGGTTCGATTCCCAGTCGGCACATGACTAGGTTGCATGTCAGGTCCCCAGTTGGGGGCGCTAGGGAGAGCCAGCCACACTGATGTTTCTCTCCCTCTCTTCTTTCCCCTCTCCCTAAAAATAAAATAAATAAGTAAATAAATTATAAAAAAAAAAAAAAAATTAAAAAAAAATTCCAGGCAAAAAAACATTGAACTTAAAAAAAATAAAAAAATTCTAGGTCAGGTCAAAAACATAATCCTCAAGCAGATTAGACTCTTATAATTATTTCTTTTGTTTTACAAGCACTTTTATTTATTTTTAATTTATTGAAGCTAATTTTGAGACTAGCAATTCTAGACCATCCCTCCACCTTGCAAAGAAAAAAATCGTTTGTTTTAAATTTTCTTTTTTTTGAGAACCTGAATTGTGTAATAATTATGATATTGAAAAATTTCTACAAAGTATTTCCAGCAGTTGGGTGTAGTTATAATAAATTTTCTCAGTTCTAATTTTAATCTTTCTGGAGTCGTTGTCGTTGGCAGCCGTCCGTCTCGAGAGACGATGGTGTAGCTTCCCAAGAGTCTATCTGCACCGCCGAGAATGGTTGTGCAGTCCGACTCGGGAGTGACACGGTATCTGTCTCCTCCCGTGTTGAATCGACATCTTGCGATGACGCTGGAGTGTCCTCTCCAGTGAAGCTGAAGCTACAGAGCCTGGGCAGGGTGATATGGAGGGTCTGCTGTTGCCCATGCAGCAGACCCCCACTCTCTTCGCAGCTGAAGGGCCCAAGGGAAAGACGGAGTCAATACAGCTTGGCTTCAGGTGCGCCGCAGGAGTTGCCGGTGTTGACTACAACGTCAAACCGCCTTAGGGACTCCGGCTCCGGATTTTCTGTCGGGGTTTACTCCCTTAGCCTTTCCCCTGAAGAGGTATGCCGCAAGGCAGCGGAGGTTTTTTGGAGTCAGAATTTTCCTTCTCTGATGTGCCCTGACTGGAAGATCGAACCAGCAACACTTAGCTTGCAGGCCGACGCTCAATCTACTGAGCCAAACCAGCCAGGGCTGGGGAAAGGGGGTACCTACTATGTATCAGCCAGGGCTTTACCTATATTAGTCCTATAAGGAATAATAATCCTCCCAGAAATCCTGCAGGATAGGTATTACTGTACTTAGTTTACAGAGGAGGAAGTCAGGGTTTAGAGGCTGATACAACTTGCCTAGAGCCACAAGGCTAATATCTGTGTATATTAGCATCTTGCTTCAAAAGCAGTTCTCCACTACAACATGATATTTTCACTCCATTAAACTCTTAAGTCTTACTAAAATAAAGTTAAAATACTTTTTATACACTCCCCTTTCCATGAATGAGTGTTGCAACAAATACACTTTAATATAACAAAGAACTTTAAATACTATGAGGAAAAGATTTGTCTAATGACCATGATATCTGGAGCTGCATTGGGTTTTCATTATTGGTCCAAGACAGTTTAAAACAGCTTACTGATTTGTTTGTTATAAGCATAGTGGTTAAGAGTCCAGTCTGGGGCCAGACTTCTAAGTTCAAATCCCAGCTCTGGTATTTCCTAGATGTGTGACCTTGAACAAGTTAGTTAACCTTTTTTGGTTTCCTCCTGTAAAATGGAGTTAATAGTAGTGTTTAACACATAGAGTTCTTTATTAGAATTTAAAAAGGAGTGTTATAAAGCATTGTCACTGGCACATGGTAACTGCTAGGTGAGTGTTACATAAATAAAATACACTTTTGGTACATATCACTTAAAGATGGGGCGAAGACCTTTTACTGGAACAAGCACTGTGTGTTAAGAACCTACTATACGCTCAGTGTCCTTGCTGTGTAACAGAAGTCATTAGGTTCGCTCAGGAGTTTATAGCTAGTTGAGGAAACCACATACGTAAAAGAATACTATATACAAGTATATAAGTGCTCCTGTCATTAACATTTTAACTCCTATCATGTATTAGGCATTTGTTTACTCTCTGCCCTTATGGAGTTTACGGTTTTGCTGGGAATATAAGACCTTAAACGAATGTGCAAAGTGCTGTGGAAAACAAGTACTGTACAGATTATTATGGGATCATAAAATAGAGAACCTGAGCCTATTCCTCTGTGGTTCAGGTTAGTATTAATAAAAATCTATAAAGAAATGAAAAAGCTCAGTTGTGGAGATAAAACTTAAAATGGGCCCTGATGGCGAGGTAGATTTTGGATGGTTCCAAAGGACATTGCAGACTATATCAGGTAAAGACAATGTGAGCAAGGCATATCTGAACTAGGACACTGATAGTATATTTCCTTATGTTGTGTGAAACAAGGTTGCCGGTGAGGAACAGGCCTATTCATAAAATTCATTGAAAATCAAGCAGTTAGATTTGAGATGACAGGAGTTTAGAGTGATTATTTTTAGTAGTAAATTATGAAACGAAGGAAGATAAACTTGCAGTTACAAGCAAGATGGAGTGGAGGGACTAAGTAGGGAAAGCTAAGATAAGAGGCTGTTGCAATTTTCCTGCTGTGAAGTCATGATGAAGGATTGATTAGCTGCAGGTAGTCACATTTGGAAAGGATGCTTAGATTCTGGATATTAAGGGTCGAGAAAAAAATAGTTGCTAATAGCACATTGCATCTGGATAGTGGGTGCTTTGGTGTTAGCACTGTCAAAAACAGGTTAATTGTGGAAATGAATCTTGTATCATTAAAGTAGGGTAATGACTACATTTAGTTGGAAACTCTGTTGCTGTAATGTATCTGTATACTGTAAACCAAACAACTGTTTAAGGACTCTTTGAAAATCTGTACCATTACGACAAATGACATTTGCTATGGTGCAAAATAATGTGGCCCACTGTGCAGTGAAAGGAACAGTGAGGAGTGATACCTTGGCAGCCCAGTCATTGCTTAATCAGGATGTGGTGGTGTGAATCATAATGAAACTATTTGTGAAGTTTCTATAGACTTAGTGGTAAGCATCTTTGTGATTCATGGTTTATGCATCATCAAATAAAGCATTTAATTGCAAGTGTGTTCTATATATACACAAAAATACATAAATATTGTTAATTGGAAATAGTTCGGAATGGACATCCCAAGCAAACCACCTTCAGTGGTTGCTTTAAAATACGAATAAGCATAACATTAAGCCCTGGCTACTGTGGCTCAGTGCACTGAGCCTCGGCCTGCGAGCCAAGTGTCGCTGGTTCGATTCCCAGTTAGGGCACATGACTAGGTTGCATGTCAGGTCCCCAGTTGGGGGCGTGAGTGAGAGGCAACCACACAGTGATGTTTCTCTCCCTCTCTTTCTCCTTTCCCCTCTCTCTAAAAATAAATAAATAAATTATTTAAAAAAATAAAATACAAATAAGCATAACATTGAGATATGTCAGTGGGCACGTATTTCTTAATTTGCATATTACCTTTATTTTGAAACATGTTCCTTCACCAATACCATATAGAATAGCAACAAAAAGACAGTAGTAGGTAATCTTTTAATTTTCAACGAGCCTCTTGGCCGAGAGGATCTGTTATTAAACATTATATTGTACTTATTTAAAGGAAAAAAATCTTATTTTTCCAAAGATGATTTACACATGGATGCACCTTTATGCGTTGTTGCCACATCTTGTGGTTTGGACCTTAGCACTCTGGCGTCCATGAAAAGCTCAAAGTCTCTGCACAGTCAGTGCCAGTCTGAATTCTCCAATTCCTGCATTCTGTTAAGTGTCGTCTGGGTTTTCTGCAGCGTGATGGCGAATAGGATTACCAGATGTAGCAGATAAAAATATAGGAAACCTAGGTAAATCTGAAGTTAAGATCCTCTTTTTTTTTTTTTTTTTAACACTGGGGACACACAGATACTAAAAAAGTATTCGCTTATTGGAAACTTCAACTTAATTGGGCGTTCTGTATTGTATCCGACAACCCCTGCTTACTTTTTCTTTAAGATAACTTGTTAATTTATGACAAAAATCCCTAAATGGGAGGCAAAAAGTAACTTGTCTAGGACGACAGCTGATCTGTCTTGGCTGGCTGCCTTCTCCTAATCTTGGCCTTTAAGAAAAAAAAGAGGCAACCTGCAAGTTCCGGGAGCCTGCGCATTAAAGCGAGCTGTGCATCAGCTTTCCCGCCGGTTTTCTGTGGAATGTAGCACGGTAGCCACGCCGCGGGGTGGAGCGCAAATGGTTGTGTCCTTGCCGGATAGGAAAGGAGGTGCCGGAAACTTTAAACCCTAGAGTACTACGTGTCAACTTAGACGGCGGTAAGTGCCGCCATTTTCTCTGCGGGCAAAGACCAGGAGACGTTAAGGACCTCACTTTACCCCGTTAAGCAGATTTGGGTGCATGGTCCGCGGCTTCAGCACTTTCGTGACGTGGAATTGGGGTTCCCCCCTTTTGGGGCTGATTTCTAGTGACACGTCGAAGCTTGCCAAGGCGGGGAAAGAACGCTGCTTCTGTCCCGGATGTAAGATGGCGGCGCAGGGGGAGGGGGAGTAGTGGGGCGGTCACGTGTTGGGGAGTAGCGCGCGAGCCTCCTTAAGGGATCTCTATGGTTCGTGCGGGCGCACTAGAGCAGCGGAGCGCGAGACGGTGGAGTGTCCGTGCGTGCTGGGCCGCCGGCGCTGTCACCACCATCCGCCTTCTGGCTGGATTTCAGTTTTACGGGGTTTCTGTTTGTTTTATTCTCGCCTTTTGCAGAGGTGTACGGATTACCCCTTGAGGGTCCTGGGGAACGTGTGGCTGTGCCCTGGTTTCTTATCGCGGCGCCGGAGGAGCCGGTGTTCACCTCTGCGGGGAGCGCCCCGGGTGTGCACCCGTGCGAAGAGCCGGCCGGCGGCGGACGTGGGAAGCCTGGCGCCAGTGGGGACCCGGCCGCCGCCCAGCCCCCACTGTGGACTCGGGGCGGGGAGGGGCGCGGGCGGCGCATCCCGGAGACGTGGCGGGAGAGCGGCGAAGATGGCCCGAAGCGCCGGGCGGGCGGCGGATGAAGCGCGGGAACGCTCGCTCACTGCCTCTCGGGGACCGTCGGATTCGGTTGTCGTCTGGCTGCGCTTTGGCCGCCCATTTCCTGCTTTTGAGCGGCCCAGGGGACAAGCTCCCCGCGGCAGTGGAGGGAGCGGCCGCCTCCGCCACGACCCGGGCGCACTTTTTCTTTTTCCAGAGAGGTCGGTCACAGAGAAGTCCGGTCCGGGCGCCGGCGCCGCATGTGATCTCCGGAGCTCTCGGGGCGCTCCCGGTGCGGCCGAGCGGCGGGGCGCTGGGCGGGGTCTTCGGCGGGCGCCGGGCGGCGGGGAAGGGTAGGGGTGCCAGCTAACATCGGCAGCGGAGGAAGGACGGAGGAGCGCCGGAGCCTCTTCGCTTGCCCTCAGCGTCGTCCGGTGCCTCCCTGACACCATGGCCCTGGCTGAGGTAGTAGTTTGTGCTGTTGGTCGGGTTGTGACATTGCCCGCTGTGGAGATAACTGCGCAAGCTACTGCCTTGCTAGTGCTGGTGATGCTCAGCGCCGCGGAGGACAATGGCTGGGAATCCCCTTTGTTTTCCGGGGCGCAGGAACAGCCCCCCGGAGCCCCGGCGCCTGGCCGGCTCGGCCACCATGGAAACAGTTATACGTTTTCCTGGAGGGAGGAAGGGATTGCGGGGAAAGGGGGTGGACCGGGACATTTTTAAAGTGGGCGTATGATCCAAGCCTTGGGGTTCTTCGCTTTTTACTCTTGTGGAAATGAAATTGTGTAAAATAATGACACATAACTTTTCCAACCTAAATTATTCCCACGCTCCTTTCAGTAGTTGATGCAGATTTAGCTTGTACCTATTTTACTTCATGCTTTAGCTGTAGATCGGAGTAGAGAGAACTGCCCTCTCGTCCAGAACTGGCACTGGGAGCGGAATAGTAGACCCATTACTTATAAAGTTTGTGCCTTAAAATATTTTAGATCTGGCTTTTTGATATGTACCCTCGGAAAATTTAAGAGTCTTAAAAATGTAAGCATGAAGCAATTAACAGTTTCTATTTAAACTTTGTTTGCAACTCCTTGAATGAGAAGATTGAATTTATAGTTAAATGCATTATTGAGATTTTTTTTTTAATGAAGCAAATAAATTCTTTCTACAGTGTGCTGTGAGTGGTGGTTTTTTCTTTCTAGTTTAACTTTGGGGGCTCAAATTCTTATGGTGTGGTGGGGTTTTTTGCCTTTGATTCTCATGTTACATGATAATTTTTATATTATTTTATTTTTGCATTGCACTTTAGTATGGGCCTAAAGAATCTAGTGAGGAGTTAAAAGTATGGTTTCTCAATATTGGGGGTTAAAATCCATTAATGCCTATTTTGATTCCTGAGGTACCACTACTCCAAATAGGAAAATACAATTTTTATAAAGAAAATTTTATTTGGAGAGCTAATTAAATTACTTGATGTTTTAAATACCCTGAAGTCTGGGTGGAAAAGAAAAAAGTTGCATTTTTTAAATTTTAATTTCATCGAGATACATTGGTTGTAAATTTTAGTAGTTAAATTGACCTGGTTTTGATTTGTGCAGACTATTTAGCTTTAAATGTAATGTAATCACAAACAATTTTTTATACTTTAATTTTTGATGTTTAATTGAAAAAGGCAATTCTCTACTAAGGAGGCACATATATTATAAAAAGAAAAACTTTAAAAACCAACTGAATCCTTTCCATCCCCTTCAATAGGAGTCTGATGCTTTTGTAATTCAAAAGTGATCTAATAAGTGTGCCTTGATTTGGTTTGGTTTAGCTTAGTTTTGAGCCATTATCTTACTCAATCTGTCTCATCTGGATGGAGCTGCTGCTTTGTGGGAAGGACAGCAGAGACCTTTATGTTGAATGTTGGCTCTGTGAGCTTGCCTTTATTGATATAAAAAAGCAAAGTAAATATAGGACTGTATTACGTGCCAGTTCTTTTAAATAATGGAAATTTCAGGGTGCTATTTAAAACTTGATTTATGGAGAAATTATCATAAAATTTTAATTGAACTGTAATAACTCAATTTCCCAGATATTCAGCCAGTCAAGCTAATCCTCATCCAACAGAAGTTATTGTCTATCCCACTACACTGCTGAACATTTTATAGAGGATCAACAATTGTTCTGTACCTCAGAGCAGTACAAATTATGCCAATAACTTACTTTAATGGATCAGTAAATAGGAAACTGTATTATACAGATAAAGTTTTCATAGTTTTATCCTCAGCTTTTAAAGTAAATTTCATCCAAATCTACTTTGCACACATAGTAGGAACATTTTTGAGTTGTTAATGTAAAGTTACTTCCATGTTATTGTTTCCTTAGTCACAAAAAAATACTACCACATCCAGCTTGTTTTTAGTACGTTAGTTCTATTTCTGCTTTAATCTCCAATATTAAAAATGTATCAGCCTTTCACTTTTAAATTAGTTTACACAGTAGTGAAAATTACCTACTGAAGATTTTCACCGTTGACAATTTGCTATAAGATGAATTGGTCTTTATCAGACGTACATCTTTCCAATCTTGGTATTTTTAACATTTTGGGTGGCACAACTTTTGTTAAAGACCTGTTGTCAAGCATATAAGTAATTTGTATTAGCAAAAGGCCACTCATGAGAGAATATTGCAGTATTTTGGATGCCTTTCTCAGTAAGTACCAGAATAAAGGAAAGTTGGGTTATGCTAATGACATTTTAATAAATGTCACCCTCAGTTTTTTGAAATAAGAGATGTTACTCTAGATGGGACAACTGTAGAATATCCTTGGGGAACAGTTTTGTTCATGCCTCAATATGAGAGTTCCTGATTGTTAATCATATTTATACACACACACACCTTTAAGCTTTTTAAAAATAAAAGTACCTTTTGGCGGGTAGGCAAGACTGATCAGAAAGGGTGCACTCAAGACATGCCTACTGTGTCTTACAGAATAGTCCCAAAAGAATTCTTGCCAGAGGATCTTGACAGCAGAACCAAGAAAGCTGGGAGGTTTTTTCAAAACTACACATTCTCTCCACCTATTTTTTATTACACCTTATCCCCTCCGTAGTAAAGAAATCTGACAAAGGAGGTACTATTACATCACCCACTGAATATAATTTCTGCAACAAAAGACAGGACAGTTGTATTCAAAAGTGAGTTAGGACAGACTTGGTAATACCCAAGAGGAGAATTCTTTCCATTGTCATAAAACCTAAAAAGCCATAGATGCCACTGATAATGTAGGTAATTGTGGCAAAAATATTAAAATCACATGAATGATTACTTAATGCAGTTCATTAAGTGTTTTTGTTATATTATTACTGTTAAGCGCCATGGGAAAAGCAATAATCCTATGGTTAGGTTACTGTCCCAAAGGAACACGCAGTTAGAAAAGACATAACATGAAATGCTTAAGAGTCAGAATGTGGGCCGCTAAGGAAAGCAGTGACCTACTTCACCTTTGAGACCTGGCAGGAAAAAAGTGGGTGAAAGCTGAGGGAAGAGAAGTATGGAGCATTTAGATCATGTAGCTTAAAGAGGTATCTTGATTATGTTTGTATCCTTTAGTAATCATTCTAAGAGTGGAATCGAGATCTTGGAGATGAGCAAATAACAATTGTACTTGATCAGTGACACTCTGGCTTACGTTTTAAATTTGTTTTATGTGCTACTAATAGGCTGGGATGTTATCTGAATTTGTTTAACAGAAACATACCACTAGTTCCACATGGATTATAGTATGCTTTGATATCTCAAGTTGAGAGTTATATATACATTTTTTTGGAGGGGGTTAAGTTTTCATTTTAGTTACCTTTCTTTAAAAGAGTTGTGTTGAGGTGTAATGGGATTGTGCCTACACAGGTTTCTGGCTGCTAAAGTTGTGAATAGGATCCTTTTAAGCTGCACCATTGACACCCAGCAGTATGAATTTTATCTTATATTAAGTTATGAACAAACCTAAGATATGTTGATTTTAAAAGGTAAGTTCCTAGTTCTCCATATCCAAACTCAAGCAACACTGAAAATACACCAATTGCTTTTAGTCAGATTTCAAATTCCATCAGTTCCATTATAATATAATTGAGGGTATTTTATTATGGGGGTCAGAGTTTCTCATAAGGCCACATAGTATTAAATGTCACCGAAAAGTTAAGTAAATTAGGGACTAAAAAGTGTATACAGACACTGGCAACTTAGGTCATGTATTTGTGATGCTGTGTTTTCTGTTAGAAATGAAAAATCTCTTAACTGTTCTCTGGTTGTGTAACCAACTATAATTACATGATCTAAATTATGTGTGTTTCATACTGCTTTGAATGTAACTAACAAAAAGTTAAGATTCAAAGGTTGCTATTTCAATATTTTGTACATAGTATTTAAAAGTCCTCATTAAACAAAAAAGTATATAGATACACAAGTATAGGCTAACTGTAGTAGTAACACTAACTTAATGTTACCCAAAGGGGTGGCAGAAAGCTGACTAAAAAATACATAAGAGACTGAAAATACATTTACCTGTTTTTTAAAAAAAAATTACAAACTATTTAAGATGACTTTAGGTAAATTATCAATGAAAATAAGATCTGCCTTTAATTTCTTTTTCAGTGAATGAAACATACAAAATAAATATGTTCCAGGTAAATCCATTTATTCATTTTATTTAACAGGTATATTGAGTACCTATTAGATAACCAGGGACTACATTGTGGACTAAAAGGAACAAATATCTGCCCTTAAAGGAAAGTATATTCTAATGGGAACACATTTGTCTACTGTAATATTGAGCACTGTCCATGGGACACCTAATTGACTTTCAGACCTGAGTTCCACTCAGGCACCAACTCTACAGCCCTTGCTCCAGAACCACTAGTGGTATTATGGTTGTGCTTTTAGCAAAAGCTATTTTTCCTGTTGATTTTGTTATCATTGTACTGACATTTATTT